>NW_027551562.1:8399903-8475033 GCF_008692635.1 Crocuta crocuta | reverse complement strand
GGGGTGGGGTGAAAGGGGGAGAAGGGGTGGGTTTCTGGGGCCAGCATGGTAGCGCAGCACAGTGAGGAGAGCACAGGCCTTGAGCCCGGCAGCCGCGAGTCCTGCTCTCAGCTGCCTCCTCCGAGAAGTGCATGGACGGCAGCCCTTCANGGGGTGGGGTGAAAGGGGGAGAAGGGGTGGGTTTCTGGGGCCAGCATGGTAGCGCAGCACAGTGAGGAGAGCACAGGCCTTGAGCCCGGCAGCCGCGAGTCCTGCTCTCAGCTGCCTCCTCCGAGAAGTGCATGGACGGCAGCCCTTCAGCATGGCAGGACCTGGGCCTTGTTTGTGCACAAGGATGTCCCTGCTCTGCTAACCACTTCCTGGCGTTGACAGTGGGCTCAGATGAGCATGTGGTTGTGCAAGCACTTTCATTTTTATTTATTTTTTTTGAAGTTTATTTATTTTGGGAGAGAGAGAGAGAGAGAACACACACATGAGCAGGGGAGGGGCCGAGAGAGGGAGGGAGAGAATCCCAGTCAGGCTCTGTGCACTCAGTGTGGAGCCCAACATGGAGTTCATACCCATGACACCGCAAGATCATGACCTGAGCCAAAACCAAGAGCTTAACCAATGGAGCCACCCAGGTGCCCCACGGTTGGGCAAGCACTTTTCAAAAGCAACTCACTAGGCGGCTATTTCTTTATTTCGTGCAGTTTGAGGATGTCAGCTGTGGGCCGTATGTCACAGTTTAGGTGTAGCCGGTCTTTGTGTGCAGGCTGCCTGCTGCAGTGTTTGCATTGGGGTCTTTTTTTTTAAAAATTTTTAATGCTTTATTTATTTCTGAGAGAGCGAGAGAGAGCGAGCGTGAGCAGGAGAGGGTCAGAGAGAGAGAGGGAGATACAGAATCTGAAGCAGGCTCCAGGATCTCAGCTGTCGGCACAGAGCCCGACGCGGGACTCGAACCCACCAACTGTGAGATCATGACCTGAGCCGAAGTTGGCCGCCCAACCGACTGAGCCACCCAGGTGCCGGGTGCATTGGGGTCTTGATGAAAGCCTGGTGAAAGCGGAAGAATTCAAATTAGTAAATCTTAGTACCTACTGTGAAAACCCTTTTAACACCAGTGTCTGTTCTAGATACTCTTTGAGTCCACAGTGCGGGGCTCCAGTCCCCGCTGCACTACTTGCTAGCCATGGGATTCCTTGGCGCGTTTATGAACTTGCCTGGACCTCGAGTGTCTGCCCTGTCGCAGTGGGGATTAGGAGGCCTGTCTCACGAAGCGGTGGTGAAGAGTAATGAGATAAAGTGCTTTCAGGTGCTCACACCTGACATGACTAGTGCCCAACACATGTTGATTGATTTTGAAGTTCCTTCTGATTTGCCTCGTGGGTCATCTTAAAGGAAGCAGAGAGCAGGGGAAGTGGAGGTGGGGCTACTTTAGTTTTCCATTGCTTTGTAACAAATGACTAACACCTTTGTGGCTTAAATGAACAGAGACTTATTTTCTCACTGTTCTGTGGGTTAGCATTGTCACATATGTTAGTTGGGTCCAGCACTCAGGGTCCCCCAGGCTGAAATCCAGGTGTCGGCTGGGGCTGTGGCCTCATCTGGAGGCTTGACTAGGGAAGGACCTGGGTCAGGTTCCTTCAAGTTCTTTATTCACATCCTTGTGGCTGCATGACTGAGGTCCCAGCACTCTTGTGGCTGTTAACCAGGACCCCTCCCAGCTCTTTGAGGCCCTCTGGATTCTTGCCACTGAGTGCCCCATATACCCACTCATGCTTTGAATCTTTTCTCCCAGGAGAAGAAGAGGGTGCGGTCCCTTCTAAGGGCCCACCTGATTAGATCAGCCCCTCCCAAACACAATTTCCCATTGATGAACTCAAAGCCAAGTGATTGGGGACCTTTATGCAAAATCCCTTCACCTTTGTTATAGAGCATAACCTAATCACCATGTTCGCACTTAGGGGGAGAAAATAATGCAGGGTGTGCCCACCAGAGTTGGGGATCTTGGGGGTTATCTCAGAATTCTGCCTTCAACAGGTGTTGGACTGCAGCTGACCTGGAAGTGGCCTGGGGCAGAGGCGACCATCTTCCCTCACATTCTTAGAGAGGGGACGGGGGAATCGTGCTACATGCTGCCTGGAGTTGACTATAACACCACCTTCCTAAGGGCCAGGGGAGTCTGTGACTTACAGGTCTGCACCGGGCTGCTATCTGGATCGCTTTCAGTTTTGTAAAGCTGCATTTGGCACACTGGCATGAGTTCAGCCTGCTAAAGATGGTGAGAAACACCGGTTACGAAGCATCCAAGTGGCAGTGATGACTTGCTTTGTTTTAGAGAAAGCTACAGTTATACTAGCTTTGAATTTTCATCCAACGATGACCGTAATGCCCACTGTCTCACTGGAAAGATGAATTGCCAGAGAGTAATCTGAAGCGATGTAAAACCTGCAGAATACCAGCTAACACGTGGACTTGTGTGTGTATGTTCTAGATTTCCAGTGGGTTCAAGGAGACGTGTGTGAAGTTCAGCTGATGGTATACAACCCGATGCCGTTTGAACTCCGAGTTGAAAACATGGTATGTATCCCTAATCACCTTTTGGAGCTAAACACCAGCTTTCCGGGAGACTAAGTTTTTAAATTGCTGTTTGAGACACACACCCTCTATGTCCGTTTTTCTATTTGTTTTGCCAAAGATTATAAGCTTTTGTGAAGGAAGATCACGTCTTGTCATTTCTGTGTCTTTAGTGCTTGGTGCTCACCGTTTGAATAAGTGGGCAGATACCTCTGGTTTGAACACACACCACGTGTAGTTGATTGGACGTGAGATGTGAAGTGATCATGTTGAAGTTCGCATGAGATTAGCACAGATTGCAAAGCGTACCTTGTGTCGGCTGCTCAGCGTCAGCCATACTTTATTACTATAAGATGATCAGACAACCAAGGCCTGAGGGAAGAGCAGGCCGTGTAGATAGAGTAAGAGCATAAGTTGTTGCACCACCAACGTGAGGTTTCTCTCCGGTTCTGTTTCTGTGTTGTGTGGGAGGCATTCAAGGTCTGCTTCGTAGCAGTCGCTACCGGGGCTGCTCGCCTAACTCCAGAGTCCGTGGGAAGCAGATGTGTCCTGTCTTTCCAGACTCCTTCTGCTTCCGGAGCTAAGCCACCACCTGTCATGTGGGTCCCATTTCTCAGGTCTTCTCTGCTGTTATCATGTAGCACCGCTGTGTACCACGGGTCGCCTCCTGGTCCGCGCCTTCTCACATAGCGCTGCGGCCGGTACTGTGGTCACTACGCGGTGCTGTGCATTGCCCTGTAGGCTTCGTACTCTGCATTGCTGTCTAATGGTTCGTGTTAGCATATAGCACCGCTTTCTAATTTTTCAGAGACTTGTAAAGGATGGCTTTGAGATAGTTCATGTTTTCCTTTAGAGTTTTATGACTCATGTTCAGGGTGAGAGGTGGGGTTTTCATGCAGATATCTTGCTGAGTGCTCATGCCACGTATCAGGCCGTGGGCAAGGCACTTGCGGGACCTGTTCCCTGCCGTGGGCAGTGCTGTAGGTGCACAAGGTGCTAGGGTGAACGTGGAGAATCCAGGAAGGCTTCCCGGGAGAGATCTGGGCTTAGCTGAGAATAGAAGGAAGAGTGGGAGTTCACTAGGCCCCCTGGTGGTTACTGAAGGTAGTGTTGAGGCTCTCAGCATGAAGCATAGGCTTCCAGAACTCACTTGAGCTCGGAGAAACACAGCTGCGTCAAGCCTGTGGCTCTCTGAGTGCAGAGAGCAAGCCCACAGGGCTGAGTCCCGCCTTCCTCCTCTTGTGCAGGAAGCTGCGGCCTTAGGGTTTGCTCTCGCACCAGGCCTTTTAGTAATGACCTTGTGTTTCTGGGCCTGAACAGGGAGTAATTGTTTAGAGGATTTTCCCCAAAGTGCTTCAAGAAAGAACAGATGCTTGCTGTTCTTTCCAACACGTCTTTTTTTTTTTTTGTCTTAAAAAGTAGCTTTTATTTTTATCTGGTTTAAAAGTAATATGTGCGGGGCGCCTGGGTGGCTTAGTCGGTTAAGCGTCCGACTTTCGCTTAGGTCATGATCTCGCGGTTCGTGGGTTCGGGCCCCGCGTCGGGCTCTGTGCTGACAGCCAGCTCAGAGCCCGGAGCCTGTTTCAGTCTGTGACTCCCTCTCTCTCTGACCCTCCCCTGCTCACACTGTCTCTCTCTCTCTCTCCTAGAAATAAATAAAAACCTTAAAAAAAAATAAAAAAAAATAAAAGTAATATGTGCTTTTTAATAAAAAATTAGAAAGAACAGAGAATAAAATAAAAATTGCCACTAGAAGGTAGCCCACAGATCATGGTCAGAATTAAAAAGATTAGATAATGAACTATTTCAAGCACATGAAATGTCACAGGGAGTGATAGCCCCTCCCATGTCCACCATCCACACTTAGCCACGTGCGCCGTAGCTGCTTTGAGAAGAAATAAATGCCGATAGGTTTTGCCCGGAGCCAGTGGCCATCGCCTGGTGTCTGCTGCTCGCTGGCCACCGCCCCTGTTCTGCATGGAGATCGTTTGCTGCTTTCCCTCCAGATCCGGTCCTAGGTGTGGGTGCTCAGTGTCGCTGGTGCATCTGCGTCTCGGGCTTTCTAGGGACAGAGTTAGGAAAAGCATGCATGTGTGTACACACAGACGTGTGCTTACAGATATACGTACATGCACGTATCTGCATGCATGCACACACACACACCCGTGCCCAGACGCACGTGTGTGCACGATACGCACACAGACGGCGTCAGCCCTGACTTCACAGTGGTGCCACCAGCCCTCGCCTCTCTTCACGGGGCCTCTCTTGCCTTCCTCCTTCCCACGCCTGTGTCCTTTCCGTCAGTCAGCGTGAGAACTGAGGCCACAGCACTGTTGTGCTGGCTCAGTGGCTCAGTCCTCAGCGTGTCTGGAGTGAGTTCAGGGCCCCGTAGGCCGCGGCACTGTGGAAGTCACGCCCTAGAAAGGGCCTGGGCCCCTCCTCCGTGCGTGTCCTCTGCCGCGGGGCCGTCTCCCGCATCATTCATCAGCTCTGCTCCCGTGTGGTTGATGTTTCTCATCTCTTAGCTAATGGTATTTTTGTAATATATTCTCTCATATTTTTTGCTTATTGCTAGATTACAGAAATACCTCTGCTTTTTTTCACGCTGACTTTGTGCCTTCGCTAAATGCATGTGTTAGTTCAACATTCCTTGTAGTTTCCTCAGGGTTTTTTATGTTTATAGGTTTGGTTTTTGTGAGTAAACTGTCTGCATACGTTTAGGTTCTTTCTGTTGCCTGTTGTGCTGGGTCGGCTCTGTCACAGTGCCGAGGAGCGGTGCCGAGCGCTGGCACCCCGCGCTGCTGACCGCTGCGCGCGGCTCCCTGAAGCCGGGAGTCTGTCTTGGTCGCCGTGGAGCCCAGCCTGGCCCGTAGTGAAATGACTCGGTCGCTCACTGAGGGATGCTAACGGATGATGCATTTCCACCCTTTATTTTTTTCTCTGGGTTAACGTTAACGTACTTTATTTTTTTTCAATACGTTTACATTCCAGTTTGGTGAAACAGGAGAAAGTAGGGCTGACCTCAAGACGGAGCCGTTCAGACACCCACGGTGCTTCCCATTTCCAGGCTGTCTGTGTCCCCTGCACGTTGAGCCTGACCCTGCGGCCCTCTGTGGACCTTCACGAAGGCCGCGCGTCGCTGTCCTCATCGAGGCAGCCTGGGCCTGCGGGTGGGCGGACGCCCTGCGGCTGGGGGGGCGGGGGCCGGGAAGCGTGGGTCTGTGTGCTGTGGCCTCACGTCGCTGTTGCTTGTTTTAGGGGCTCCTCACCAGCGGTGTGGACTTCGAGTCTCTCCCTGCGGCGCTCTCCCTTCCGGCTGAGTCCGGTCTTTACCCGGTGACTCTGGTTGGGGTCCCACAGACGACCGGAATGATTACTGTGAACGGTAAGGAGGCTCGCTTTCTGAGGTCAGCTCCAGCAGGACTGCGGAGCCCGGCCCTGCCCCCCGGGGGCCCGTCACTGGTGCCGAGCCGGCCCCGGCGTCGTGTCCCCGCCTCCTCGCCTTCCTGTCCCCGTTCCGTGCTGCCCACTTACGGGGGTGCCTGCGGATTTGCCGGCGTGCGCCCTGCGCCGTCAGGCCCTCCCGCCACCTCTTCAGAGGTCCGTGCAGGCACAGCGTCCGCTGTCCCCCTCTCTGTAGCTTGTGTGACCTGCCGCGGGCCGGGGTCCTAGCTAACCCAGGTGTGCGTGCCTCTGCTGCTCGGCCCGCCCGCCCTCGTGGCGTCCTCCTCCGGATGCTGTGAGGCACCCCGTGTGCTGCCCTTCCCACTCTGCGCCCTGCACATGCTGCTTCCGCACCAGACTCCATGGTGCCCCTCGGGGCCGGGCTCCGTCCTTCCCTNCCTTCCTCCCCTCCCCCAGGGACCCCCCTCCCCACCCCCCAGTGGGCTGTCTCCAGGCAGTCTCTGGCGTCTCAGTGACTTCTCTGGCTTCAGGGCCATCCAGCTACTGCCGACTCCCAGGCCATGGCTCCGTGCGGACCCCTTGCCTGACCCTGCACAGCCAGCCACTGGCCAGCAGCTCCTTGGTCGCCCCATCTCGGTGAGGGCGTCACTGTCCTGTTGGGCGCCCGGAGCGGCCCTTGAGGCTGCCTTCCCCCCTGCTGTGTCTCACCAGCCCCTCCCTGTCCTTACCCTGCTGACCGGCATCCCAGGGCTCCTGTTCGCCTCCGCGGGCACTCAGAGACAGGACGGGACCCTCTTACAGGGTTTGTCACAGAAGCAACAGGCTCATCTTTGTCAGGTCTTGGTGGCCAGTGAATCCGTTTTCCACACTGCTGCGGGTGGCCTTCCTGCTGCGCGCATCTGGCCACATCAGCTGGAGCGACACAGCGCAGCACCTGCCCCGTCCAGGCTGGCCTCCGTCACGGGGCTTCGGCGCTCTCCCAGTGTGGCCCGGGCCTGTGGTGCCTCGTGCCCCCGCCCCCTGCCCCACGTGGCGCGTCCCTGTCCTGGGCGCCCGGCAGTGCCCGGCCTTCTGAGCCTCTGCCGCTGCCTTTCCTTCTGCTGCTGCTTCCACACCTGTCGGCCCCTGTGCCTCTCTCCGCTCTCAGCCCAGACTTCCTGTCCCCTGGAGACTGTCCTCAGCCCTCCGGGCCGGGTCAGGTGCGCTGCCAGGCGCCCCTCCCGTGCTCCGTGCGTGTCCCTCTGGGCCGCTGGCTGCGGCTGCTCACTGGGCTTGTCCGTCCTGCGGGCCCCACGCAGGTGGATACCTAGTGACTGAAGGGAGAGACAGTTGTGGGGAAGGGCGAGGTCTGTGGGGGTGAGTGGGTTAGGGTGCACAGCAGCAAGTGCCAGGAGGGGCCCAGCGCACGACTGGCCAAGTCGGGGGAGGGCCCGGAGGGGGAGCGTGGGTCGAGAAGGACTTTCTTTCTTTCATTCTCCTACTAAGTGACCCTGAGCTTTGAAGGCCAAAGAGGATCCTTCGAGTGACTGGCTGGGGAGTAGGGGCTTCCAGGCAGAGAGAACAAGTGGTCCAGACACCCGTGGTGTATTGGGGAGCAGGGGGTGGCTCTGAGGACCCGGCCCAAGGCAGCGGGGTTGTGGTGATGAGGCCGGGAAGGCAGACAGGGGACAGACCTGGAAGGGCCTTGTCAATCACGCCAGGGGTTGCTGGCTTTCTCCCGCGGGCCGCATTCGATGAGAGGAGACACAGCCAGACGGGCCCCGGGCTGCTGCACGGGGCGTGGGCTGGAGACGGGCAGGAGACAGGGAGACCAACTATGAAGTTGTGGGCATAATCCAGGGACGAAATGACAAAGGCAGGGCTGCAGCCATTACCGGGCAGGGAAGGAGACAGACGACAGACGGGCTAACCAGTAACCAGTAACCAGTGGAGGAGCCAGAGCCTTGGTAGCACAACTCTTGTTGGTGCGGCTGGTTGCTGTTCATTTTTGGCACATGTTCTGTGCAAAGTGGGAAGGGCTGACCCGTATTCTCAGAAATATGATTAGACCCCACAGGTGTCATCAGGTTTTGAATTTCTTTCTAGTCATTTTCAGCAATAGGTGAGAAAGGGAAAATGATAGATTTAAAAAAATGTAAAAACTTATTTTTTTATTTTTGAGAGACAGAGCACAAGCAGGGGAGGGGCAGAGAGAGAGGGAGACACAGAATCGGAAGCCGGCTCCAGGCTCTGAGCTGTCAGCACAGAGCCTGATGCGGGGCTTGAACTCACAAACCGTGAGATCATGACCTGAGCTGAAGTTGGATGCTTAACTGACTGAGCAACCCAGGCGCCCCTAAAAAAAGGTTTTTAATGTTTATTTATTTTTGAGAGAAAGAGAGAGAGAGGGAGGGAGGGAGGGAGAGCGAGTAAGCGAATGGGGAAGGAGCAGAGAGAGAGGGAGATGCAGAATCCAAAGCAGGCTCCAGGCTCTGAGCCGTCAGCACAGAGCCCCACGCGAGGTTCCAACTCATCAACCTTGAGATCATGACCTAAGCTGAAGTTGGACACTTAACCGACTGAGCCAGCCAGGTGCCTGGAAAATGGCCGATTTCAATTAAAAAGTGGGAAACAAAGTTTGCTTAGACAAAACCACATTATAGCAATTTTTATAGAAAGGAGAATATGAGGGGGCATTATGCCAGATATGGGTTTCTGGGGAGGAAAATGTTTGCCAGTTAAATTAAAAAAGTCTTTTAAGTGACCTGTTTCAAGAGGAAGGAAGCCTGGGTGCCGTGACTGGTGACTTTGAGTTGCCAGAGCAGTTTAACGCTGGCAGAAGGTGAAGGACATGGCTCTGGGGCCGTCGGGGCCGACATCTGTCTTCTCGGATTAGTGTCCACTCAGTTACTGTGAAGGCGCAGCCGTTGGCACCCTCAGCATCTCGTCCTTGGGCGTTGGTTACTTTTGTTGTACGGTGAATATTGTTTATTATAATTTTCTCTGAAATTTCAGAAGCCATTTTAAAGCTTTCTTAAATTATTTCAAGTGCTTCTGTAACCAGTGGAGGTTACTTTTTTTTTTTTGCATGACAAATTCGCTGATCTTAGATTACAGTGCTTGCACCCATACAGCAGATTTGCTGTCTCAGGTAGCAGTTACCGTAACAATAGTTGGCTCTTGAACTGCCGTCTCTCCATAGAAGATGTTGAATCATTTTTCAGATAGATACTTAACTCAGTCACGTTCTGTGCTGCAAAGGGACATTGGCTGCCACTCTCTTAGAGACGGGCATATTGGAGAAGCACATTGTCAGAACGGTGAGACCTAGTGTCAAGTTGACTTAGTTGACGAGGACTCGCAGGTGCTTCCACTGGGACCCAGTTGGCCCCGCGGGTGGGAATACGGGGACTGTCACCCCTCCGTCTGCGTGTGGCACCCAGGGCTTCGGGCCGAGCTGTGGGTGAGACCGGCGGGCCGGGGGCGTGGGGCCGTGCTCCTCCCTGCTGGGGGCTGCCTTCAGGCGTGGGCCCGAGGCTGGTGGCCTGTCCAGCGGCTATGAAGCTCTTCATTTCGCCTCCCAGGTTACCACACCGCCGTCTTCGGCGTCTTCAGTGACTGTTTGCTGGACAACCTCCCGGGAGTGAAGACCAGTGGCTCCACAGTGGAGGTCATTCCTGCGCTGCCCCGACTGCAGATCAGCACCTCGCTGCCCAGGTAGGGTGCCGTCCCCCCGCCTTCTGACAGGGAGGGGCGCGGACAGTAGTTGGTAGCAGACGTTTATTTTATTTTTAAAAATTTCTTTAGTGTTTATGTATTTGTTTTTGAGAGTAAGAGAGAAAGTGCATGAGCAAAGTAGAGGCAGAGAGAGAGGGAGACACAGACTTGGAAGCAGGCTCCAGGCTCTGAGCTGTCAGCACAGAGCCCGATGCGGGGCTCGAACCCACGAGCCGTGAGAACGTGACCTGAGCCGAAGTTGGATGCTCAACCCACTAAGCCACCCACGTGCCTCTAGTAGACATTTAAAAAAATTTTTTTTAGTGTTTTATTTATTTCTGAGAGAGAGAGAGAGAGAGAGACAGTGTGAGCAAGGGAGGGTCAGAGAGAGGGAGACACAACATGAAACAGGCTCCAGGCTCTGAGCTAGCTGTTAGCACAGAACTGGACACGAGGCTCAAATGCATGAACCGTGAGACCATGACCTGAGCCGAAGTCGGACGCTTAACTGACTAAGTCACCCAGATGCCCTGTAGTAGACATTTTTTTAAAAAAAATTTACCTTCTTTGAGAGAGAGAGAGAGACAGCGTGAGCAGGGGAGGGTCAGAGAGAGAGGGAGATGCAGAATCAGAAGCAGGGTCCAGGCTCTGAGCTAGCTGTCAGCACAGAGCCCGACGCGGGGCTTGAACCCACAAACTGAGATGATGACCTGAGCCGAAGTTGGACGCTTAACTGACTAAGCCACCCATATGCCCTGTAGTAGACATTTTTTAAAAAAATATTTTTATTTATTTCTAGGAGAGAGAGAGAGAGACAGCGTGAGCAGGGGAGGGTCAGAGACAGAGGGAGTCACAGACTGAAACAGGCTCCAGGCTCTGAGCTGGCAGTCAGCACAGAGCCCGACGTGGGGCTCGAACCCATGAACCGCGAGATCATGACCTAAGCGAAAGTCGGAGGCTTAACCGACTGAGCCACCCAGGTGCCCCTGTAGTAGACATTTTTAATGATGCCAAGAATCTGAGTTAATCTGTGATTCTTAGGATCAAAATATGGGTGAAGGGTTTCTTCAAGACAACCAGTAGGCAACATGCTTAAAGGGAGGTAGAACACCTGAAATGTTTCTTACTGTAAACAGAACAAAATGTGAAATTAACCTTTGGATTTTTTTTTTTTTTGATGAAAGACAGCTAACTCTTACCTTATAAAAAGTAGAAAAGTAGCATTAATTACTTTTTGCATACCCATGTAACATAAGCTAAAAAATGTCTATTTTAATTGCTTCAAAAAGTACGTCATGAAGATAATTCAGTTGGGATGATGGTTCTACGACTCTGTAAATTTACTAAACGTCATTGAATTATATACTTAAAACAGGTGAATTTCATGGTATGTAAGTAACACCTCAGTTAAAAAATGAATTTTATTGGTTTTAGTGTGGAGTACGTGATTTCAGTTGACTGTTCTTTAAGTGAGTGTTGCTCCTAATGAGTCTAATATCAATATCCTTGTGACCGAGGTAACACATTCAGTCCCCCACGTGTATGGACGCCTGCCCTGAGAAGTCTAGAGGACTAGCAAGTAATTGGAAATGCCCTTGACCTGGGCCTTGCCTGTTGCAGGAGCTCATGTCTGGAGGGGAGACGGACTCATCATAGTCACGTTTGCTAAGTGCTCTTTAACCTGGAAACTCTCCCATTCACGGTTCAGGAAGGCTCCACAGGTGTGATGTTTAAGTTGGGCCTTACAAGGTTCACACAGGTTGGCCAGATGATCGATCAAGCAAGGGAAAAATATGCCCAGAAAAGGGGACATAGCCGACTGCCGTCTCCTTCCTACGGCTCGCCCAGGACTCAGCCCCTTTCCAGCTCCAGCTCTGTCACACGGGCCCCCGTAGTTGGGGACCGTCAGCGCCTGTGTCGGCCAGGCCCTGTGGCAGCGCTAAGGCTCTGCTTTCTCCTGCCTTCTTTTTCTGCAGTCCCAGAGGGGCTGGTATCCTGTCTGTCTGAGAGGCAAAGTAATTCGTCCCGCCTGTTTTAGTTTTTCTGAATATGTCCTCTGCAATTGCAAGTTGACTGCAAATAGCTTTTGCTTAAGAAGGACTGCAGATTAAGATATGGAAAGAAGTCGTTTATAGTGAGGACAGGATTCATCTCCCTTCATTGACAGAGAAAGTTTATTTCTCGACTCATGAGTAACTTTGAAGGTGTAAAATGTGAGGTAATTCACCTTGATTCATTATGCTAGTATTTTCTGAAAATGAGGTTTGCATCTAGAAGCTCTTCTCTCAGAGCCTGGGGCGGGAGCCCCCCAGGAAGGGCATGGCTGGCTCCAGTGACCACCCCCTTTCTTTTGTGGCTGGACTTCTCCAGAGCATCGTATGTGCTTTTGAACTCGAGGTTATGGTGCAGCCTTTAGGCTGTGTGCCGGGCTGCGCTCCCACGAGGCCCGGGCCTCACCTGGCCATGCAGAGGTTGCCATATGGCCCAAGACCACTTGCCCAGTTGCCCTGTGTCCCCTTCGGCACTTGCAGGGATTGCTTGTCATTCGTACCCGTGACGTGGAGTTTTTTGTACATACTTGTCACTCCAGTCCCCATGGTATCCATCAAACAATCCTGTTTTCTTCTTCAGTCTGTGGGTTTTCTCAAGGCAGTTGTGAGCATGACATTTAAAAACTTTTTTTAGAGAGTGACAGTTCGCAGATCATTTGAATTAACTCATTGTGTCTTGTAGGCCTCACCATAATCCAGTAGTTAAGTATGTTTTTATGCTACACATGTGCGTGCGCGCACACACACACACGATGCTAAGCTCAAGTGGGACCCAGGATGCATCTGCATGTGGAAGATGCTCAGCATGTGGTGCTCACCCTCCCCTCCCAATAGCTCAGACTAGGCTCTAATTTGAAAGCCATGCTTCCCGAGTTCCTGCTTCTGGAATGTGTTAAGTCCGGGGATGTGCGTGGTTCTGAGATGCCTTTGTTTTCCTTTACTTTGCTTCTTTTACTAAATCCCTTTAACTCTTCCTGCTGTTTCAGATCTGCACATTCCTTGCAGCCTTCCTCTGGTGATGAAATCTCTACGAATGTGTCCGTCCAGCTTTACAACGGGGAGACTCAGCAACTTGTCATCAAATTGGAAAATATTGGGATGGAACCCTTGGAGAAACTGGAAGTCACCTCCAAGCTTCTCACTACCAAAGGTGGGTTCGGCCCCAGAAATGTTTGTCTTTGTTTGCTGAAGAGACACTTTGAGTAACCAGAGAGTTACTCTGAGTGCTCAGAGAGTCTAAAAGCTCCTTCCTCTTTTAATTTGATGCCATCATGAATTGGGTGTGCAAAGAACACATAAGGGAGGGAAGACTGCTCTCTCGTCCCTGAGGCCTTTACATTTACCAGATCCTTGGGAAGAATGCTCTTGAGTGAAGGGAGAGATCCATGGGCCGCTCCCACGTGGTGTCACTTGGGATCCGTCCATCTGCCCTGGGATTTTTGTGGGTTCAGGCGTAGAGCCTGTGCGCCCCCTCCTGAAGGCAGGCCCTCCGTTTCCTGTCCTGGGACGCATGAGCTGGTGGCACGGGGGGCGGGGAGGGTCATAAGATCTGGGTTGAAGTTTTGGCTTCCCTGTTGACTAGCTATTTGTCCACGAAAGAAGGCATTTGGACCGTGTGAAAAGGGTTAATCTGAGGTGTCCCGCCGGGGGAGAGTGCCCGTGCGTCTCGCGTTCCCTCGTTTCTCCCACTGCTTCTGACGTGCGAGGGAAAGGAAGCGTGTATGTGCCTGCCTTAGCCGGCCTCTTGTCCCCGTCTGTGCCTCTCCTCATCGGGAAATGCTGCCCGTGTTCACATTCTCGCTGTCTCCTACTCGCTCTGTATTACCTCTGGGGAAGGAATTTAACCTCTCTTGGATTTTTCCTCTCTGTAAAAGAACACTAATAACAGCACCTCCATCACAGGGTTATAATGAGAATGAAATGAGATCGTATATGCAAAGTGCTTGGAAACGTGCTTGGCATGTTATCAGCACTCCGATTTGTTAGCTGTTACTGTTACTGCTATCTCCACCGCCACCATCTCCACACCACCGCCATCTCCCCAGCGCCGCCATCATCTCTGCCACCATCACCACCACAATCTCTGCCACCATCATCTCCACCACTGTCAGCACCACGTTCTCCACCTCTGTCACCACCACCGTTACTATTATCGCCACCATCACCACTACCATTATCACCATCACCACCGTGTCTGCAAACATCACCACCGTCACCACAGTCATCACCACCACCACCACCAGTACCACCTCCACCATCCCTACCAACATCACCAATGTCTCTGCTGCCATCACCACCATCTCCACCACCACCGTCATCTCTACCACCACCTCCACTACTACCACCACCGTCTCTGCCACCATCACCGCCATAATCTCCACCAGCATCATCTCCACTAAGCACCATCTCTGCCCCCACCACCACTATTACTATCATCGTCACCACCTTCGCCACCATCACTTCTCCCACCATCATCACAGTCACCACCACTGTCACTGCCATCATTATTATCGCCATTACCGCCGCCGCCTCCACCACAATTGCCGCTACCTTCAGCAACATTTTCACCACCCCTCCTGCCCCCCTTACCGCCGCCACCGTCATTACCCCGACCACCATCACCATTTGTTTTCATTGTGTAGAATGCTCTACTGTGAATGAATGCATCACGATTTATGACTGAGCATGTTCGTGTGGTTTCCAGCTGGGGACTCTTGAGAATAGTGCTGCTCTGAGTATTTGGGCACCTGTTGGGTGGACCTCTGTAGATGTTTCTGTTGAGCGTAGCTCCAGGAGTAGGATGCTGGGGGGCCGGGGGGGTACGTGCATTCAGCGTTAGAGCCAGACCCCTTTCCAGAGTGGTTGCACTAGTTCACACCATCACTGTGTGAGTTCCGGTGCTCAAGTCCTCAGGTACTTGGTTTGTGGTCATTTTATGTGCGCTGGTGCTGAGGGTGGGGTGTAACCATAACGCCGGGGTTTAGTTTGCATTTGTCTGATGACCAGTGATGTTGAATTCCTTTCGTGTGGTTTTGGAAACTCGGATCCTTTCTTGTACAAGTACTTTGTCTGTTTTTCCTCTTGAGTGTTCTTCCTTGTCTCTGTCTCTGTCTCTGCCTGTCTCCCTCTGTCTACCCCCCTCTCCTGACTTGTACGACTTGTGTATATTCTGAGCATGAGTTTTCTGTTGGGAATAAGTGTGAATGTCTCCTGTGCTCATCGCTTTTTGTGTCTCATTTAAAACATCTTTGTACACTCTTAGCCTGTGGGGAGTGTGATGGTCCTCCCTTGGGCTCCTCCTTTCTTTCCCCGATCTTTGGGAGCAAGTGCATATGGGTTATGTGGGAAATGCGTCTCTGACACAAAATGCCTTTATCTGGTGTTCCGAATTTAACTAATTGGTTAGAGGGTGTGGTCGCTGCTGCATAAGTGAGCCATAGTGAGTGACAGGTAGTTACAGAGCTTATAATGATGAAGCCTGTCCTGTACGTTACCTTGTGTCACAGCTTAGCAACTAGAAACCGTCCTTTCCTTTTCTCAGATAAACCCAAATGGAAACCCTGTGCCCACTGCTGGCCACGAACTTGCTGCTGCTTTCTGAAGCGGGGCCCCTCCTGTTTGTGCCCTTGGGCGTCCTTGAACAACTCCCTGCTGTCCTAGAGCCAAGTCGCAGAGGCCTCTGCATCTGGCCTCTGCCCCACGCTTCAGCTTCATCTTAGCCACCTCTCCCCTTAAACTCTAGTCACGTGGGTTGTTGGGAGCTGATTTCAGTTTCCTGGACATTTGTACGGTCGCTTCTACGCCTTAGGATAAACTGTCTTCTCTCCCTAGAGCTCACCTTGCTAACTTCTGCTCCAGCCTCCATTACCTCCTCACCTTCAGTTCATTTCTCATCCAGCTTTCTGCTTGCTGGTCACTCTGGAAAAACCTTCCTAGCCTGGGCCGTTGGGACCCCACCTGTGTGGTCTCAGAGCGCCCCAAGGTGCTAATGCAGGCGCCCTTCACTGTGCGGCTGCGGTTCCTCGCTGTCTCTCCCCGACCAGCTGCGAGTCCCTCAGAGGCAGGATGATTGGTCTTTGATTTCCATGCCTGGTGCCTGGTAGGTGTTAGTGCTCAGGGCTAGTTGACGGAAAGAGCTTTCTCGTTTACAGAACAGGACTGATAGGAGTATGCTTGTCTCGCTTGCTGGGCGAGTGGGATGCAAACAATGGATACGCGTGGCTCACTTTGATATTTCTAATGAGTTGTGTGGGTCCCTTAGTTGTGTGGGTCACCCAGTGTTGTGTGAGTTCTAGCCTTGCTGCCTTGCTGGACCCTCTTCCTCCTGCGGAGACCTTGGCTGAGCACTGCCTTTCTGCATCCAGCTCTTGTCCCCGTCTGGGCGACCCTGGCCTTTGGTGTGCTTGTGCTTGTGAGCTCCCGTGCAACTTACTCTTCGTGTCAGCTCTGTCCCCTCACCCCAGTGTTTTACGGTGAGAATGTGCAGGCACACAGAGGAGCTGAGAGAATTTTACAGCACACACTGTGTACCACCATCCAGGTTCTGGAATTAACGTTTTCCTACATTTGTTGATCACGTAGCTTTCGAGCCTTCTATCCATCCATTAACCCATCTTATTTTTTTGTGTGGTTCAGAATAGGTCACAGATTTCAGTGCACTTTACCTACTAATACTTCAGGATGCACATTACTAGTTAGAGTTCCAAGTTTCCTTTTTTCTTTTTTGGTAAAATGTATATGCGGTGAAATGTATAAATATTAAAAAAAAATTTTTAACGTTTATTTTTGAGAGAGAGAGAGCGTGAGCAGAGGAGGGACAGAGACAGAAGGAGACACAGAATCTGAAGCAGACTCCAGGCTCTGAGCCCTGATGCAGGATTTGAACTCATGAACCATGAGATCATGACCTGAGCTGAAGTCAGATGCTTAACTGACTGAGCCACCCAGGTGTCCCAGTGAAATGTACAAATCTTTAATTACTATTTGAAGAGTTTTGACAAACACACATCTCCAGCCCAAGCTCTTACCAAGATCCTATTGTAGAAAATTTTTATCATGCAGAAGATGCCATTGCCCCCTTTCAAGCTGATCCCTGCTCACCCCAGAGTGGGTGTATTTATCACGTGGGCTTTCAGTCGGTACTTACTGATAGTGAGTCAGACAGTTGGAAACAGTCACAGGGATTGGACGGAATTCCAAGGTGAAGCCCTTGGTGGTGGGCACATCCCATGCACCATCAGTCACCCCTCACCCCAGTTCCCAAACTGAGTTCCCACGTGCCCACACCTCCCTGTCCTTCTTGCCATGTCTCTTTCCCGTGCAGCCCCTCTCGACTCTCAGCTCTAAGGTAGGACAGTGTCATTACCCCCACCGCATGGATAGGGGAAGCGAAAGCCCCAGAGGTTAAATGATCTGAGGTCACGGGACAGGTCTGTGATGACTGTGGGCCACCCCGCCCCCCAGCTCTGGGACCTTTACCCTAATGACAAGGTTAGGAGCCTCAGATCCACAGAATAGAGTGTGGCAAGTCCATTTCCAAACAGCACGTTTACAAGTGAGAAAAGAAAGCTGTCAGTTTTAAAATTCTCATCCCAAGATGCAATGCATTTACCAGTGGAATTAAAGTAATAAAAACAAACAACCTGTTTCTAGAATATACAGAGGGAATAATTCTGGTCATTGTTTCCCATATTAAGAGATGATCTCGGGGCGCCTGGGTGGCTTAGTCGGTTAAGCGTCCGACTTTCGCTCAGGTCATGATCTCGCGGTTTGTGGGTTCGAGCCCCACGTCGGGCTCTGTGCTGACTGCCAGCTCAGAGCCTGGAGCCTGTTTCAGTCTGTGACTCCCTCTCTCTCTGACCCTCCCCTGCTCACGCTGTCTCTCTCTCTCTCTCCTAGAAATAAATAAAACATTAAAAAAAAAAAAAAGAGATGATCTCATATGTCGGAGAAGAGGGGAAATGTCTGAGACTGGGGACACTCGGGTGTTTGAGCGGAGGAGGGAGCCAGGTCCCCGTGAGTTGTCCCTGTGGATGGTGGGGAGAGCGCACAGCTGCGGCTCCACTCGCACCAGCACTGTCTTATTTCTGCCCACGGGGCTCAGCCTCTTGCAGGGCCTCGCACACGTCTACTCCGTGGGAGTCTCCCACGTGCGGCTAAATGCCTCCGTCTCTGGGCTCCGTGTTGCTCCCTTCGTGCTGTTCCTTGTACATACCTTGGTAGTAACACGGACTCCGATGTTGTAGCGCCTACCACGTGCCAGGCGCGCGGTCCTCCAGGCAGTGTTTTCTTCCTAAATGATCAGGACACACGTAAGAGGTGTGGCTGGTCTGTTCTCTCACGGTGGCACCCCCAGTGCCTCACAGCTACAAGCAATGCTTGTCCCACAGTAGGTGCTCAATAAGTGCAGGGCGAGCACTGCTGTGCAGGGCTGTCATAAGGCTGAAAGGTTCACGCGGGACTTGGGGAGCTCTGAGGACGCTTCCGCGCACAAAAGCGTCTAGCTCACGCTTGCTCGAACAAGCCCGATCATTCTCCGTGTGTCCAGTCGCAAGGCCCGTGTGCTTCGGGCCTCACCGTGAGGGAGGCTGCCTGCAGGCCCCCCGTTCCCCTTCCNAGAGAGAGAAGGAGACACAGATTCTGAAGCAGACTCCAGGCTCTGAGCTGTCAGCACAGAGCCTGTTGTGGGGCCCGAACCAACAAACCAATTGATCATGACCTGAGCCAAAGTTGGACACTTAACTGACTAAGCCACCCAGGTGCCCCGATTGTACTTGCTTTTTAACAATCTTCCTAGATACGTTTGTGTGTACAAACCCAAATGTACACCCCCCTCCCTTAATATCTTTATTCTTCTAGTGTAATTTCTTTGGCTAGAAGCAATGACTCCTTTTAGTTGCTGTAACTAAAAACTCATGAGTGTTTTGATGGAAGTGAGACTGTCTACTGCTTACTGTTCTCATGAAGATTGCAGTGCAGTCTCTGCAGTTAGAGGCAAATGTGAACGGGCCTCAGTGTTGAAGGTCAACAGAGTAGCAATTTCTGTATTACTGTCAATGTGAAAGAGCCAGTTTCACTTGACTGCGTGAGAGGAGACTCTAGCATTAAAATAATGACTGTTATGTCTGAAACTAAATTCCACGGGGCGAAAAATTGGTAACAGAAGCTGCACTCTTGATTTATCTGGTTATTCCTTGCAGCATCTTGTTACATAGGATTTTTTCTTTAGTTCGAACTTGAGAAGAGGTTTTATTGAGTTATAGATGACATACTGTATTATATTAGTTTCAGGCGTCTAATAACCTGCTGGTTCGATGTTTTCATACATCATGAAACGATCATGTCGGTCTGGTTCCCATCTGTCCCCGTACAAAGTCGCGGCCGTGTTATTGACCGTACTCCGTTGTACCTCACATCCCTGTGACTTATTATTCCATAACTGGAAGTTGGCACCTCTTCGTCCCCGCACCTACTTCGCCCGTCCCCCCCACTCCTCCCTGGCAACCACCAGTTGCTTCTGTGTGTTTATGAGCATATTCCTGTTTTCTGTATTCATTTGTTCTGTTTTATAGAGTCCACATTCGAATGAAGTCATAGGATATTTGTCTTTTTCTGACTTACTTCACTCGGCATAATGCCCTCTAGGCGGTCTGCGTTGTCATGAACGGCAAGATGTCATCTTTTTGTGGGGGAGTGGGACCCCGTCGTATCGCACGGGATCTTCTGTCTCCATTCCGCCGTGCACGCACGCTGGGCTGCCTCCATCCCGTGGCTGATCCGCCGTCCACGCATGCTGGGCTGCCTCCATTACGTGGCTGATCTGCCATCCACTCACGCTGGGCTGCCTCCGTCCTGTGGCTGATCCGCCGTCCACGCACGCTGGGCTGCCTCCATCCCGTGGCTGATCCGCCGTCCACGCACGCTGGGCTGCCTCCATCCCGTGGCTGCGGTAATTAATGCTGCAGTGACCAGCGTGGCACATGTACTGTTTTGAATTCGTGTCTTCGTTTTCTTCAGATAAATACCTGGAAGTAGAACTCCTGGCTCATGTGCTACTTGTATTTTTAATTTTTTGAGCGCAGGATTTCCGAAAGGCGCCTCTGGTTATTCCACGGGAATAACCATGGGAACGAAAGGAGAAACAGGCGGGTGCACGGTTGAGGCACAAAGATGTACTGGATTGGATGGGGAAGCTCTTCCCTGTCTGCGCGGCTGCGGCCATGCGGGAGACTCCCGTGCGCCGTCAACTTCCTCGGGGTCGCTGCTCATGGAAACACCGTGGGTGTTTGTTAGCAGAGGGTGAATTAGCGGTGCTGCGTGAGCGGTTTGCCTGTTGTTGAATGTGTCATTCCTCAGCCGTGGAACTGAAGGGAAACAAGCAGGCTGCTTAGAGCTGTTGCTGCGTGTTCCCTGCGCTTCGGAACAGAATCCTGACGTCCGACCGGGGACATCCTTTACTCACCCGCGCCTTTGTGGGCGGGGGCACCGACCGGGGCATAGGTGTCAGATCTGTCCCGAGCTTGGCCTGTGTGTTTCGCCTCCGGTCCCTGCAGACTTCCCTTCCCTTCCTTCTTGTTGTGGCCCCTGCGCTCTGTCACAGTGTAGCATGGCTCCTCTTTGGCCCGGGAGACGGAAAGATAGGTCTTGCAGTCTGACAGCTTGGGCGTCCAGCCCCCGATCCGTTAGTTCTGTGTCCTGCGCGCGCGATGAGCGTTCCCGGCTGGGCTGTCCCCGGGCCCCAGGCCCCCTCTCAGGTCGTAATTTGGGAACACGCGGTAATGTGTCTGGCGCACAGAGCAGGGTGCCTGGCACGTGGCAGGTGCTGAGAAACTTCTGGGTTCCCTTCCCTGGAAGTGGTGCTTCGCTTCCCGTTTTCCACATCTGTCTGCCAGGACCTGGGGAACCAGGGCGTCGGGGTTGTTTAATCCAACTCTGAGCAAACTCAGGCCCCACTCGAGGAAGACAGATGCCTTTGTTTAACTTTCCTGGGCTGGCCTCTTGGCTTTCAGAACCCATCTCACATCCTTGTTCGCAGAGTTTTTCGAAATGTTTAGATTGAACAAAAGATGGGCGAGTGTGTTCTTGCATTAAAACTGTAGCAGCAGAACTGGAAGCCGTATAGTCAGGCCGCGTAAGTGCTGCCGTCCCACAGGGAGTGAAGCCAGAGGGGGGAGAGCCTGGGAAGCGGGCCGGGGGCAGCTCTGGACGGGGCAGAGGGTGGTCACTGGCTCCTCTGTTCCTAATCACAAAGGAGAACCTGTTACCCGTGCAGTTCTCAGGACCTGAGGGGCCCCGTGACGAGGTGGGGTGCCACGCAACGTGACAGTAGGAGTTACCCTCCCTGCTGAGGTTTATAACTTTTCTTGGCCTGGTCTCTTTCCGAGTTGCTTGTGTTCTGCTGTTTTTAATTTTAAACGTGGCAACACAGGGCAAAATTTTTAAAAGAAATCTTGTAGAAAAGTGGTTTGTTACTTCCTGCGTTGTAAAAGCATGGGGTGTCTTGGGGAATGGGAAAAAGGACTGGGTTTCCCGGTGCCTCCTTCCGTGGTCATACTGAGTCCCCCTTGCACGCCTGGCGTGGACGCAGGTGGAAGGGAGCCGGGAGCAGGCTGCTGTGGCCGGCAGTGGGTCGGGGCGCCGGGAGGGAGCCCCCGGGATCCGGCTGTCATCGTCATCGGTGTAGACTTAGCTGGTACGACGCGAGGCACACCGATTCCAACACCTGGAGGGACCGCGTGGCCCTCCGCCCCGAATGCAGGTCAGACTGGCACAGAAGCGAGCACCTCCTAGGTGGTGGCCATTGTGTCGGGCCCTGGGGCACCCAGGAGTCAGCCCCAAGTCCCCGTCCTCTGTGCTGCAGAGTGGACTTCCACTTGGATGTATTCAGAGCTTTGCTGACTCTCGGCGTCCTGTGTGCATCTCACAACCCACCCATCATCCACACGGCAGCCCCCGCGCCACCTCCTGAACGCTCTCCCAACCCCTCCGCTGGAACCCGGCTGCTCTTCCCATACATTGACGGTGTTACACACGGTGTTACAATAACATTCACTTCACTTGGCTTTGTGTTACTCAACAATCAAACATTTATATCACATTTATGTACACTCACCACACCAGGCCCATGAATAAAACATGAACTCTGTCCTGAAGGAGCTCACGATTCAGTGCAAGGAGTCAGGCATGTTCACTGGATGGAACTGAATTCCGACAGCACATCTTGTATTGTTTCCGCTACCTTTGAGTAACCACGGCGAGTGGGCTGACTGGTGTTCCTTCTAGGAAGACATTGAGACTCATGAACGTCTAGAGCTTGTTCAGCTCTGTGTCCCCTCGTGTGCATGATTGTGGTGGCCTTCTCCTTCAGGTCAGCCTTTTGCACAGTTGGAGGGTCACGGTAGAGAAGTGTACAGAATTCATCGGAAGACCTAGCAGAATGCCTCTGATCGGTACTGCGAGGCCTGACGCATTCAGAAGGCAGAGGAAGCTGGGGGGGTCTGGCGCTGCACTCTGGGAACTTCGAACATCCCGACTGGTTGTTTGGGGCCTGTCGTATTTCACGCTGACGGCCCGTAGCGACCATGCGCTCTGCTGCCCGCTTCGGTGGGGCTCAGGCTCCCCAGGGAGCTCAGACACCCAGCAGTGCTGGTGCAGACAGTTGAGACCAGGAAGAAAGTACATATTTTTTAAAATGATTCTTTATTTTTGAGAGTGGGGGGGTGAGGAGCAGAGGGAGACAGAGACACAGAACCTGAGCTGTCAGCACAGAACCCAACGTGGGGCTTGAGCTCACAAATCCGTGAGAGCCTGACCTGAGCTGAAGTTGGCATTTCACTGGCTGAGACACCCAGCTGCCATGAAAGTACATTTCTGAGCATCGAAGCCAACACTCTTTCATGAGTCTGCCGTCAGGACTGAACGGGTCGGCACATTAGGGGTGATGGACTCCTGGCCATGCCCGCCTGCCAGGGGAGGTGGCAGGAGGCCCTCCGAGGGCTGGTGTGGGTTTTGGGACAGCTTGGCCTGGCGCCTGCCTGGAGGAGGCTCTCTGTGAACATCCGCCGCCAGGCGGGCTGCTTGGGGGACAGCACCCAGCCCGCAGTTGTTTCTGCCGTCCTCCAGGCTTGTGTCTGCGGGCGCCCCCACAGCCCAGATGGGGTCACAGTTGAGGCCATGCCTCTGATTTCGCGTCTCTGTGACAAACCACAACCTCCGGGTCTCTGACACACCCAGCCTTCCGTGTTCTGCAGCCGAGGCCACGGGCAGCCCCGAGGGCATCTCACCGCTCATTTGGGCAGAGTGGATCTCTCGGTTGAAACACTTTGAGAAATGAAAAGTCAACCCAACAGCCAAGAATAGCGCTGTAGTTACTGGTTTTAGCTGAGTTTCCGCCCTCCTACCCTGGTTATAGATTCCCGCTAGACTGGACTGCTGGCCGAGAGGATCCACGCTTTCTCACAAATCCAGGAACTCAGCAGGGCCCCCTCCCAGCGCAGGCTGTCAGGACGGTGGATCCTGACTCAGTTCTCTGTGGCCCCGATTTGGGCAGTGCATTAACTGAGCAGTTTTGAGTCTGGTCTGTGTGTGACGGTGTTATAAGCTTTTAAGAAGTTTTCAGATTGAGGAGAATATCATCTGTCGCCTGGTCTGAGCTTCTGGGGGCTTCTCCTCTGCCCCTCACACTTGTTCTTTCCTATAATCAGAGATCGGCACGGTCCCTTTACAGGCAGGGGCCACTTCTTATTTACCTCCTTCCCCTCGAACCCCACACGGTGGCTGCCCTGGGGACACTGTAGCTGTGCGGTGCGTGTCCCCTGGATGAATGAAACATTAACAGGGCACCAGACTTTCACATGAATCACCTAGGCCGCCTGTGTGCCAGGTTTCCGTGCCAAGGCCACGGGGCCTCTTGGCATCTTTACACGGACTCTGGTGTCTCTCTGCCGCTGAAGAGGCATGTCATCTCGGGATGACAGAGGACAGCTGTCAGGGGCGGTGCTGGTCCCGGCGCACACGACCTGCCATCTCTTCTCAAGGTCCTCTGTTCCGTCACTGTAGTCATGCTTTCATTGTACGTACTCTGCACTCAGGTTGTGAAGCTGGGTGGGGTAATGTTCCAGAAAAGCAGTGAGAGGCAGAACCTCCAGTGGAAAGAGCCCAGTGTTTGCCGGTCCGGGCCCTGACTCTTGGTTCTTTGACTTCTAAAAGAGCTGTGTGGCCACGGGTAACTTGCTTAAGCTCTCTGAGCTTCTGTTGCCTGCTTCATAACATGGGAATAACATAGCTGTAGTCTGAAGTTAGACGATAGTACTTAATAGATGGTTGTATCACTTACTATTATTAAAAAGGGACTCTAGGATACAAGTTTGTCTTGTCCCGGGCTTTCCTGTCTGCCCTACAGAGCAAGTTAGCACGGGGAGCGGGAAGGACAGGCCGAGCTTACCCAGTTAGCTTGGACCAGCTTTTCTGAAGCCCCTCAAATTCTTTTCGGGCACTTGACAGCCTGCCAGCTTGCACAGCTGCAGCGGGCTTAAATCCCTGCTCCGGAGAAGTTTATCCAGCTGGTGGAGTTGAGTCTGGGGGCTCAGTGACACACGTGCCCCAGGTGACTGCTGTCCTTGTCATCAATTCACAGTACTGTCTGGCCCTGACTGAGGGCCCTGCAGAAAGTGGCTGTATTGGCTCAGACCCCAGCTCACTCTCCTGGGTGGGCCTCGGTCCTCCATGTGCTCAGGCCTGTGCCGACTTGCAGGCCGGATTTACAGGGCTTCTCCCCACGGTGCACTGGAGTGGCGGCGGGGGGGTGGGGGGGTCGGATTTGGACATGAGAGTCCAACACTGGCACGTGCGTCTGCGCGTGTGCGTGTTTATGGAAGTGTAATAGATCGCCTCGCTGCAGAACATCCAGGCGATGAAAAGTTTGCAGTTACCTGCTGTCCCGGGACTCAGAGAGCCCCAGGAAGCTTCCAGGGTTGCTTTCTGCTTTCTTCCCACGTGAGCATTTTTGTGCAGGGAGGTCCTAGTGTACGTTCACTCCGGTGATCTGCTTGCTTTGTGTTGCTGTCTCCCCACCTGGTATAAGTCTAAGTCTGAAGCATCTTGGAATATGTTTGCCCGTTCCCGAGTGCCCCCTATGTGCCCGGCGCTGTTCCTTGGGAGCGGGAAGGGTGTTGATGGCACCTAATATCACTGGGCTCTTACTGGGTGCCAAGCACAGAGCTGGGGACTCCGCATGCCTCCACGGTGGGGAGCTGGGGGGTCCAGCGGGGATAACTAACATGGGTGGAGGGCTGCGTTTAAGCCAGACCGTGTCCTCATCGCTTTACTCTCATTAGCTCATTTCTTTTCCATGACAACCCATTTTATAGATGGGTACACTGAGGCACATGGAAGTTTGGTGGCTTACCTAAGGATAGCCAGCTAAAGCCAGGAGTTGAACCCAGGAGTTGACCCTGGCATTCTTAACCAGCATGGTGCCCTGCTCCTCATGGGAGTGGGGAGCCTCAAGGCAACGTCTAGCCTGTCTTCCAGTTGTTGATTGATTGGTGGAAGAGTGAGCTGCTTGGCATGGGGGGTGATGTTCTAACAGAGGGGGCACTTTGGAGCCCAGAGGAGCAATGCAGGGTGGGAAAGGCATCACAGGAAAGGAGCCTTCAGATTGGGTTGTGAAGGAGGAGTCAGACTTCACTGTGCAAGAGAGGGGGCCAGGAGGCCTCGGGAGGCAAACAGTATGTGTGGATGTGTAACTGGGGCCTGGCGGGTGAGGCCAGGCTGCTCCTGCCAGGGCATGTCTGTGCCGTGGGGGCCCCATACTCTGGTGCAGCTGGAATGCACCGGCGAGCCCTCACCTAGTGCCTGCCCCTGCATGGGAGACCTCAGGCTGATGGAATCTTCCGGAGGGAGGCCTTTGCAGGGCCTTAGTATCTTAGCTGGTATTGGCATTTCATAAAGGGTTGGTCAGCCCTGCTCTAGCGGATGACTAGGCCGTTTAAAGAAGTTAGCATGCCCTTCAGCACCCCAGGGGCTTTGCGACCCGGCCTTCCAGCACCTAAAGCCCATGTGATGTTCTGTCCAGGCTTCACATAGCCCGGCGTCATAGCCCCTTCTATTCCGAAAGCATTTACTGGATTGGAAGATAGAGCCATGGAATATAGGAATAAGGTGAACTCAGATTTACAGAATGTGAGTTACTGGGTTGCTGAGAGGATTTGGGTGCTTTTGCTTGTTTGGGAGCAA
The DNA here is from genome assembly GCF_008692635.1 of Crocuta crocuta. Lineage (NCBI taxonomy): Eukaryota > Metazoa > Chordata > Mammalia > Carnivora > Hyaenidae > Crocuta > Crocuta crocuta. Next base: position 8,449,087 of record NW_027551562.1, on the reverse strand, counting down.
AGGCAGTAACTTGCATTGAGGAGTCGGGCGCTGGCGACCAGGGGCACACGCGGCAGGCAGCGAGGATTCCGGGGCTGCGCTTCAGAGCAGCGGGCGGGTCACTGGTGAAGCTGTGTGCGCTGCGCCCCTGCTCACAGGTGGCGGAACGGTCAGCAAGTGTGTGGTCCCTGCCATGTGGGAGACCAACCACACACGATCCCACTCCCTCTTTTTTTGTTTTTTTTTAAATTTTTTTTTGGGGGGGAGAGAGAGAGAGTAAGCGAGTGCATGAGCGCTTGCGAGTGGGGGAGGGGCAGAGAGAGGGAATGTTAAGCAGACTCCGTGCGAGCGGGATGCAGGGATCAGGACCTGCCCCGAAATCAAGAGTGGGCGCCCCCCACCCCTGTTTGTGACCCGCCTGCCTCCTCCCCACCTTCCAAGCCGTGTCTGGAGAGCATTGTTTCTGTGGTGTGGGCGCGCCCCCCGCGGCCCCGCCTGTGGTGACTCTGCCCCGACTCTGGCTCTCCCGACTACCCGTCTTTTCCTCCGTCTTTCCGCACGAACGCGGTCGCGTCAGCACGGGGCCTCGGGACGCCCTGTGAGTCCGCGGAGCTGCGTGCCACGGCCCGTTCTCACTCGCTGAACTGCCTTGACCACACACGTCCGCCCTGGTTTCCAGGGGGAGGATGGCTGTGCCGGGAATGGAGCCACATAGCCTCGTGTGGAGGCTCTGACACCCCCGGGGCGCATCGTCTGTGCCTGTGTCACCCCTGGGGTGCGCCATGAGGGCCCGCGTCACCCCCGGGACATGCTGTGAGGGCCCGCGTCACCCCTGGGGTGCGCTGTGAGTGCCCGCGTCACCCCCGGGACATGCTGTGAGGGCCCGCGTCACCCCTGGGGTGCGCCGTGAGTGCCCGCGTCACCCCCGGGACATGCTGTGAGGGCCCGCGTCACCCCCCGGGGCGCACCCTGAGTGCCTGTGTCACCCCCGGGACATGCTGTGAGAGCCCGCGTCACCCCTGGGGCGCATCGTGAGTGCCCGCGTCACCCCTGGGGCATGCCGTGAGTGCCTGCGTCACCCCTGGGGCTCACCGTGAGTGCCCGCGTCACCCCCCTGGGGCGCACCGTGAGTGCCCGCGTCACCCCTGGGGTGCACTGTGAGTGCCCGCGTCACCCCCGGGACATGCCGTGAGGGCCCGCGTCACCCCCGGGACATGCCGTGAGGGCCCGCGTCACCCCCGGGACATGCCGTGAGGGCCCGCGTCACCCCCGAGGCGTGGTCAGTGCCCGTGTCACCCCCCCTGGGGCGCACCGTGAGTGCCCGCGTCACCCCTGGGGCGCACCGTGAGTGCCCGCGTCACCCCCTTGGGGCGCACCGTGAGTGCCCGCGTCACCCCTGGGGTGCACCGTGAGTGCGAGCGCTGCGCTCCTGAGCTCCTTGCGTGGACACCCCCGACCTCCTCCTGTTGGTGAGCACCCCTCTCTGAGGGTCCCTGGGAATAAATGTGGTCTGGGAGCTGTGATGTGACCAGAGTGCGGCCGGCTCGGTGGGGGGACGGTGCCTTGACCGAGGGCACCACGTGACCTGTGCTCCGCAGTCAGCAAGCCCGCACCTGTTTTCTTCAGTCCGGCTCCCGCCTTCCACTCCCTTCCTGTGTGGGGGACGTCTGTGTCCTGAGAGCAGGACCTGATGTTTGTCTCAGCCTTGAGGAGCCTCATGCAGGGCGTGAAGAGATGCAGTGGCTCTGGAGCTATTTGGATGCTCTGGGTCTTGACCAGGGACGAGTTCCCTAATCTCCGTCCGCCTGGCTGCCTTATTCTGACAGACGTTTCCTACGGAGAAGGGGTTCCTAGAAGGGGAGACGGGAAGGTGGCCCGGAGGTGGGAAGGGCAGCACGTGGCTCCCGCACCTGGGCCTGCAGGGTCTGGGGGCGGGGGGGCCCTGAGGTGAGAACCCAGCGGGGCCTTCCCGGTGGACGCAGGAGGGGCCTGTTTTAATCACCTCCCGTCACCTGGTCGGTGAGGAGAGGTTCCTGCCCCGGCGTTACGGGGACGCCCGAGCACATGACACTGGCACGGGGCACAGGCGGTGACAGTTTCTAGTCACACATACAGCCTGGGTGAGGGGACAGTGTGTGCACGTGGGGCCACGTGGGGCTGCGGGAGGCGGGCCCTGTGGTCACACGGGGGAAGGCGCCCCGGTCCCTGTGGGGGACATCGTTGGCCTGTTTGAGGCCATGTGCGGGGCTCGGCCACTGTGCGGGGCCAGATGCGGGGTGGGGGCGGCTGCTGGTGAGGCTGGTCCCGGCCCCCTGGCCCCCCCAGATGCCGAGGCAGCACGTGACACTGGGCCTTGATTTTAGGCCTGAGGCGGGGTTGTCTGGCGGGTGTGGGAGCCACGAAGGCGACATGGCTGCTTCCACCTGACACGAATGGGCCCCCTCCTCCTGTCTCCCTTCCTCCCCCTCAGTGCATTGGTGTTTGCAGTGCTTCACACACACTGCTTTGCTTAATCGATAGAACAGCCCTGTGATGTGGGAGTTGTCACCCCATTTTCCACACGAAGACACCTCGGCTTAGAGGAGTCATTACCCTCCATCTGCTCCAGTCAGAGACGAACGGCATCAGGCCCCAGGCCGTCTGAGCTGACGCGCAGGGTCTGCAGGAGAGCGGGACGCCCCTCTGTGGGTGGGTGCCCGGCTCGGCACCCAGGCCCGTGTTTCCGATTCTGAATTCTTGTTTCCCGAGAGGCTCTCCTACTGACTGTGCTTCTCCCACTCACACGGATCTGTTTCCCTGGATGGTCCTTGTCGGGGGGTGGGGGGTGGTGGGGAGGGAGGCTCAGGGTAGCTCTGGTTCCCGTACGAGCGCAGGGGTGTGCTGATGATGCCGGCGAGGGGAGACCGCCAGGCAGGGGTGGAGGTGAGCTGGCCCCAAGCTTGGTGCTCTGTCCCTCTTCGTGCGTCACTCACGGACACAGGTGATTGCCTGGCAACACCCATGGGTCTGGAGTTTTCTTGGTACTTTGATCTATCACGTTTATACACTTTTTAAATTATTTTTTTAATATTTTAAAAAATGTTTATTTTTGAGNGGTTGGTAAGTCTCCTGTTGCCTCAGGGATGCTGTCATCACCGCTGCCATTGTCATTGTAGAAAAATTGTATGGTGACCTCTTGAGCTGGAACTTGGAAGAAACCCTTGCCCAATTTCCTCTGCAACCTGGGAAGGTGGCCACTTTCGTCCTCAACATCAAGGTGAAGCTGGATTTCTCGTGCCAGGAGAACCTCCTCCAAGACGTCAGTGACGGTGAGCCCCCCTCACCCCATGAGCCCCTCCCCCATCTTAACCAGAATGGAGTGGCCCCTCCGTGCTTGCTGCTCCGCTGCTGTAGCCCGCTCGCCAGTCGGTTGCTCGAGCTGCGCGAGACCCCTCCTGGGCCTTTAGTTTGAGTTTGCCCACTGCTTTCTGTACAGATCTGAGAGTCATATGGCTACGTTTTAGGCTAAATCATTTCTTAATTTCACAGTCTTTGCTGTTCTGTGCTCATTTGCCAGGAGGTCATCTTAAATTGGTGGAGTTACTGCATTTTTTCAAGTATAACTGCCGCGATCTAATTATCTGTGACACTAAAGTTCTTCAAAGTCTGGTGGTTTCTGTAAGGAGGTGGCGTCTGGGGGAAATGGGCATTTACACTTGCAGCGCTAGGACTAGCCGACGCGGAGTAAGATTTCACAGATTGATTGTGTCCAGTTATGACGGAACGTGTGCTTTCCTGCGTTGGTTTGGAGGCATCGCGGTGCGGGTTAGTCAGCTCAGGCCGTCTGTCTGCACCACGGAAATGGAGTTCCCGCAGTTCCGCAGGCTGGGTGTCTGGTGCCAGCATGGTGTCCCCTCGCCTTCCCGCAAGGGCACCAGCCCTGCTGGATTCGGGTTTCACCCTTGTGGCCTCACTTAACCTTTATTGCCCCTTACAGTCCTGTCTGCAGACACAGTCACACGTGGGGTCAGGGCTTCAACACTTGGATTTTGGGGCTGCAAACGTTCAGTTGAAGGGTGTTGTTTGAGACAGCAGACTCTGCCACTAGAACTTCCTGTGTTACTTGGGGTCAGCGACTTTGGCTTGTCTATGCCTTAGTCTTCTAGTGTCTAATGACCGTTCCTGGGGCTGTGAGGATTCGCGCTTCCCCGGGAGCAAGGTGAGGGCTCAGCACATGTCAGTTACACTCTGTCCCGCTGTTGCCCATCTGGAGCCGGACACGACATTTAACTCTCTCTGATTGTGAGACAGGCGCTGGACTAGGCCCCTGGATGACAGAGAGAGTGAGGGTGTGGCCTGGAGAACAATGAGGATGACAGCAGCTAATATTTAAGAGGTTTACGTAATCCAACCACTTAATCCTCGCAGCAGCCGTATGAAATAGGTGCTATTAATATCTCCATTTTACAAGTGAGGACGTTAAGGGCCAGAGAAGTTGAATAACTTCTCAAAGGTCACACAGCTAGGAAGCGACAGAGCTGGGCTGTGAACCCAGGCAGCTGACCCAGAGTCTGTTAACCCTGCTCTGGCCCCTTGTTGCCCCCAGAGGGTCAGCCAGAAAAATAAATATGGGATTAGAGCGCCCTGAGACTCAGGGACATGATGAGATGCAGCTCGCTTTACCTGGTGGGGACCTGTAGGGGCTCCCAGAGCTGCTGCGTGACTTGGGCCTCAATCAGCAAGTTTCTTCAGTGAAGAAAAAGCATGGCCCCCCAGGCCTTGCAAGCAACTGGCTGGTACAGAGGCTCAGAGGCCTGTCAGTTATGAAGTGTGTTTTACCTGCAGGCACTAGATGTCTGTGTGTCTGTCTCTCTCTGGGGATGGGACTCTCTTATCCAGCCAGTCTCTTCCAGCCGTACCCGGGTGCTTAGGAATGGTGCTGACGGGTGCTTAGGAATGGTGCTGTCCTGCTGAACACGGGAGATAAAGCTTAGTTACGGTTTCGTGTTCTCACAGCGGGGAATTCTCTTCTCTCCTCTTGCCCCTCTGAGGAGTCTCCAGCCATACTGGCCACCTGTCTCTGGAACATGTCCAGCTGTCCTGCCCCAGGGCCTCTGCACGGGCTCTGCTCTTGCCTGAATTGCTTTCCCCCAAGTCTGCAAGACCCACACCTGGTGTTCAGAGCTCAGTCCAGAAGTCTCCTCTGCAGAGAGGCCGCCTTCACCGTGTCAGCGGGACCAGCGCCCCCTCCCGCGTCATCCTTGCTGCTTTGGAGGGGAGTTTCAGGGAGCGGGACCCCATCTGTCCTGTGCTCACCCTTTCTGGGCTGTGACGGAGAGAGAGCTGTTACGCAGGATGTAGTCAGGATGAGTGAGCGAGCGGCTCTTCCCCCTCCTTCCCCTCCGGTGGGGGCTCCACCCTTATGACCTCATCTCAGTGTCAGCGCCTCCCAGGGGCCCCACTGTGTAGCCCTGTCACAGCGGGGGTTAGGGCTTCACCCTAGGGATTTGGGGACGACACAAACGTTCGGTCCGTAACACGCCTCATGAAATTTGTTCTCCTGTATTCTGTATATCTGACCACAGCGAGGCTCCTCGTATGATACTAATATTTGATTAAAATTGTTCGTATGTTATTAACACAGGTAGGAAAGCACGTTTGCTGTTGGACACTTTACAAACTGTGAAAGTGTCAAGTGGACCTAATATTATACCAGGACTTAGTATCAGATAGGATGGGTTCTTTTCTGCATGTGAGCTGCTTGATAGCATCAGACTGCCTTGCTCGGCAAGTAGACAGAGGGCTACACACAGAGGTTCTGACTTGTCTTTTTCCCCAAGAAGGGAGTTTGGCTGAGTAAACGGTGCCTGACACTCGTCCAGGGAGTGTTTGATTAGATGTCGTCCCCAGGGCCTGTCTGGGCAGGTAGACTTCCAGCCGAGCTACCTGGCTGTGCAGGGAAGGACAGGACACCGACTTGGCTGCCTGCTGAAGGTGGTGTGCTCTCCCTGAGAGACAGGAGGCCTCGGGGGGGACCCCAGCTGTCTTCGTTTTGGTGGCTGTGTGAGTTTATGTGCTCAGGCAGGCATAGTTTGTCATGTTAGTGCGTTCCTACCTTTTATGGCCTCTGCTGTTCTAAGCTGAGAGTGAAATTGTAATCTGAGATTTATAGTCTAGGAATACGTTCTCCTGTCCTTTAAAATCAAACCGGATCAAAGGGAGCTAGGATTATGATCTCTAAGTTGTTTGTAACTGTGGGGCTGCCCTGATTTCCCGTCTGTTAGTGATAGCACGTGTGTGAAGCAGAACGTGGTTGTTACTAACTCGATGCCCTCCCTGCTGATAATGGTGAACAGACGCTCTGGTTGGTTATTTCCACGGCAGATTGTAGAATTCAAGGCACAGAATCTCAATGGCCACAACCAGGGTAAGTTTTATAGAGGAACAAAAGATGGGCACCAAGGCCCACAAAAGACCGTTCCAGAGTACACTGTGATGTGTAGTTCAGGTGAAGGAGTCAAGAACTTCAGACACAAAACAAATGAACAAAAAAGAAACAAGAGAGAATCCCCCGCCCAGCTCTCACACACAGAGGACACACCAGTGGTTGCCAGAGTGCTGGTGCGGGGGGATGGGAGTCACCGAGCTGGACGAGCACCGGGCGGCGGGTGGAAGTGTTAGATCACTGTATTGCCCACCTGGAGCTAATAGCACCAGAGAGGCCACCTGTGGCCCTGCTTGGAGACACCCGTAAACTCGGTGACAGGGGCTTCTTGGAACTGGGAGGTGACCCGTGTGTGGCTCTCAGTCTGACACTTTCAGAAACCTTCATCTGGGAACTGCTTGTGGACCCAATTTGCTTTTCCAGCATGGACTCAGATTAACTATGGGTACCTAAATTAGATGCCATTTGAGGAATTTAGAGCAATAAATATAGCTATCATGCTAACCAGGATACCGGATTCAGTGTGCGTCGTGGACAGTCAGAAGAGGATTAGTGTTTATTGAGCAAAGTCAGAGGCTGCATAGAAGCCTGGGCCGGCCGCTTTATTTGTATACTTTCTATTTAACCTTCCCAGCAGCTCTGTAGAGTAGATGGTTTTACAGAATGAGTCCCATTTTGTAAAAACAACAGGAAGACTGTTCTAGATTAGAGGAGATTGAGGAGAAATCCAACATGACGTGCTGGATGCGGTCCTGGTCACATCCTAGGTTGAATGAAAATGCTCCAAGGACGTTTTTGGGACATCTGTGTCCTGGACGAGGCACGGGAGCAACAGACACAGCTGAGGAGGCGAAGGGCTCACTCACCCTCTCCCCGTCCCCCAGGGAAAAGTCGTGGGCGGGGGCCTGGCCCCTCTCGGGGCTGGGCTGGCTGTGCACATCAGGGTGCTTTGCAGGGAACGTGGCAGGAAACTCACTCCTCCACGATGGCGAGGCCGCTGTCTGCAAAAGTAGTTTTAAACGGTGTAATTATTTTGATGGGGATGATGTTGGTATTGGTATTCTGAAACTGTGTGGAATAAAGTGAGTGATTAGTTTTGTGGCCATCTGATTCTAGCATCTGGTCTTGAACTAGGATTCTTGTATGGAAGAAAGGAGGTAACAGATGTGAGAGAGTAGAGATTAAGTAAAGCCTTTTATTCAAGTCTAAGGACTTGAATAAAAATACCAGTCGAGTTGTGAGGTATTTAAAAATCAGCCCGTCTGCCCTGTGTACTGCCAAGGCCTAGACACTGAGCGGCCCCAGAGCAGGGAGTTGTCCAATTCTCATGTCACCGTCTGGAAACCCTCCTCCCGACTCAGAGAAGCCAGGGCTCCTCGGAGAAGTGGCCGTTCCCGGTCTGAGGCCGGAAGTGCAGGAAGGCAGTCTTGGAATGTGGCTTGAAGGCTGTAGCAGGGCCGCTGTCAGAGCAGGCTGGAGTGGTGTCAGGAGGAGCCGCCCCGAAGGCGCTGCCACTGACGGCCTGAGGGTCCCTAAGGATGACAGCTGTTCCAATCCCGCATTCTTCGTGCTGCCGGAAAGAATCTGCCGCCTTTGCAGATGACAGGGAACCAGTTCACTATTTTGCACGTGATCAGCAATGAGTGTTTATTCTGCCTTTCCGTACCCGTGCACCGTGGGACAGCCCAGCAGTTGATGAAGGGGTCTCCCTTTACCCACGTGTTCCAGGGATGATGGGATTACAGTACCTTCATTTTACAGTCCCTGGTAGGGGAGTGGACCAAGACAGCCTCATAACAGTAAGAGACAGCCGGACGTTATGGTCCCCCTGTGGGGAGAACACGCGCCTCCCAAAAATTCCACCTGAGACAGGTCTGCCTCTAGGTCCAGCTACCAGTTTATAGGACGACAGAAAAACCTGTCCAATGACACCAGTCCGGACTAGGGTCAACTCTACAGCCCAGTGATGTGGTTATTCAACAGGTAAAGCAAAAGGCGACACAGGGATGAAGTCGGGGGCAGCTTGCACAGCAGGGTGAAGGTATCTGCGCCACTCAGTGACACGCTTAAAGATTATTAAAATGGTAACTTTGGCATTATGTGTATTTCATTCCCCCCCAAAAGAGATCAAAGGTCTTCCTATAGTGAAACTTGGCTAGCTTAAACTTAATACAGTAAATTTAAACAAAGTATTAGAAAATACACAGCACAACTAAGGCCAAGCACCCATGGCTTCCTGCTCAGTAGCAGGACAGAGAAAGCACAGAGATGACTGCCTTGGAGTCAGGGCAGGGAAGATGCTGTGATGGGGCGGGGCAAACCCAGGCCACACCCCATTTCTTGAGCTGCGTGGTGGCTCCAGCGGACCTTCGTTAAGCAGCATATGTTTACTTCATGCAGCTTTTACCATACAATGGTTTTCAAACAACAAAAACATTAGAAGCAGATTCATAATTCATCACACCAGATTGAAAAACTTTTTTTCCAAGGAGTTTTTCATCAAGGCGTTGTCCTGAACATCAAGTCAGGCTGTTGCACCTGCCTTTCTCCTTGGGGATGTGTGAGCACAATGAATTTCCAGCGACCTCGGCCAGTGAGCACCTCGTTTTTCCTGGGGTTGGTGCTCTGGGTGAAAACCGTCATCCAGGGCTGCTGCTCCTTGACGGTGAATGGAACCATCTCCTGCTTTGGTTTCCTTTCTGATCAATTAATTTGGTTTTCTCTTTCTGTACACTTTTTGGCTCTCAACTTTTTTAAGAGAAATTTGATCTTTGCTGACAGTTTATGTTGGATGTGACAACTGACTGTGGCATTTGACTGTGGGCCCTGGTGACACTCAGCATCCCAGACCAGGGGAGACTAGACGGCACTGTCTAGTAGTTTGTTCTGCCTCTGGGGAACCCAAGTCCCAGAAGGTGGAATGATGAGTTCAAGGCTCGACCTAATAGCACCAGAGGCCCCTCTCACTGAGCGTTTGTTGGATCGTTCTGTGCGCCTTCCCTCCTCAGGGAACAAACGGAATGTTTCCAGGCGCACGCATGTAGTGGCTATAGAGAAGGAATGGCTGTCATGGTTCTGTGGACAGTTGGGGCCCGGAAACCTCCGTGGTGGGCATGTGGTCCTAGTACATTTATGTGTCTTAACGCCCTGGGCAGGGTTGGGGGAGGGAGAGGCCGGTGCCAGACCCTGCCCTTCAGGTTAGCTGCTGCTCTTGCATCCTGACAAGATGCCGGCTTGACCAGCTGCCTTTGCTCAACGGCCTTCATTCAGACTCTTGCCGTTGGACGGTGTGGGAAGACAGTGCCTGTCTGGTCATGGAGGCCCCCCCGCCCCTATCATTCAGAGGCCTGGGATGGGCCTGCGCCTTGTCGTCTGCTGCCCGTGTGCTGCATTCCCCGTCCTCTGCCCCCTCCTGCACACCTCCTCTCGGCACATGGCTTCTCTTCACAGAGGCCACTGGGCAGGGCTCTCTGCTTCCTTCTCGTGTCTGGAGTATGTGTGTTTCCTTCTGCTCCATCCTGGAGGAAGTCTCTCCTTTTTTTTTTTTTTTAAATGTTTTTTTATTTATTTCTAGGAGAGAGAAACAGCGTGAGCAGGGGAGGGTCAGAGAGAGAGGGAGTCACAGACTGAAACAGGCTCCAGGCTCTGAGCTGGCCGTCAGCACAGAGCCCGACGCGGGGCTCGAACCCACGAACCGCGAGATCATGACCTAAGCGAAAGCCAGACGCTTAACCGACTGAGCCACCCAGGCGCCCCGAGAAGTCTCTCCTTTAATCAGAGGCAGAGTCTTTGACATGCGTGCAAGGATCCTCCCTTTGGGCCTTTAAATTTGACCACTGTGTGTGTGTGTTTTTTTTTTTTTTTTTTAATTTATTTTGAGAGAGAGAGCAGGAGAGGCGGGGAGGGACAGAGAGAGAGAGCGAGAGCGAGAGTCCCAAGCAGCGTGAGCCTGATGCAGGGCTCAGACCCACAGACTGAGATGATGACCTGAGCCAAAACCCAGAGTCAGATGCTTAACCAACTGAGCCACCCAGGCGCCCCCTGACCACTGTTTTTAAGTCACAGTCTGGGGACAACATGCCCCAGAGGCTGCTTGATGCCATGCAGATTCCTCGGCCTACCAGCCCTTCCCAGTCCTTCTCTGAGGGCGCTGGGCTGGGGTCTGAGTTTCCGACAGGGTCCCTGGGACTCCTCCACACCGAGGCTGGGACAGTTCTGTGCCAGTCCCTCAGCAATTACGCTCAATCTCTTTCTTAAAATGGAGATATCCCAGAACAAGCCCTTTCACCCATGGGTTTTCTCTTCCGTGTCCCTGTCCTCCCCAGGCCAGGGCCCCACTCATCAGCCGCCTGACATCTGGGTGCCCCTTGGTCCCGCCAGACTCACCCGCACTGGCTTCTCTCTGGCTGTATTCCAGCTAATGACATTCCTAAGTGGGTCCTTTGCCCTTTTTTTTTTTTTTTATGTCATATTGTCCTACATGATTTTAACAGCGCTGTGCTGAGGCTCTGAAATCCTTGTCTGCTCCTGAGTTGCACGGCTATGGTGTTAGCTGGCTTCCTGACACGGTCACGCGGCAGTGCCCGAAGCTCACGTGTGTTCCCGTAAGCCCTGTTCCACTGCAGCTCCCTGCACACCCACTCCTCGTCCTCTGCTCCCTCCGCGGACGAGAGCTGTCGCCATGTGCCCAGGAGCGGGCTGCTCTGTCACTGCTAAAGCCCCATCCGCTCACATCCCCGCATCCTGCCTCCCCTGCACCTGCTGATCTTGTAAGACCCACTCCTGAGCTCTGCCTGCCTTCTTGAATCCATCTTCCTTTATACTGTCGATTTTTCTCAGAGACCAATGTGCTCTGGCTTTGGCATGTAAGGCCCTGTGTGATCTGGTCCCAGCCCCGCCCGGCCTTGTTTTTGCTGCTGCTGTTCTCTCGCATCTCCCTCTGTGGCCGCTCTCAAAGGCTGCGCTGAGCTGCCGCCTTTTCCTCCACCTGGAGCGCCCGCCAGCCCTTGCCTGCGAGCCCCAGCTTTGCTCACCTCCTCTCTGAAGGCCTCTCCTGGCCTCGGTGTAACCTTGGCCGCTTTGAATGCTCTCAGTTTCTCCCACACTGTTCCTGAACCCCACTCTGGGCCTGGCTCAGAGAAGATTCCCAGCAAATGGTTCTTGGAAGAGGGATGACAAGCGTATTGTGAGCCGCTTTGAGTGGCCCTGACTCTGAAGTCAGGTAAAGAGAGCTGTGTGGGCAGGGATGTTCGGGCATTGGTTTCTGGATGCAGGGCCCTTGGATGGGGTCTAACTGAAGGGTGAGGTGACATCAGAGGGTGGGGATGGGGGCACCAGGACAGGGGACTCCGTGGAGACAGATGGTGGGACGGGCAGGCTGTGGGGCCTGAGCCTGTGGTAAAGAGCCTGGGGCTTTATTGGGAGATCCGGGTGGGCCACAGAGAGCTTTTTAAAAAAAATTTTTTTTAATGTTTTATTTATTTCTGAGAGAGAGAGAGAGAGAGACAGCGTGAGCAGGGGAGGGTCAGAGAGAGAGGGAGACACAGAATCTGAAACAGGCTCCAGGCTCTGAGCTGTCAGCACAGAGCCTGACACAGGGCTCGAACCCATGAACCGTGAGATTATGACCTGAGCTGAAGTCGGATGCTCAACTGGCTGAGCCACCCAGGCGCCCCACGGAGAGCTTTTTAGGAGGCCGCTGCGATGGAGACTGTTTTGAGAGAGTGAGTGGGTGGATGCACCTGGGTGTGGTGGGTGACAGGCGTCACAGTTCAAGGGTAGGGCCTGTAGGTGTGGAGCAGGGGAGAGCCTGGTTGGCTGGGGAGGAAGGCCTCCTGCAGGAAGGAGGCTCAAAAGGCCCACCCTGGCCTCCTTCCCCGAAAGACTAAGTGTGTTTGCAGCACAGACTTCGTAGCTGGTCCAGCAGTGTGCTGAGTCCTGTCCAGTTTATTCCGTTTCCCGGGGAAGAATGCGTCTCTCTTGCCTGAAGTGCCTCACACTTGTGATGCGTAAGACAGGCTCTGCCTGTGGGAAAATGGGGTGCCTTTGTTCGTCGTCCTGAGTTGGAGACTTGTGTAAAAAAGCCCACTTTTACATTTGTCATTTCATTATGTTTGGCTTCTTCACAGTTTAATGAACTTATCCTCGAGGCCAGGCGTGGATTTTGAGAGCAGCGGGCCGGTGGAGACCCCGCACCCCGTCGAGCCCCTGCCCCAGCGCTGTGCTGTGAAATGGGGGCGCTGGTCCGTGTCCTTGTCCTGGACTGTCGTTCTCTCTGAAAAGAAATAGGAGGTTTTAGAAACCTCAGTCCCATTTTTCTAAAGAAATCAAAGGTCGTTGGAATCTTGATGCCATAATATTTCTTTTCTCTTTACAATTTCTAGGTGCCTAGGCTTTCACAGGTGTGATTTCGAGGGCGGCTGAGGATTTTACTGACTTGGGGCTGTTTTCTGAGGCTAGAGCCTCCCGTACCGGGGGCGGAGGGGGAGCACGGAGCCGTGTTCGGCTGTGTGACCGGGGCACCTCCTGTTGGTTTTCTCTGACCGTCCCGTAACCCTGGGAGGAGGGGCTGCCGCCTCCTCTGGCTGCACGTTGGCACCTGCCTGGGCTTCGTGCCCGCAGCTCCGTGGCCCCTCTGTGCCGGCACCATTCCCAGCTGCCGCAGCCATGTCTGAGCGGTCGGTCTTCCTCGAGACGCACGTCCTAAGGGCAGCGTCTGGTGTGTCTTGTAATCCCAGCACCCGCCTCCGCGCCCGGAGCCGCCCGTCACTTTCCTCTGCCGCGGCTCCCTCGCCCCTCCCCCACGGCACACGGGTCTCCACGGGCTCTGGCCAAGGCCGTCTTGCACTTGCTGAGTTCGTCGTCTCTCNGCTGCCGCAGCCATGTCTGAGCGGTCGGTCTTCCTCGAGACGCACGTCCTAAGGGCAGCGTCTGGTGTGTCTTGTAATCCCAGCACCCGCCTCCGCGCCCGGAGCCGCCCGTCACTTTCCTCTGCCGCGGCTCCCTCGCCCCTCCCCCACGGCACACGGGTCTCCACGGGCTCTGGCCAAGGCCGTCTTGCACTTGCACTTGCACTTCGTCGTCTCTCATCTGCTCACATGGCTTCAGTAACTGTCCCCCGCAGGCCAGGCTCCCCTGCACTCTGGGTCCGTGTATCTGATTGACCACGTGTCCCGTGAGGCCCTTTGCTCTGGGGGGAGGTTTGGGTGGCGGCAGGTCCCCATTCCCAGCTGTGGCGGGTGTCCAGCGTGCCCTCGGGCGCAGTCTTTGCTGTTCGTCCGCTTGCAGGTCAGGGCTTTGATCTCACGGGAGAGCGGAGAGGCCAGGGCTGGCGTGGTGGCCGGCGCCCGCCTCCCGGCCAGCTCAGACGAGACGTGGTGTCAGGATCCTGCAGCAGCCCCCAGGAGCTCCACGCTCTGGGGGCCCGTGCAAGGCCTTACCCAGTACCCTGGCCGCTTCAGGCTGAACCTTGCTCTGGTGTCCGGCAGAGGCCTGCGCAGGCAAAGGCTGGGGTCCTGCTCCTCGCCTGCGGCTGCCGGGCAACAGATTGCGGATTAATTTTCCCTGTGACTTCAGTTCTCTGATCAGTTCAGGAAAAGTTGTTTTTCAGGGTCCGGTTCTCAGCATCTTCGAGCTGAACTCAGAAATGCGCCTGCTGTGGGCTAATGCACACCTGCAGTAGTTTTCAGGTTGTGTGGCCATTTGTCACATGACCTGCTTTGGTTTTGTGTTCAGTGGGTACCTGCTCCCTTTCTGAAGGGAGAGGTTGCTGACACACTGGCCACCAGCCTTCTGACTCACAAACAGTGACTTCACAGCTCAGTAGCTCAGCCAAGGGCAAGGTCTGCTTTCCCGGGAGCCCTCGGGAGCACATCTCTAGGTGAGAAAAAGCTTCAGAACACCCTGAAGCTGCGGTCTTGCCTCAGATGTCCGTTTGGCAACCTGTGGAGGTGCCCTTATCCCTGGCCCAGTGCTCACCCCGCAGCGGGGAGGCTGACTCGGTTCTTGGATTTAAATTCAGGTTGGAAGATAACTTGCTAAACCCCCAGGGTGGAATGAAAACCCAGGTGGTGGTCATTTATCAGCAACAGGTGATCCTTTGTAGGCCCCTAGAGCCGAAGCCTTCCAGACCGTTGATCTCACTGCCCTCATTACTGCTTTCCCAACCACGCTGGTGCTGGCTCTCTGGGAAACAACTTGGGTGGCTGTTCAGTATAGGGAATTCAGGAGGTTTTGTTTTTTGCAAAGAAAAAGAAGTGATTAAAAAAAATTTTTTTTAATTTTATTTCTTTATTTTTATTTTTGAGAGAGAGATAGAAACAGCATGAACAGGGGAGGGTCAGAGAGAGAGGGAGACAGAATCTGAAGACCGGCTCCAGGCTCTGAGCTAGCTGTCAGCACAGAGTGAGAAAGGAGTGACTTTTATGGATCACTGCAGGTCGGTTTACTGTTAGCTCCTGTTGCTCATTGCATCCAGTCTTGGTAAGTTTGTTTTTAAAGTCTCTCTGTCCCTCGTGACTTTTAACATTCTGATTGGCATCCCACCTGTTCACTGTGCTCCCCTTTCTGTCTTCCACATTGTCCCCATGGGCCTTTGTAAATTTTTTTAAATGTTTATTTATCTCAGAGAGAGCAAGATAGAGCCAGAGCCAGAGCGTGAGTGGGGGAAGGGCAGAGAGAAAGGGAGACAGAGAATCCCAAGCAGGCTCTGGGCTCAGTTCAAACTCATGAACTGTGAGATCATGACCTGAGCCTTAGTCAGATGCTTAACCGACCTAGCCACCCAGGCGCCCCCAGTGGGCCCTTTCTAAAGCAGCATCTGACTGTGGTCTTCTGTGTGATTTCCAGGGTCTTGGCGTTGACCTCTGGATGAAGTCCCCAGGATGGCTTGTGCGGTCTCGCTGTGGCTGCCTCTTTAGCCTCCTTGCCCACCCTTGTATTTCAGAAATAGGGGCTGACTTGTGTCTGTTGTGCGGCGCTCTCTGAGGCTTACTGTTTAAGAACAGACCGGTGGTTCTCAGACTTTCTTGCACTTGGGGGTCGTGGGGGGGAATCTTTAAAACCTCTTCCTGGCTCCCACCCCTCAACATGGTGACTTGACGGACATGGGGTGTGACCCGGGCATCTGGGCGTTTAAAGTATTCCAGATGAATCTTCCGTGCAGCCGAGTCTGGGAACCGTTGATAGGGACCATCCTCCCCCTTGTGAAGAAATGTCATCCTAGTCTGAGGTCAGTTGTTTGAGAGTCTGAGCTGCTTTGGGCAGATCCCGCTGCTGCGTGTTTTCCATTTCCTGTGAGAGGTTTTGACGTCAGGTAGGGCCCGTCTCCTCACTGGATTGTTGTTGAGGTCCTGGGATATTTTCTGTCCTTTACTCCTTTATATAAATTTTAGACTCAGTTTGTCGGGTTCCTCCGAGTAGTCTGTTAGAACGCTGAAGGGGCTGCATGGATCTGAACATCAGTTTGGGGGAAGTTGGCATTTTTATGAGGGTCTTCTATCCATGAACATTGTCCTGTCCTTTGTCTTCTTGAATGTGTCTCAGTAACTTTCTCATTTTCTTAATGAAACTTTTAAAGAATTTCACTAGACTTATTCCCAGATACCTTATTTTTGTTATAACGGTGTGGAGCCCTTTTATGGAAATATAACTTAGCTGCAATAGGAAGCACACACAGCACGTATACAGCTGGGTGAAGTACTTCTATTCTCCTTCATCCTGGCACCCACTGCCCAGAACTCGATGGGATAACTTCTACCTGTCTGGTGTCCGTGAGTCTTGTCACCAGTGATCATCCTGCACAGAGATCACTGTAATTGTGACTTCTGTCATCATAGGTTGGTTTTGCCTATTCTTGACTTCTTGACTTTATTAAGGAAGAAATACAGTTGACATTCTTCGGTGTCTTTTTTTGGCTTTAAACAACATTAATTTATTTAAGTTCTGGAGGTCAGATATCCAAAATCAGTGTATGTGTTTTTTTGCTTGTTTTCCTACTCAACATTATGTCTGAGATTCATGCATGTTGGGTTTGTTTGTTCCTTTCTATTGCTGGATGCTGTTCCACTGCGTTAAAATACCACAATTTATCCACTCGCAATTGGCATTTGGGTGGTTTCCAGCCTTTTGCTGTTGTAAATGGGTATAATTTTCTGGCACAGGTACTGGGTAGACATAAGCCCACGTAAGCCTCTGAGTGGTTTTGCTGGATCATAGATCTTACGTATGTTTAGCTTTAGTAGATTTAGAGCCATGCAGGTTTTCTTCCTTTCTTTTTTCTTTTAAGAAAGAAAGTGTGAGGTGGGGGAAAGGGCAGAGGGAGCTAGAGAGAGTCTTAGGCAGGCTCCACTCTCAGCACAGAGCCCACCACCCTGGGATCATGACCTGAACCGAAATCAAGAGTCAGATGCTCAATAGACTGAGCCTCCCAGGCACCCCCCACTATCCAGATTTTTCAATGTGCTTTTTTTGATTTACACCCACACCATCTATCTGAAGGTTCTTTGCTGCTCCAGAGCCTTCCCACCATTGAGTATTGTCAGTCTTTTAAATTTTAGCTGTTCTGATCCACGTAGTGGCATTTCATTGTGGTTTTAATTTGCCTTTCTCACCTAACTAAAGCTGTTGCCCGGTAAAAAATGACATTTCACACGAGTGCATATCCAAATGATAAGTAAGCCCCTGAAGGGTGTACAGTTAATGGTTTTATTTTTTTGCAGCTTTGAGATATGATTGCCAGAGAACATCGTAAGTTACAATGTGCTGATTTGATTGATTCCAAAATGATTACCATCCATAGTGAGAGCTAAGATCCCTAACATCTCTATCATCATACATAATTAGTGGGGGTTTTTTTGGTGGTGATTACATTTTAAGTTTTTATTTAAATCCCAGTTGACATACAGTGTAATATTAGTTTCAGGTGCACAACAGTGATTCACAACTTCCACACATCACCCAGTGCTTATCGGTAGTGCCCTCCTTTATGCCCATCAGCCATTTAACCCCTTGCCGCCCAGCCACTCTGCTTCCACAACCCACAGTTTGTTCTCTGTCGTTAAGAGTCTGTTTCTTGGTTTGCCTCTTTTTTCCTCTCCCATTCACTCATTTGTTTTGTTTTTAAAATTCCACATGAGTGAAATCCTATGGTATTTGTCTTTCTGACTTCATTTAGCATAATGCTCTCTAGCTCCATCTGTATTGTGGCAGATGACAAGATTTCTTTTTTTTTTGTGGCTAATATTCCATTGTGCATATATGTATATGTACATGTATGTAGTGTGTGTGTGTGTACATATACCACATCTTATTTATCCATCCATCAGGTGATGGACACTTGTGCTTTTTCCATAATTTGGCAATTGTAGAGAGTGCTGCTGTAAACATTAGGGTGCATATATCCCTTTGAATTAGTATTTTTATATCCTCTGGAGAAAAACCTAGTAATGCAATTGCTGGATCACAGGGTAGTTCTATTTTTTAACTTTTTTTTTTTTTTTTTTTGAAAGGGCACACACACAAGCAAGGAAGGGGCAGAGGGAGAGGGAAAAGAGAGAGAACCCAAAGCAGGCTCCATGCCCATTGTAGAATCTGACTGGGGCTTGATCTCATGAACTGTGAGATCATGACCTGAGCCAATATCAAGAGTCTGATGCTTAACTGACTGAGACACCCAGGCACCCCTATTTTCAACTTTTTGTGGAACCCCCATACTGTTTTCCAGAGTGGCTGTACCAATGTGCATTCCCATGTGGTGAGAACATTTAAGATCTATTTTTGTATCAGCTTGAAGCATGGAGTATAGTATTGTTAAACATAATCACAGTGCTCTGCACTAGATGCCCAGAATATATTCATCTTCTCATTGAAAGCTTGCACCCTTTGACCAGCATTTCCCCACTTACCCCATCTCTCAGCCCTTGATAATCATGCTTCTTTTTGTTATTATGAATTTGGCTCTTTCTGATTCCACACAGAAGTGATATCCTACAGTATTTGTCTTCCTCTGACTTATTTCACTTAGCATATTGCCCTCAAAGTTGATCCATATTGTCACAGATCGCAAGATTTCCTTCTTTATCATGGAATACTAGCGGATTGTATATAGACCACTCATCTGTAGATGGATATTTAGGTGGATTTTGTATCTTGGCTATGACGTTAGAATAAGCATGGAAGTCCAATATCTCCTTGAGATGCTGTTTTCATTCCTTTTGAATCTATACTCAGAACTGGCTGGATCATATGGTAGTTGTAAATTTTTGAGGAGTCTCTGCACTGTTTTCCTCAGGGGGTGCACACCAATTTACATTCCCACCAACACGGTGCAAGGGTTTCCTATGTTCCACATCCTGGCCAATTCCTGTCTCTTGTTTCTTGATGACGGCTATCATACCCAGTGTGCGGTGATGGCTTACTGTGGTCTGCTCTGCATCTCCCTGATGTTTAGTGGCGTTGGCCTCCTTCTCATGTACCTGTTGCCGTTGGTAGTTCTTCCCTGGGAAAATATTCAGTTCTTTTTGTTTTTTAAAAGTGTTACTTATTTTTGAGAGAGAGCATGACCAGGGGAGGGTTAGAGAGAGAGGGGTACAGAGGATCTGAAGTGGACTCTGCACTGAGAGCAGCGAGCCTGATGTGGGACTCGAACCCATGAACTACAAGATCATGACATGACCCCACGTTGGATGCTCGACTGACTGAGCCACCCAGGCTCCCTCTTCTCATTTTTTTTTTAGAAGTTTATTTATTTATTTTGAGTACATGTGAGAGAGTGTGTGAGCAGGGGGAGGGGCAGAGAGAGAGACACAGAGAGAATGAATGAATGAATGAATGAATGAATGAATCCCAAGCAGGCTGAGCACAGCCAGTGCGGAACGCGACTTGGGGCTCAAAATTAAAAACTGTGAGATCACGACCTGAGCCGAAATCAAGAGTTAGATGCTCAACTGCCTGAGCCCCCCAGGTGTCCTGGTTCTTCTTTTTTTTTAAATCAGATTGTTGATTTGTTATTTAGCTGCATGAGGTCTTCATATATTTTGATAGTAACCCCTTACCGGGTAGATGATTTGCCTTTTCATTTTGGTCATAGTCTCTCTGGCTGTGGTTAGTCTCTCGTGTTGACTTTTGCTTTGGTTGCTTGCGCCTTGGTTTCCTTTGAAGACATGGCTGCCAAGACCAATGCCGCGGCAGTTTTCTCCTGTTTCCTTCTAGGAGCTTCATTGCTGGACTTCTTCTGTTTAAGTCTTAATCTCTTTTGAGTTAATTTTCATGCCTGGTGTGAGATGAGGCTCCAGTTTCCTTCTTCTGCACGTGGCTGCTTTCCCCAACAGCACTTACTTGGGAAACTATCCTTTCCCCACTGAGCATTATTGGCTCTTGTGTAAAATACTAGTTGACTGTCTCTGTGGGAGTTTATTTCTGGGCTCTCCGTTCTGTCGCTGTAGTGTGTGTGTGTGTGTGTGTGTGTGTGTGTGTGTGTCTGTTTTTATGTCAGTGCCATGCTGTTTCGATTACTACAGCTACACCATATAGTTTGAAATTAGGAAGTGGGATCCCTCCAATTTTGTTTTTTTTCTTCCGGACTGCTTTGGGTCCTTGGAGTCTTCTGAGGCCATATGCAGATTTTAGGATTGCTTATTCTTTTTCTGTGAAAAATGCATTGGGGT
The DNA here is from genome assembly GCF_008692635.1 of Crocuta crocuta. Taxonomy (NCBI): domain Eukaryota; kingdom Metazoa; phylum Chordata; class Mammalia; order Carnivora; family Hyaenidae; genus Crocuta; species Crocuta crocuta. The sequence goes on along the minus strand of NW_027551562.1, from coordinate 8,429,020 downwards.
TTTGATAGGGCTTATATTGAATCTGTAGATGGCTTGGGGTGGTATGGAGATTTTAAACAATATTCTTCCAATCCACGAACAGGGGATCTCTCTCCATTTATTTGTGTCCATTTCTTTCATCGAACTTGTGCAGTTTTCAGTGTTTCAGTTCATTCACTTAGTTAAATTTATTCATAGATGTTTTCTTGATTTTAATGCTATTGTGAATGAGATTGTTTTCTTTATTTTTCAGGTATTTCATTGTTAGTGCATTGAAAAGCAACTGACTTCGGTATACTAATGTTATTATCTCGTAAGTTTATTAAATTTGTTGAGGGGTGCATGGGTGGCTCAGTTGGTTAAGCGTCCGACTTTGCCTCAGGTCATGATCTCACAGTACGTGCATTCAAGCCCCGTGTCAGGCTCTGTGCTGACAGCTCAGAGCCTGGAGCCTGCTTCTGATTGTATATCTCCTTCTCCCTCCGCCCTGCCTCCACTCACACTCTCTCTCTCTCTCTCTCAAAAATAAACATAAAAAATATTAAAAATTTGTTGATGAGACCAAATGTATTTTGTTTTCTATCCTTCGGTTGAGTTTTAAGGATTTTCTATATTTAAGATCATCAGATCATTTGCACATAAAGCCAATTTTAGTTGTACCTTTCTGATTTGGGTGCCTTTTATTTGTCTTGCCTGATGGCTCTGGCTGGGACTTCCAGCTCTAGTTGAATACGTGTGAGAGTGGACAACCTTGTCTTCTGCCTGCTCTCAGAGGAAAAGCTGCAAACTGTTGCCATTGGGTGTGGTAACTATGTGCTTGTCCTATACGCCCTTCATTATGTTGAGGTACATTGCTTCGACATTCAGTTCTGAGAGTTTTTATCACGAGAAGATTTTGAATTGGGCAAATGCTTTTTGTGTATCTACTGAGATGGTAGGCTTGTTCTCCTTCATTCTGTTAGTGTGGCCTATCACCTTTATTGATTTGTGTACGTTAAACTCTCTTTGCATCCCAGGGATAAATCCTACTTGGTCATGGTATATACTCTTTCTAATGTGCTGCCAAATTTGGTTTGCTAATTAAAAAAATTGTTTTTTAATGTTTGTTTAATTTTGAGAGAGAGAGAGACAGAGCATGAGTGGGGGAAGAACACAGAATTGGAAGCAGCTCCAGGCTCTGAGCTGTCAGCACAGAGCCTGATGCGGGGCTCAAACCCACGAACTGTAAGATCATGACCTGAGCTGAAGGCAGCTGTTTAACTGACTGAGCCACCCAGGCGCCCCAGGTTTGCTAAAATTTTTAAGTTGATTTATTTTGAGAGAGAAAGCACTAGCAGGGGAGAGGTGCAGCGAGAGGGAGGGAGAGAATCCTAAGCAGGCTCTGCACTGCCAACGTGGAGCCCAATGCGGGGCTTGAACTCATGACGGTGAGACCATGGCCTGAACTGAAGTCAGTCGCTTAATGGACTGAGCCACCCAGGAACCCCTACCAGCGTTATATCAAGGATTTTTGCGTCTGGTTGCAGCAGGAATATTTGTCTGTAGTTTTCTGGTTGTGTCTTTGTCTGGCTTTGGTACCCAGGTGATGGGTGGGCTGGGGAAAACAGTTCTTCATGCGTGGGAGAAAGCCCTGTGGCAGGGATGCCTCAGTGGCCCAGTTGGTTAAGTGTCTGATTCTTGATTTCTGCTCAAGTCATGATCTTCTGGTTTGTGAGATCAAGCCTCACACTGGACTCCATGCTGAGTGTGGAGCCTGCTTAGGATTTTTTCTTTCTTTGTCTCTGTTCCTCCCCTGCTCATGTGCATGGGCTTTCTCTCAAAATGAATAAACTTAAAAAAAAAAAAAAAACCCCAAAAAAGCAAACCTTGTGGCAGCAAGAGCAAAGCAAGTTCATGGAATTTACATTTTTGGAAAGTGTGTGTGTGTGTGTGTGTGTGTGTGTGTGTGTGTGTGTGTGTGCGCGCGTGCGTCCAGGTTAGTCCTTAAGAGTGTTTGTCCGTAGGTAAGAACACTAATTTGTTGGAGAAGAAAGGTTTTGTGGGATACCGGGGTGTAGCTGTGATAACTTTTTAAATTAATGTTCCAACAGGAAACTGTCAGGCTTCTAGTTTCTGTGACTCGGTTGGCTGACGACTGAGGTAATGACATTGCCTGTGTTTCGGGGATGCCCTGTGCTCACAAGGTGCTGTGAAGGGTACATGAAACATTCACGCTGTGCTTTGAGTTTCTTGTTTCTAAGAGGAGAACAGGCACATGTCATTGTTCGCGTCGGGACACCACCGCTCTCCCTTGATTATCTTGTGGAAAGGCATTTACTTCTAATTTCAAACTCTAAGTACTCTGGTTTTGTTTGCCGGATTTTTATCCTAAAATAACATACACTAATTGAGCTTGTTCTATGGCTTTCTTTGGAGAAATGATGCTCATTTATTTGTGTTTCTCAAAGTAGAAATAGAGTAGTATTGTGTAAACAAGAAGTAAAAGCTGAAAGACCCAGAGTGGAAACCTGTGACTCACTCGTGCTGTCGAGCAGGGACCCAGGACGTCTCCCCCAAGGTGGGGGCAGGTTGGCAGAGCCAAGGCCCCAGCTCTACGTCAGATCGGTCAGCAGTCTGCTGTGGCCAGACGGGGATCCCCTACGGTTGGAACCAGGGGTCCCCTGGTCCTGTGGGACTCCTCCTCTGTGTGCGTGCGGGGAGCAGGCCTGGGCCAGGGGGGACGGGGGCCCTGGGTCACCCCACAGCTGCTTCGAGAAGGACAGAGAAGGGCCAGGTCACCACAGTGCATCCTCCTGCTAGTTGTCCCCAAGGTCCTGGCCAAGAACTTCACTGTCTCTGGGTTGGCCCAGCAAGGTGACGAGGAGCACAGCTCTCATCAAAGCAATCCATTCTGGCTGCCTTGTTCTACAGAGAAGTGGCTAATTGGTGTCTTGGAGTGTAGTCCAACACTCTTAATGAGCATTTACATTGTCCTGTTTCTCCTTTTTAGAGGCCATGCCGTGTTCTTTCTCAAATTGCCTGCTCATTTTTGACGGCCTCTTCTTCCTTGTTCTTTTGAGTCCTTGGGATTATTTGCAGACATGAATAGCTCATTAATAACTGTTTTGGAAAATCAAACCTATACTAACCATATGACCCAGACATTTTACTCCTAGAAATTTAACCAAGAGCAATGAAAGCATATGTCCATATGGTGACTTGGACACAGGTGTTCAGAGCAGCTTTATTTGTAATAAAAACTCAAAGGAACCTGAGTGTTCATAAATAGTTGAATGGGTAAGCAAATTATTACAGCCATTCATTGGAATACTATTCAGCAATTAAAAGGAGTCAAGCACGGATACATTAGTAGGTTGGAATTAGTCTAAGAGGAGTATGCTGCGTGAAAGAAGCCTGAAAGAAAACAGTGTGTAATGTGTATGATTCCATTGGGATTAACTGCTGGAAAATATGAACTTCTCTAGGGTAATAGCAGTGCTTATGTGGGGCGGGGAGGAGGCTTGGCCTTGGGGAGGACGGCAGTTGGGGGGTGGATGCAGGGAAGCTTAGCTGATGGATATGTTATGTTCATGGTCTCCATTTGCAGTGATGGTGTTATGAATGTCAGCTCCTCCAGTTGGATGCTTTAGACTTTGGTGGTTATTCTATGCCAGTCACATCTCAGGAGGGGTGTTAAAAGAAAGAGCTGAGGTAGGGGAGGGGGCAGAGCTACAGACCGCCCAGGGAGGGTGTCCCCAGGGAGCACCTGGGAAATGGGAGGAGCCAGGCCGTCCCTAAACAGGACCCCAAGTGTGGTCCTAGACACAGGTGGGTGGGGGAAACGGTGATGGGAGATGGGCTGGTCCTCCCCCCTCCTCTGGTTGTTTTCTGCTCCCTTGGGGTCGGCTCCTCAGTGAGGAAGAGGCCAGGCAGTGGGTGGTACTGACTTGAGAGGGAAGATGCAACCAGGGGCCGCCTTACTTGGGAAAATGGTGAGAATGGGCCCCAGGCATGCGGTTGTGTGTCAGCCTGCTGGGCACAGTGCGTTGCTTTCCCCATTGACCTTTAGCTTCAGGTGCCCCTGTAGAGAAGGTAGACGGGGGTTTAGCCTGGAGTGGGGCCTGGTCTGGTGAGTACGAGGCAGAGCAGGCAGGGAGAGATGGGGATGGTCTTGGGGGGGTTGTAGGTACAGACGAGGTATCCACAGCTGTGGCCCAGCCGCCAGCCCCCGGCCTGCTGCCTGTCTTGGTGTTACTAGAACACAGCCACCTTCACGTGTGCGTGAATGTTGGTGGCTGCTTGTGCCTGGCAGCCAAGCTGAGTAGCTGTGGCCGAGACCTATGGCCTACAGGACTCAAGTGTTTATTCTCGGATTCTTCACAGAGGACGTTTCATGACCTGTGGTTTGACCGTGGAATCTAAGGCTGGAGAGAGTGGGCAGGGATGTAAGGGAGCTGATGGATAAAGAAAAAGTACAGGGAGTAGATGGGAGTTTTCAGAGGTCAGAACAGGCTTTGGAGCGGGAGTTCAGGAATAAACGAGTGAGCAACCAGAAAATGAAAAGCAAAGGGTGTAAGTATCCCCAAAGAGCTCCTGTGCGTGGGCCGCGGATAGCAGGCTGGGAACCAGAGCACATCATGTGCTCCGTGGGTAGTTACTAGGCATCAGGTACGTGAAGGTTCCAAAGGTCAGTGAGCACAGGGTATAGGGCCTGGCGTTGGGAGTCGTCACAGGATCAAGACGGGAGGTCCAGCAGAGGGAGACCAATGTCAAAGCGGGGCTGCCGTGGGTGTGAGGACAGTTTTGTCTGAATGGTTTATGAAGGCTGCTGTTTCAATGTGAATTTTCTTTCTTAAGCCTGTCCTAAAGTTTCTGAATGAATGAACTCCCTGCTTTCTCTATGGAAGTTGAGGATGAGTATTGGCTAATTTCTGAGCCAAATGCTTCTACTCCTTCAGTTTTCTTAAGGATATTTTATGACAACCAGATGGGCTTTTTTTTTCCCCTCAGTGCACCCATTGATTTTAAGAATAAATGAAATTGCATCTTCAAAATACGTCCTACCTGGAACAGTATACTCTCACAAACTCCCCCTGGGAGATTGGTGTCTCTTTTTGCTTTTGTAAATGTATTTTGTCCTAGTTATGTTTTATTCCAGTTCCTAAAACTTGTCACAAGAGAAATTTATACTCCGCCTTAAGCATTACTTTCTTTGGAAAGTGTGCAAAGATGGACCCATTGCTTGAGGAGATCCACCATTAGAAGTGCACGCTGAGCCATTGTGAGGCTCCCTACGAGGGGTTGAGGGCTGCGTGGTGCACAGGAGGATGCGTGGTGCACTGCACAACAGTCTGGTGGCAGGCTTTCCTGGAAGCTCACCGGGGAGCTGAAACGTGCCGTCGTGGTTTTGCCGGGTGGTCACCAATGCGACCATCCTGAGTTCTGGCTCCACATCTGATGAACTGTGCACTTTAACTGATGTAACTCTTCAGCCGCCTCCTCTGTAGAGTCGAGAAGACGGCCCTGCCTTGCAGGGAGTGAGGGGCCTTCGATGGCCCTGCCAGGGCCCGGCACGCGGATACCCCGTCACTGCTGCTGATGGTTGTGACTGCCATCTGTTTCTGCCCCACGGGTCCCACTTTGAGCTGCCCTCCTCCCAAGCTGTCACGGCGGTCGTGCTCGAGCTGAATCCAGGAGCGGTTACTTCTGCGTACAGGAATGCGTCTCTGAATAGCCCTCAGAAATGCTCCTAACAGAAAAACTGAGCACCATAAACAGTAGTTTATAAACTATGAAATTCTCTCAAGCTCCACGTGATTCCTGGTGATCGAGCGGAGTCACCCCGTTCTCAAATACCCCGAGAACCCCCTCCTCTCTGGCCTTCCGACGAGGCTGCCTTCCTCTGTTTGTAACTTTTCTGGTCTTGTCTTCCCAGTAATTGTCATGCCAATCTGTTCTCCGTTCTATTTGTGACGGCCCGTGCTGGCAGAGAAGCTGCCCGAATGAGTGAGCGGAATTTTCTCTCCTGCGGCCCAGCCCAGCTGGCGAGCCGCGTCTCCACGGTGGGCGGGGGGCTGGCTCCGTCTCTTCCCTCACCCCCTCTGCAGCCGCTCCTTCTCTCCAGCCCCATCCTCGTATGGGCCGAGGGCTCATCTTCTGACCTTCCGAAAGCTCCCTCCCTTCTGCCTCCGCTCATACTTACGCATTCCCTGTCTTTTTCACCTGCAGTTGGATTAGAGGGCAGGATAGTCTATAAGGAAGCTGTGGAGTGGCTTTTGTAGTATTTTTTGTGCTTGAAGATGATAGGTTTTTGAGGTTTCTTTGAAGTTTTGAGGCCTGTGTCCAAAAAGGAGGTGCATTTCAGATCTAATTTTCAGCTTTTTTTTGCTAAGTGCATATCCTAGATCCTTCTAGCCCAAAGATGTGGCAGATTTATATGTTCATGGATTATCTTGGGTTGGTTCCCATTTTCAAGCCAAGAAAACGGACGTTCATAGGGTTGTGTGACTTGCTCAGATTTACTCAGTGTGGTGGGAAGGAGACCTATATCTTCATAGCGTATGATTCAAAGGAAGATGCCTCCACCCTCTGCTTCTCCTGTCTAGAATTTATGCACGAATCCACGTGTGCCCCTTCTGGTGTCTCCCGTCTGGATCAGCCACTGTTGGTGGATGCTTCCATTTCTGGTCATGGCTGGCTGTGGGCCCCCCTGGTCCTGCCAGNAGCAGTGTGTTCGTGTGAAAAAGGACTCCTCTCTTTCTTTCTTTCTTTCTTTCTTTCTTTTTTTTTATGTTTTTTATTTATTCCTGAGAGAGAGAGACACTGTGAGCAGGGGAGGGTCAGAGAGAGTGGGAGACCCAGAATCTGAAGCAGCTCCAGGCTCTGAGCTGTCAGCACAGAGCCCGATGCAGAGCTCGAACCCACGAACTGTGAGATCATGACCTGAGCCTAAGTCGGATGCTTAACCAACTGAGCCACCCAGGCGCCCCAAAGGACTCCTATTTCCACAGTAGAAAAGAATCTGTGTCCTTTGGGAGCTAGTGATGGTTGTGTAATTTGCTGATGATGGGAACTTTCCCTGGGGAAGAGGAGAATACGCTGTGTCCCAGGCTGTGTGTGAGTCAGAGTGACAGTGCTCGCATTTAAAATACTTCTGAGGGGCGCCTGGGTGGCTCAGTCGGTTAAATGGCTGACTTCTGCTCAAGTCATGATCTTATGGCTCAAAGGCTCGTGAGTTTGAGCCCTGCGTCAGGCTCTGTGCTGGCAGCTCAGAGCCTGGAGCCTGTTTCAGATTCTGTCTCCCTCTCTCTCTGCCTCTTCCCTGCTCATGCTCTGTCTCTCTCTCTCTCAAAAATAAATAAACATTAAATAAAATAAAAGAATACTTTCGGGCACCTGGCCTTGCCTCAGGAGAAGATGACTTAGGGGCTGCGTGACTGTCCGGCACCTTGGGCACCACGCTGGCTCACAGGCCTCACCTGACCTAGTGTCCCGGGCCGGGTGCTGACAAGTGTGGGGCTTATGTGTTGTGTGTCTGTGTTCAGAACGCTAGCCCCTCGCAGGCCCGTGGTGTAGTGAGAGGTTTTCTAGATGATGCCCACGGTACTGGGAGAGCGGGGAGGGGAAGCTCCTTCGACCGACCGGAACAGCTGTGGGCTGGGACTCTGCCTGATGGGATTTTCGCCTACCCAGGAGTTGATGGTTGACTGACTGTGACTTTGGGGTGATGGGATTATTGGTGAACGTGGTGTGCAAATGCATCAGTATCACATCTGACCCTGTAGCATAGTCATTGACTTAATATCAACTGAGAATTTATGATTTGCTAGAGCCTGTGTGAGCTACTATAGGGGACAGAGGAGTGAAGCAAGAATTGTGTCTTCAAGGAGTCTCCAGTCCACTAAGGGAGCTAAGACACGTACGTAAGTTGCTCTGATAATAATACATGGTTTTGTTGAACCCTTGCCAGGTGCCCGGCATTGTGACAAACACTTGATATGTAGTAACTCGTTCTTGCAGAGAATCATGCACTTTACGCATTCAGGTCCTTCCCATTTTAGGGCTGAAAAATTGAAAGCTCAGAGTTGAAGTAACTTGGTAAAGATGACTCCGCCAGCAGCTTCCGGCCTCTATGCCTTCCGTCTTCCTGGACACGGGACCACATGCAGTAGGCCCGGGCCTCGGGTAGACAGGTCGCTGGACTCTGAGGAAGAGTCCTTGCTTTCGGCCACAGTGATGAGGGGACACGTGATGGAACAGGCAGCATGTGAGCTAACAGTGGGACGTGAGGAGACACAGAGATGGAGGTCAGAGGAACGGGAATTGGAGAAGCACAGACATGAGAAAACACGGGGGGGGGGGGAATAGGGGAGATGAGGAGTGGATTCTGGCAGAATTGCCAGAATCCGGTTGGAAGGACCGACCTACTTCACAGCTGGGCTGTGGCCCCTGTGAGCCTCCTTTATTTCCTGTCTGCCCTTCACTTACGGGGTCCTCTTCTGAGGCCTCCCCTGAAGCTTCTGGGACTTCCTTCCACTCTGCTTGGGGGACACCAAATGCCGGTGTTCTTCTTACTTGGTCCTGGGAGTTTGTCAGAGGCTCTGCCCCGGTTCTCAACTTCTCCGTCAACTCTTCTGGAATCTGCAGGCACCCTGAGGTGTGTAAGGAAATTTAATGCCACCTCCTGTCTCTCTGTTTTTTCCTTCTGCCAGATCATGGCCCTGTGGTTACTCGCTGCCTTGCTAGTTCTCCAGCACCTTGAGGAGATTTTAAAGCTATTGTGTGTTCTGTATTGTTCTCCGTGGCTGAGTTGGTCTGAATTGTCTAGCCTGCTGTCTGCAGAAGTAATGCCCCGATACTCACTTTGTCCCTGTCCCGTCCGAGCTCTCGGTGGGACCCAACCATCCAAGTTGCTAAATGGATAGTCCCCTGGTGTGGGGTAGCATGTCCCCGCATCAGTTATTGCCACTCTGACCTTGGGGAGGTTGTTATTCATGGCTCTTCCTTAAGATGGGAGCGAGTTTACAAGCTACAAAATACCTTACAGACAGGCATTGGCATCTGACCCACCTCACTTTCTGCCATTTGTTCTCCCCTTGTGTCTGTTCTCCTGTATCTTAAGCCAAAATTAGTAGTAGTTTTCAGTTCTCACCCACGTGGGCTCTGGTAACTTGTTCTAGGAGCCCGGTCTACACTAGAGGTCTCTTGTACTTGACACACTTACGAGTACCCTGTGCATGCCAGCTGGTTTGTTACCCAACTCCAGCTACTCAAAATTTACCTAACAGGACACCATTTCTCTATGTTCTTAAATAATAAAACTATTGTTCAGTAAACTCACTAATTCAGCTGGGGTCTTCTTAGCTCACTGGGAACTTGTTTCCAGCAACAGTTACTTAAGGTATCTATCACCTCAGACCTGTCCATAGAAATAGACTTGTTTGCAAATGGAACAGTGTCCCAGAAAGTAGAAGGCCAGGCACACTTCCATGTGACAATTCAGACCAACTGACCCTACCTGAATAAATCGTTAAAATTTTTTGAAAATAAAAATAGAATTGTGTTTTTAAAACTTTTTATGGTGAAATTAGATACAGATTCTGGAGGTGAGTGGGGGTTGGGTGACATAGGTGAAGGGGATCAGGGGCACATGAATCTTGAGCCCTGAGTGGTATATAGAATTGTTGAATCCTATATTGTTCACCTGGAACTCATAACACTATGTTAATTATACGGGAATTAAAGATGATATAATGATATAAATGATGAAATGCTATAAATGCTGTAAAACAAATACGTAATCTGATGAATTGTTACAAGGTAACACTCTTCTAACTCTGACCTGAATCAAATTCTAGAGCTTCACCAGCCAGGTAGCCTCTCCTGTGCCCCATCTTTACCCCCAAAGGAAACACCATCTTGATTTTTCATCACCACTTAGTCTTGCTTGCTTACAGGCTCAGCACATGAGTATATGTCCCTACATAGCATAGTTGATTGTTACCCATTTATTTAAGTTTCTCTTAATGTGCAGGTATCCCCACTCTTTCCTTTTCCTAGTAATTAATTTGCTGAAGAAGCTGGGACATCCGGCCTGAGGAGGCTTCCGCAGCATGGGCTTCTTGCTTGTGCGCTTGTGGTGCCCTTTAATGTGTTCTTCTGTCCCCCCGCGTTTCCTGAAAATGGGCAGCTTGACCGGTTCATCTCTGACCCTTTTGGCAAGTGGTGGTCTTGTGTTCTCACGTCAGGAGACCAGGGGTGTCCAGTTGTTTCTCTTGTTGTGATGTTAGTAATTGCTGGTGCTCATTGTGAAGATCAGTGGTTCTCAACCAGGGATGATTTTGGACCCACTCTCTTTTCCAGGGGACGTGTGGCAATTGTTGGTTACAACTTGGGAGGAGGTTGCTACTGGCCTCTTGTGCATAGAGGCCCGAGATGCTGCTACACATCGCGCATGCACAGCGCAGCCTCCAACAGACAGAATTGTCTGGCCCCACATCTCAGTGTTGAGGTTGAAAAATCCTGGACTGGGGGGTTGTAAAATAGGGTTCCAGTTTTATCACTTCCTTTTCATTTTGTTAGAATACTTTTATACAGATACACGCTGCCTCGTCATGGCATTATCAAGTCGTACAGTTCATAAAACAGAGTTTAAATACTCGATTCTCTGATTTACCAGTTTTCAGGAAAATCAAGATTCTTCTCCTCCACAGGTGGCCGTGGACTTAAAAAACAAATGACAATGAACACACGGATTAAATGTGGATTTAACTTTTTTAATGTTTGATTTATTTATTTATTTATATTTGGTGTTTTTGGGGGAGAGAGAGAGAGCATGAGCAAGGGCAGGGCAGAGAGAGGGGAGCAGTGGACCGGGGAACAAAGTGGGCTCCACACCGACAGCAGCAGGCTCGATGTGGGGCTTGAACTCACAAACCGTGAGATCGTGACCTGAGCTGAAGTCAGACAGGTCAACTGACTGAGCCACCCAGGTGCCCTGTATTGTGGATTTAAATTGGGATCTGTTAAGTACAGATTTAAACCTACCTGAAGGGTATCCATCAGTTGCAATTACTGTAACTTCAAGTTTCAATTGTGTCTTGAGTCGGCGGGAGCTTCTCCAGATGGTGCAGAGGCCTTTGACACAACCCTAGTCATCTTAGTGTTTCCATGTTCTGGCGTAGAACTAGCTCTCCAAACTTACCTCTACGTTTCCTGATGCTGACTTGGCATCATCCGTTTCTTTGAGAAGCCCCGACAGCTTTTCCCTAAAAGTGAGCCAGTGAGGGGCGCCTGGGTGGCTTAGTCGGTTAAGCGTCCGACTTTCACTTAGGTCATGATCTCACGGTTCGTGGGTTCGAGCCCCGCGTCGGGCTCTGTGCTGACTGCCAGCTCAGAGCCTGGAGCCTGTTTCAGTCTGTGACTCCCTCTCTCTGACCCTCCCCTGCTCACGCTGTCTCTCTCTCTCTCTCCTAGAAATAAAAAAAAAAAAAAAAAAATGAAAGTGAGCCAGTGAGAACTCAAGACCATGCTCATCATGTTGTGCCGGTGATTGTTTCTAAGTCTTTACTGGGGACAGAGCTGGTTACAGATACACATGTACACTTGTTTACTTTCTTTTTGTTCGAAACTGATACCTGAATTCAAGTTCGGGGCAACAGGTTTTAAAATATTCCATATTCTGTATGTGCTAACAACATCCTAAAATTTCACTTCTAGACGGAATCAGTGTGAGCGGCTTTCCACTGTGCAGTCCCTTTCGACAGGTCGTTCGGCCTCGAGTGGAGAGCAAGCCTGCGAACGCCCCCGAAGGCGGCAAGCCGGGAGACCCGAGCCACGTGAAGGTGAGTCCCCCCTGCACAGGCTCCGTCTGCTCGGCGGCTTGGTCCTCTCAGTTTCGGCCACGCCTTTTTGGAGGCAGAATGTTGAGTGCTGTTGAGAAAGGAAAGGAAGAGAATCGTGTTGGTGGAAAGCTGGTTCCTCGGTAGTTTTCAGCGTGGAATGTTGTGGAAAAGCTGTAACAGCGGAGCTTGTGTGATTGTATTGTTGCTAACTTTCATTTCACGAAACACTGGGAGTTTGGGGGTTGAGTCAAGGAGTGCAGTGATGAAAGCAGAATATTTCCTACCTTTTTCCTGTTTGTTTGAAAACTGCATTTATTGAACAGTCATTCTCTGTATTCATCCTCTGAACTCAGTCTTTTGGCAACCAACCACCATTTGGTTCCTAAGTGCTGGGGAAGCCAAAATGAATACACAGTAGCAGTGCAGAGGTGCCAGCGACTTCTGGCGGAGCAGAGACGGCTGTTTGCCAGTAGCCCTAGGAGACGTCTGAGCTCGAGCTTGGAGTTTCGGGTCCACAGCATTTGGGAAAGCCGTTTGTCCGCACCTGCCCAGGGTCAAGGTGTGGTGAGCGCACCGAAGGTCTTCGCAGCCACGGCGGGGGTGTGGGGGTGGTGGTGCAGGCAGCTGGGTCACCAGAACAGCTTGTCAAGTAAGCATGTGTTGAGGCCCAGCCTCGTGGGTACTGCATACAGTCTTGATGCCAGCATTTGGGGGGCTTGACTGATGGGACCCATCTTCCGAGCTTGGCCAAGCTGGTAGTGAGTCCGTGGTATGGAGAATCGTGAGCATGGATGCTCCCTGAGGAGAGGTTGGGGCGAGGGGGAAACCAGCTGCTTTTGGTTGACAGGGGTCCTGTCGTGGATGGAAGTCACAAGGAGTTGGGTTTCAGGGAGCAGTCTTCTCCACTGACAGCCCTGACATAGAGCCAGTGGTGTCTGATGTACCTGGGAGCTGCCCAGCACCTGGCGCACGCCGAGAGGCGGCCTGTGTACCTGGGAGCTACCCTGTGTCTGGCTCACGCCCAGAGGCGGCCGGGGTACCTGGGAACTGCCCTGTGTCTGGCGCACGCCCAGAGGCGGCCGGGGTACCTGGGAACTGCCCTGTGTCTGGCGCACGCCCAGAGGGGGCCGGTGTACCTGGGAACTGCCCTGTGTCTGGCGCACGCCCAGAGGCGGCCGGGGTACCTGGGAACTGCCCTGTGTCTGGCGCACGCCCAGAGGCGGCCGGTGTAGCTGGGAACTGCCATGTGTCTGGCTCATGCCCAGAGGCAGCTAGTGTACCTGGGAACTGCCCTGTATCTGGCGCACGCCCATAGGCGGCTGGTGTACCTGGGAACTGCATTGTGTCTGGCGCATGCCCAGAGGCGGCTGGTGTACCTGGGAACTGCCCTGTGTCTGGCACATGCCCAGAGGGGGCCGGTGTACTTGGGAACTGCCCTGTGTCTGGCGCACGCCCAGAGGTGGCTGCTGTACCTGGGAACTGCCTGTGTCTGGCGCACGCCCAGAGGCGGCGGTATAGCTGGGAGCTGTCCAGCGCCTGGCACACACACACCGTAGCTTGCCTGCGGTGTCAGGCTCCTCTGGGAGCCAGGGGACTGGGATGTGGGAAGATGCTTCCCAGTACGGGAAGGAAGGCACCAAGGGGTGGTGGAACCGCAGGGCATGGGATGCTGTTGGGGGTAGTTTGTGGCACAGAGCGATGGAGAAGCTGCAGCAGTGATGTCCTCGTGGGTCCTTGGGTGTGACGACTCCTGCGGTCTCCTGATGGCCAGCCTGGGGCTGTTGTCAGTTCTCCTTCTTGCCCAGGCCCCCGAGGACCGGCACTTCCCTCTGTAGCTCTGCCCCGCCGCCACTTGGCTGTCCCCATGGGAAAGAGTCTTGGAGTTGAGGGCAGAACCTCAGAATCTCCGAGGCCTTTGTTCAAAGTCTGTTGGGTAACGGTGGCTGCGGCATCAATCCTGTTTTCTTGGATTGAGTGATGCAAGGCTGGATGCGCTGTAGTTCTTGGGTGATAAGTGTGTATGGACGTAAGATGAGCGTAAGCGTATGTAAATGGAATTGCCAAGCTGTAATTACCATTTGCTGTGTGCAGCCTGTGTGTCAGGTCCTTGTGAGAGTGCAAATGGACAAGTGCTACACAACGTTTTGAGTAGGTGGTCTCCTCCAAAGAGAGAACCGTGGCTCTGAGCTGATGACCCCAGCAGTGCCCCGCTCCAGTCCCTGTCCATTGCACTGGGACACCTTTCTTTGTGCCTTTTCCTGAATTTTACTTGAAAACAAAGTCCCAATGCCTCTTTTAAAAAATTTTAATTCCAGGGGCTCCTGGGTGGCTCAGTCAGTTAAATGTCAGCTCAGGTCATGATCTCCGAGTTTGTGGGTTCGAACCCTGCACTGGGCTCTGTGCTGACAGTTCAGAGCCTGGAGCCTGCTTTGGATTCTGGGTCTCTCTCCCTCTCTACCCCTTCCTCCTCTCATGCTCTGTCTCTCTCTCTCAAAAATAAACATTTTTAAAAAAAATAAAAAACTTAAAATATGTAATTCCAGTGTAGTTAACATACAACGTAATATGAATTTCAGATGTACAGTATAGTGATTCAACAATTCCAAACAACACCTGGTTCTCTTCAGGACAAGTACACTCCTGATCTCCATCCCCTACTTCCCTATCCCATCTGGTGACCATCAGTGTGTTCTGTCTAGTTAAAAGAGTCAGCTTCTTGGTTTGACTCTTTTTTTTTTTCCTTTGCTCATTTTGTTTCTTAAATTTTACATATGAGTGTAATCATATGGTATTTGTTTTTGTCTGGCTTCACTTAGCGTTACACTCGGTAGCTCTATACATGTTGTTGCAAGTGGCAAGATGTCATTCTTTTTAATGGCTAATATTCCATTGTGTATCTATGCATCTTTATCGATTCATCAGTCAGCAGACACTTGGGTTGCTTCCATAATTTGACTATTGTTGATAATACTGCTATAAACATTGGGGTGCATGTATCCCTTTGAATTAGTGTTTTTGTATTTTTTGGGTAAATACCAAAAAATTCCTGGATTATAAGGTGTTCAGTTTTTAGCTTTCTGAGGAACCTCCATATGGTTTTACAGAGCGGCTGCACCAGTTTGCATTCCCACCAACAGTGCATGTGAGTTCGCCTTTTTCCACATCCTCACTAACACGTATCATTTCTTGTGTTGTTGACTTTAGCCATTCTGACAGGTGTGAGATGATACCTCATGCCCATTTTGATTTGCATCTCTGTGATGATGAGGGATATTGAGTATTTTTTTTGTTACCGAGATGCCTATGACATTTTAATTACATCTGTGATCATAAAGTAATGTGTTCTGTAGGAACCAGAAACAGATGGAATTAAATAAACTATATACCTTTGCTTTTGGTGCTAAAGAGATTTTACCAGGCATTTATAAGGATGGGGTAACAGATTATTGACTAGAAGACTAACATGAAAGCATGAACTAAATTTCTAAGGTGAGTGGAGAAAATGAGACTGAAATATGACCTTGAGCTTTGGAGTCCAGGAAAAATGGACTATAAGGCACAATAGTGACTGCTAAGAAGCCTATACTAACTTCCTGTTTACAACGTAATGATTGAAGATGGCTGAGCAGAGGGTCCTGGGCTCCCCACTCTGACAGACACAGCAAGGCTGCAGCTACACATGGCGCAATTCTCTCTGAGAGTGACCTCAACACAGGTCAACGGGTTCTCCATAGCCGAACACAAAGAGGCTGCCACTCTGAAATGTGATGGGGAATCAAATTCCTACAGGGGTACTCGCAGTTGGAAGGGATATACTAGGTGTGGAGGTCCTACCTGGGACTGAGGGATCAAGCCCCACATTGGGTGCATCCTGCCCTGCCCTGGGGATGACAAGCCCCCATGACCTATGCGTTTGAAAATCAATGTGTCGTAACTCCAGCAAAAGCAGAGAGCTATAGAAAATCCAGTCTTGACCCTGAAAGGGCCTGTGGGCTGTATCCCTGGGTCACGGGGACCGCTCCGAAGTTGCATTTTCAGAAGCACATGTACCATAGCTGAAGGAGGGCTGTTCGCTACTTGTAGGGTATGTGCTAGAGGGACTGGGGTCTGTAGGAAGCTTCCCTAGGAAAGGAGGTGCTGAACACGTGTAGCCTTCCAAGCAGACGCAGATTCGCGCACCCTCCATCTATCTCGCTAGCAATGCTTGCTTCTTCCTGGTGTTCCCTGTGGACTCCCTCCGCCCCATCCACCTACCCCTGTGGGGGCCCCTTCCAGGTGGCTCCCAACCTGCTGTATCTATCTGGCAGGTGGCCTGAGACAGGACCGGCTCTTCCCAAAGGGGTCCTGCCTCCGGAGGAGGGGAGATGGCTGCACCCACCAGCGTACTCGCAGCAGCTACAGCCAGGCCTCTGAGCCATTCCTGCCCACAGGCGTGCTCGCAGCAGTCACCGCTCGGCCACAGCAGGACGATGTGTGCAGTCAACACAAGGGACACGCCTGGGGCACTCANGGTGAACGCACTTCTGGGCCCTCCGGGGATGACTTCTCCACAAAGCCTCTACTTTCAAGATCAGGAGACAATGTAAGTGATCAACCTAACACGTAGAAACAAGCACCAACAAAATGAGGAGATGGGAATATGTTCCAGACAAAAGAGCAAGACAAAATCTCAAAGAACTAAACAAAGCAGTTAGAAGCAACATACCTCATGAAGAGTTCAAAATAATGTTGAAGACCCTCCCCGAACTGAGACAAGCCAAGGAACTCCATGAGAACTTGACTAAAGATACAGAAAATAGACAACCAGTCAGAGCTTGACTAAGGAACCCCAGTGAAAGATGTGTGGCAGGACCCACTGTAGATGAGACGGTGCAGACGATCTGTGATCTGGTAGGCGGGGGATGGGAAAGCAAGCAGGCTGAACTGCCAAAAGAAAGCAATTTTAAAAAATGAGGGTGGTTGAAGGAAGGGACCTCTGGAATAATGCCAGATGCGCTAACATCGCCATTGTATGTTTCCTGGNGGGGGGGGGGGGAACACATTTTTGAAGAAACGATGGCTGAAAAGTTCCCTAACCTAAAGAAAACAGACATCATGATGGTCCAGTAAGCCCAGAGAGTCCCAGATAAGAACCCAGAGACCCACAGGAAGATCTGTTACAATCTAGTCAAATACCAGAAGTTGTAAAGAGACTTCTAAAGGCAGCAGGAGAAAAACCCTTCACTACGAGAGAAATCCCGTAGACTTCTCGGCTGGCTGTCGAGCAGAAGCAGTAGGGTGTGTTAAAGGTGCCGATGGGGAAACAGACAGCCAAGAGTCCACTCAGCAGGGTTATTGTTCATAATTGAAGGAGATCAAGGAGTTTCCAACACAAGCAAAATCTAAAGAAGCTCGGCACCACCAAACCAGACTCACGAGAAATGTCCAAGGGTCTTCAGAAAAGAAAATGCCATAAATAGAAGTAAAAAAAAAATCAGGCAAGAAACCGTCTTACTGGTAAAGGCACAGAAATAGTACAGACTGTGGATCAGCCACTTTAAAAGTAGCTTGAAAATTGAAAGACAAAATAGTAAAATCAACAGTAACTTCAATACCAAGTTAAGAGATACACAAAATAAAAAGATGTTATGTCAAAATACGAAAGCGCTCTTTTCATGCACCTGGCCCTCTGGATGTCGTCCTTAGAGAAATGTTCATGTCTATTGCCCATTTTTCATTGGATTATTTGTTTCTGGGGTGTTGACTTGTATAGGCTCTTGATTTTGGATCCCCCAGTCCCCTCCACCCTGCATGCCAACCCTTAGGGTTTGCCCCGTGCTGGGCTAGGACGTTCAGTTCCCTGTCTCGCCATTTCCCATGTACCCACCACCTACCCAAGAACTTCAGACAGCCTGGGGGCCCTCCTCAACCAGTTTCTTAGCAAGAAAACTGGAAGGAAAGGAACTAACCTTTATGAAATGTGTCCTGCAGGCCAGGAGCTGTGCTGGGTGCCATGGTCACTCGCACGCGTGCACCATCTGGGCAAACCACCTGCTAGGTAAGGAAGGACACGAGCTTTAAGGGGGTTATGTGACTGGCCCAGGGGAGCGGGATGAGCTGGTGGTAGATTAAGGGTCTGAATCCGTGTTCCTTCTTCTTACCCTGGGGTTGGACCCTGAGTAGGACAGGCCCCTGTGTGTGGAACCTGAGGAGGGCAGTCGGGTGACAGACCCTTTGCACAGGCAGGTGGGAAGGGGTGTGCGTGAGCATCCGTGGGCATGCGGGAGAGCTGGTCCTGCTGGTAACTGCAAACCTGTGCGGTCCGGCTGCTTTCTCAGGGAGCCCGTGAGGGAGCTGTGCTCGGGGGGAGGGGGGCCCTTCACGGGGCTTTCAGCTTGCTCCCCAGTCCTCCCTGAGGCACAAATAATATGACCTGATTGGAAATGTGCTGAAGCTGTAAAATTACCACCGAGGAATGGTGTCGTCATGGAAACCAGTAACCCGGTGAAGGCAGCTTGTAGGGAGCCCCTCCAGAAGTGGGAAAAGCTAGCACGTGCTTCCTGAGATTCCCCAGAAAGGTTGTGTCCCTTCTCTGCCCGGCACTGACTGTGTCCGTCCATGTCGGTGACTGGTTTTCTGCATACCTTGTGAAGAATCTTCTAGGACTCAGAAAAGAGAAGTGTGAGGTGGCTGCATTTTAGAAATAATATTTCTAGAAGCCAGGTGCTGCAGTAAGGCCCCCTTGACCCTCTCTTTCCCCATCTGTGAAATCGAATAATCTTGCTTTATAGGGTTTTTGGGAGGCTCAACTAATATCAGAGCTTGGCAGGGGAAAAATACTGGAGCAAATCAAGGCATAATAGCAAACTGAGACTTGATTCTTGTATATTAGAAGAAAGGTAAGGTGGGGTGAGTCCTGGCTCACCGCGAGCAGCCGCGGGTGGGGCAGGGTTATGGGGTCACTGACCTGGAGTAAGTTGTCTGCCGTTACTCCTCCTCAGCCCAGCCTCCCTCCCCAGGGTTGGCGAGGCCAGTACCTGTCTCTGCGTCTGATCCTGTGTGCACGCTGTGAGGTGGCTGGGGCTCCCCTGAAGCCCTCCTGGGAGGACCCAAAGCTGGGGTGCCCTGTCCTGGGCTGCCGGGCTGCTTGGGGGATGAATGGGAGGCTTCTCACCTGACAAGGTGGCCTGTGTGGAGCTGGGGCTGGATGACCAGAAAATCCGGGAGCTGACAGAGCCCGGGAGCCAGTCAGCCACATCCACGCAGATGCTGCAGCAATGGTGTGTGGTCTGTGCCCTGGCTGCTGAACAAAGGCCGTGCCTTCGTCTACGGCGTCACTCTGTGAACAGCTCACGCCCACCGAAGAACAGTCTGGAATTCCTAACACAACCAAGGTTTGCCGGGAGGTGGGTAAGCGGGCCAGCTTCTGGCCCAGATGTGCACATCTAGTCACTGGGGGCTTGATGGTACCTGCCCATCAATGTCAACAACGTTAAGCACCCAGTTCTTGATTTCCAGTCAGGTCATGATCTTGTGGCGGTGAGATCGATCCCTTTGTTGGGCTCCACACTGAGTGTGGACCCTGCTTGGGATTCTTTCTCCCCCTCTCTGTACCCCTCCCCTGCTCATGCGCGCACGCGCGCTCTCTCTCTCTCTAAATAAATAAATACATACATAAATAAATAAAAACCAGAATAGGACTCCTGGCCGCAGCTTCATAGTGGCACCTTTGTCCACAGTCACCTCCTGGGGAGCCGGGTTTTGTGCCGACCGCTTTCTGTGGACCTTCCCTTGCAGTGCTCTCTACGCTGCTCCGACACCCTCCACGATCCAGCCAGTGTCTCAGTCACACACTCAAGATACCCGACCCTGGCTTCCTGACCTACAAATTGGGGAGAAAAGTGTGTTCTCCTGCACGGCTGTTGGTGCAGAGCCATTGAAGCACTAGCTGGGCAGCGTGCAGAGGAGGAACACCAGGGGTGGCCTGAGTGGGGGGCGGGAGGGGTGCTGACGGCACGGCCAGGGGCTTCCTGTTGGGAGCCCCCCGCACCCTGCCCGCCTCTCCCACACGGGCCTGTGTTCTGTCCGTTCTGTCCGGTGGACGAGCCGGGCTGGGCCCACAGAGGACTTGTCTCCTGCTGCCTCCACGCTCTGTGGGATCCCAGCATTTCTCTGTTGAGGTGTTTGCTGTTTCACCGTGACGTCAACTGTGCCGGAACAGGGGCTTCCTCCCCCTGATCTCTTGGGTCCAGGCCTCCAAGAGCGTGGGACGCACAACAGGGGCTTGAGAGGTGGTGGTTGACTGCGTGTTTTGCCAATTTTGGGCAAGTCACTTGCTGGACAGGAGGAGTGTGTGTGTGTTTGGAGGGAGCCTGATGGAGCTCTGTTCCCCTGGCTTCCACGGGAGGGCGCTCTCACGGCGTGAGCCCGGGGGCTGGGGAGGCTGTCATCCCAGAGCTTAGGCAGTATTGCTGTGCACGTCTGGGCCCCAAGCCCCCTGGGCCAGGGCCTCGACGTCCTGGCTGCACGTGGCTGGCGGTCATCGGTTGCGCTCCCACCTCTGAGGTATTTTTTTGTCTCGTGGTTTTGTGGTTCTGTTTCTCTGGGGAACTGAGACTTTGAAGACCACGAGCAAATCTCTATCACTTTAAAAGGGTTCTCATTTTGCAAAGTATATTCTGACACTAATGAAATTAGAATCTAATAACTAAATCTTTGAGGCTTTTTCAAACATTTGGAAACAAAATGACATACTCAAAACGCATGGGCTGAAGAAGAGTTGAAAAATAAAAATAGCGAGTATTTGGACATGAGCGAGCATGAGAGCGCAGTGGGGTGCCGGTGGTCTGCGGTGGTCCCCGAAACAGCGCTTCTGGGACATGTGTGCACCCGAGGCCCGTGCTGGAGGAGGAGGGCCTCACGTCAGACCCCCACTTCAGCTTGAAGCAAGTAGGAGAAATGGAAATCAAACATAGTGCAGACAGGGAAATGAAGGTCAGAACACAAGACAGGAGCCAAAACCCTAATCTAGATGATGAGACCAGAAGCTTGTTCCTGGAGAAGAATGAAATTTACCAACCTGCAGCCTGCTTGACGGGAGAGAAAGACACGACTGAAAACACGCAGAGCAGAAGACAGGGCCTCACTGACTCTACAGAGGGGGAGGGGTGGCGGGTGTTGTGAGCCACTCTGCCCGCAAGTCTGAAAGGCGAGATGAACTGCACAGATGCCTTGAAAGACACAAAACACCAGAGCTTACAGCCCGGGCTGTTGGGAGTATCTAGTCCATTAAGGAAATAGAAAGTTTTGTTAAAACCTTTCCCATAGAGGAAGCCCAGGCCCAGGTGGCTTCACTCCTGCATCTTCCCAAACATGAAGGGAGGCTTCATAGGAGTCGCACATAAACTGCTTTCCAGGGGCGTGAAGGTGGGAATAGTCCCGAGCCATTCTGTGAGGTCAGCACGACCCTGGTGACAGAAGCAGACAAAGATGATGAAAATGGCAACAGTTTCCTGCACATGGAGGCAGACATCGTAAGCAATACCTGCCACGTAGGGTTTATCTGAGTAACGTGAAAGCCAACAAATGTAATTTCTCATTTCCGCAAGCCAAAAAAGGGAAACTATGCAAATATCTCAATAGAGAAGAAACATCTGATAAGATGCCTCCTGTGGTGCTTACAGGTGAATGCTGGTCACGTGTTCCCCAAAGGGCGGCCTCGCACTTGACCCCGCTCCGCTCCTCAGCCTCGCCCGCCCACACTGCTCCTCCGTGGAGCTGGCTGTCTTCGTGGCTTGGAGGTTCCTTCTCCGTGCCTTTGATGCTGGGCATGTTCCCCATCCTCACTGCGGGACACACTGTGCCCTCGCCTTGTCTGTCCAGTCTTCACACAGGCAGAGCCAGGCACTCCCTCCCTGTTCCCACCTGTTGCCTGCTCCCACCTCTGTAGTCGTTCTGTGCTCGCGTCTCCAAATTCCTGGAACGGTAGGACCCTCGTGGCCGCGGGGTGGTCCTTGCCACGTGGCACATGGCTCAGCCTTCAGCAAGCTTCTCTTGATCCAGGTAGTCCAGATTACTAGGTCGAATATTCCCTGTCCGTGGGAATTCTATTTTCTCTGAAGAGTTGGTCCTCAGTGTGGCAAAGCAGGACTGTAAAGTTAATTTCTTCTCAATCGTAGTAAAAGGTTTAACTTTGGGATTCTTCAGAATCCCAGCACATTCAGATGATCTCTTACATCATGTTAAATGTTCTGGAATACTTTAGCTTTTATACTAAAGAACCGTAAACGGTATAAAGGGCCGTGGGGTGTTCATAAAGTTGTCACGTGTCTTACATTTGAGTAATTGTGTTTATAAATAGATTGGAAAGATCTGCCTAAACATAGTTTTTTTTTTCTCTTTTTTAACTTGAATACATTTGCCAGGTTATGTAGAGAATGTAACTTTCTAAAGCAGTGTTCCAGATAGAAAAGAGCTCCGTGAGCCTTTTGGGGCTGAGGCGCAGCAGAATTCAGGTTCATCTGGGAGGAGAAAGTGTATTAGGCCATTGGGTCATGGTCTTGGACTTGCTCGAGGAGGCATCGGGCATGCTGGCCGGTGTGTCGTGGGATGTGCTGCCTGGGAAACTGAGCCCTTGAAGCAGTGTTTCCAGATTACTTCTGTCAGGCTCCTAACTTCACAGTGTGCAAGTGAAAATCATCCAACAGCTCAGGAAGATTAAGTAACATGCCCAAGGGCACGCGGTTCCACAGGAGAAGTTAAAATTCAAAGCCTTATATGCCTGAATCTAAAGCTTGTGCTATTTCTACAATATTGTGCTGCTGCCTCTGTATATAATTTCTAAGTCTGACCTGATTATGGAGCACAAAACATTCTCTATTGATTTAAGCCATATTTACAGAGCAGTGAAGTATAAGCTTTCTGCCTGTCTGCCCCTGCATTTCAATCTGTAAAATACAGCTAATAAGACTTCCTCCTGGGCTGTTGTAAGGAGTAAAGTATCTGCTCTTAGCTCTGCTAGATAAGAGAAGCTTGCAAAATGGCCAATCCAATTCACTTCCAAATTATTCCTAATCTGTCCCAGTAATAGTCAGAGAGATGGCATTTCGTTCTACAAAGTTAAGCATAAAGGCTTCAAGGAATCCTTTAATCTGCTCAACTCCTCTAAAACTTAATAAGAACTTTAGCAGGAGGAGCAATGCAAGAGTCTGCTGCGTGTGGAATTCTGAAAGCATGTCACGGAGAGGTCGGGAGGGTGCCCCTTGGGGCTCTGTAACACCTGTGGACTTGGGCCTGCCGTGGTAACCACGTTCTCCTGAACCCCCGTGACCTTTCGTCTACCCACTGCCGGCCCGGTTCCACATGGCAGAGGGCGTGTGTCCGTGTACGCGAGCTGGGGTCCCAGAGCCCACCTTCTGGTGGAGGGGATGAGCCGTAAACAGACTGTCAGGTTGTGAAAAGCACTGTCATCTAAGGCCTTTCTGTGGAGATGCCGCGGTGTCTGTCAGAGAGATGGAGATAGTCCATGCCAGTGACGGTTGCCTGTGCTGGAGTCAGGATGTTATTTGGAACGTCCACCTCAACTGCCAAAGTGTGTATTTATGAGCCATTTTCCTCCCAGTAGATTGTTACTCAAAGCCAAGGAAGATCCCATCTTAATCTCGGCATCTTCAGCACTTGGTACTGGGACCAACACATGATAGGCTCTCGGTATATGTTGAATGAAACTATAAGGAAAAAAAAACACGAAAAGGCTTCTAAAAAGATTCTTCATTCCCTCATTTCCTTTTAATCATTACTAATCATATGCTGCTTTGGTTTGTAAACATGAGCGTGTGTCTGAATTCTACAGGGGCTTATTCAGACCAGTGTGGGCCCCCAGCTGCAGAGTTGGTAATTCAGTAGGTCCGGGAGGGGGCTGGGAGTGTACCTTCTGCACGAGGTCACAGCTGCTGCTGCTGCTGCTGCTGCTGCTGCTGCTGCTTTGAGGACTGCTATCTTCTACTTTTTTTTTTTTGTCTTTATTTTGAGAGACAGAGACAGAGACCAAGCAAGGGAGGGGCAGAGAGGAGAGGGAGACACAGAATCTGAAGCAGGCTCCAGGTTCTGAGCTGTCAGCACAGAGCCTGACGCGGGGCTCGAACCCACGGACTGTGAGATCATGACCTGAGCTGAGGTCGGACACTTAACCAACTGAGCAACCCAGGCGCCCCTGTGAGCGTCCTTAAGAACAGTTGTGACCTTCCTCAATACTTCCTAGATGAGCATGTGTTGGGCTGTAAATAGCCCGGTCTGAGGGACCCCAGGGACTGCTCTGTAGTACCTGGTCTCCTGGGCAAGCATTGTGATAAATATTATAAAATCTGAACAGAAGCAAACAATTCACATTAAATCCAGGCATTAAAATGCTTAGCTTGGAGGCCCAGAAACCTGCTTGACCTCCTGCCTGACCCCAGTGCAGCCACTTCCATAGGCTGGGATTTATGGTGGCCCAGTTGGAGATTCTCAGAGACAGCAGAAGGGTGGTCCTCTGTCCCAGGTCACCGGCGAGCAGGAGATAGCAGGGCATGAGTAGTTGTTACTTATAAGGTGGTTGAGATGGGGGCCCCTCACTTTTCAGGGGCTCAACTCTAACTGGTTGTTTTCAAAAGTGCCTGGTTGAAAAGCAAGGGGGGAACTCGGGGCTGGAATCCCAAGCTCAGTTCCTTGTCTGAGGGTCCACACTGGGTGTGAGCAGGTTGTCACGTTGTAAATGCTGAGACAGCAACTCGAAGGAGTTGTATCTCTCATCGTACAGCCTTCTAAGTCTCAAAACCCATGAAACACTGAGGAATAAATCTGACCCCAGGCGTGCGGTCTGTGCACCGAACAGGGGAGGAAGATAAGGGAGATCAGGAGAAAGGGGCCCGATTTCCCAGGCTTCTCCTGGTCCTGGCAGTGCTGCTTTGTGATGGGGACTAGCGAGGAGAGGTTGAGGTGAAGTCACAAGACTGGCCTTGAGGTTTGGCCCGGGGAGCGGAACGTGAGAGGAGCCAGCAGCAGCAGGAGCCACGCTCCGATGAGCACCTGCCGGGCTGCCTGTTGGCACGGCCGTCACCAGAGTCCGTCAGGGCTCCTGGGTGGCTTCCTTTTACACGTCTGTATTCTGTCAATCTCTTCGCCTATTCTTCTGGAGTTTTAAGATGAGTGGGGCGCCTGGGTGGCTCAGTCTGTTGAGTCTCCGACTTCAGCTCAGGTCATGACCTCGCGGTTTGTGGTTCGAGCCCCATATCAGGGTCTCTGCTGCCAGCAGGGAACCTGCTTCCTGTCCTTTGTCCCCCCCCCCCCACCTCCCTCACTTATGCACTCTCTCTTACTCTCTCTCTCTCTCTTTCAAAAAAAGGGGGGGGTCATGTAGTGGATTCATGGCTTAAAATCTCATTTCCAAATAGACCATGAAGTGGCAATCTTAGGATTTAAGTTCTTAATCTTACAATTGCATCCAGATCACAGCACTTAAACAATATTCCGTATTAATGAGATTTACATAACACTCTTATTCTAGATGCTTTTAATGATGGATGTTTTTGATCTTTGTAGCTAGTGTAGTTGGGGTTCCTTTTCCCGCGGGGCTAAACGTAGATAATACTGGTTAGTCTTCAGGACAGCTTCATGTCTTGTGTGATAGAAACTACTTCCTTTGGTAACTTCTGGCTATCAAGTTACTTACCATGTTTTTGATAATCTCTGTATCTTCTGAATACCAGTGGTACCTTGTTAAGCCCCTGGTGATGCTAAGAATTTTCTAGGCCACGTAATTTTGGTATTGGTTACAATCACAGACTTCACGACTGCTACTTAATGTGATCACTTCTGCATCCCATTTGGGTGTGGGTACACACTTTTCCTTTTCTCCAGAGATGATTTTTGAATGTCTTGATCAAGGTCTTTCCATTGGCTTTTTTTACCCTCCTCTAAGCTTCCAGCATCTGGCTTAGATTCTCAGCATGTTGATGAGGCTTCCCCTGGGACTATCTGCCAACCTTCGGTTGACGAGAGCCGATCTTCCCTGCCCCCCTTCATCTGGCACCTTTTTACCAGATGGGACTCTGCTGGCACCGTAACTTGCCCTAAGTGCCTCCTCCCCTTCTACTTTTATAGATGTCTCCTTGTGTTTCCTGATGTTCTTAGTCTTTGAAGTTTGATGCCCTGGCCTCCCATGTGGCGTTCTCATCACTGCCAGAACTCAGGCAGCCGGCAAGTCCTGCTCCCTTACCAGCGTCTCTCGGGCCAGTGGGCTCTTCCATGGTCACTCACACCCACCGCCTTAGTGGAGCCTTCTTGTCTCCAGCCGCATTCCTTCGCTCTTTTCCAGATGGCCCGGTTGCTCTTCCATCGAATCCGCCTGGCACTCAAGCTTGCCCCAAGTACTGATTTTTCTTTAAGCTCTTTGTGCTAGAGGACTTAGTTTATACCGTGGAGCCCCAGGTGGTCATTATCAACAATGGGCCCCACACAGATGTAAGCTTTTCGCACTGCTGCCGTCCTGATCTCACTGACCCGCTCTGGGAGGTTGTTGGAGCACAGGCTCGTTTCCCACAAAGGGAACTTTTTTATCATTACAGAAATGGTGGCAGCAAAAACAAATCCCACAGTGCAGCTGAAACGAGCAGAAATGCAAGGAGTGGGTTTGCACTTTCCCATGGCCCGGAGTCTCCCAGTGGGAAACTGGAGGGTGCACTGTTCAGGGTCATTGGAACGTTCATGTGTGGATGCCTGTTGTGTTTGATGAGCATTCCATACACGAATGCTTGGCCATGTTTTTACGAACATGGCTATGTGTGCACGTTTTTTTCCTCCAGACCAACATTAGATCACTAGATATTTTATCACTTTCTGCAGTTAGTGCTATCCCATTCTGTATTTCAGGAAAGGTTTTTAGTTGCCTCAAATATGCAGGAGATAGAAAAATTTGCCTCATTTCATCCCCAAGTTCTGTTTCACCTGATTAGTCCAAACCCACACAGTGTGGGACCACTCATTGCATCTGACTCAGCACTGGCCTAATCTTGCGCTTTTTTTTTTTTTTTTTAAGTCTTCTGAAGAGACTAGGCCATTTTTTTTTTTTTAATGTTTTATTTATTTCTAGGAGAGAGAGAGAGACGGCATGAGCAGGGGAGTGTCAGAGAGAGAGGGAGTCACAGACTGAAACAGGCTCCAGGCTCTGAGCTGGCAGTCAGCACAGACCCCGACGCGGGGCTCGAACCCACGAACCACGAGAACATGACCTAAGCGAAAGTCGGACGCTTAACTGACTAAGCCACCCCGGCGCCCCTCTCTGAGTTCCTTTAAACTGCCAATAGTATGTAAAGGTTTGATGGGTTTGGATGGAATATTTTTGGCTAGAACACTTCACAGGTGAAGTTGGTACTTAAAGTTGTGTGACATTAGAGATGTAGAAATTAGACTATATCTAGCTTTCCACCATTAACGAGGTTAAGCTCAGCCCCTGGAGAGGGTAATGGGGGTCCGAGCCAACCTTGTTCTTGCCCTGGCCACTAGAGAATGTTCCGCATGTTGGTACTTGAGTAGTAATACAAATGCATCAGTCATGCATCTGATGGTTTTTAAATCAGGAGATTATCCTTCCTGATTTAATGTCATTAAGATTTTTATGAAATAGTTATCTAGATTCTGTCTCTAATTTGATCAGCGGCCTTTTCTCGCTTTGAGTTCAACTACCAGGGCCATTCAATTACTCAGAAACACAATGCATACCAGGAAACAAAATGCTTCCTTTTTCCTTTTAGTTTGTAATTTCACATGAAGGAGCTATTTAAAACCGGTCTTCAAATGGTGAGAAATTAGTGTTTTTTTTTCCTCTTTCTCTTCATTTGAAGACCATTAAAGACTGGTGGATTTTCATTGACTTGATGTGTGTGTGTGTGTTTAAATATAATTTATTGTCAAATTGGCTTACATACAACACCCAGTGCTCATCCCAACAAGTGCCCTCCTCCATGCCCACTCACCCATTTAGCCCTCTCCCCTAGCCCCTCATCTACCCTCAGTTTGTTCTCTGTATTTAAGAGTCTCTTATGGTTTGCCTCCCTGTCTCTCTGTTTGTAACTGTGATTTTCCCCTCCTCCTCCCCCATGGTCTTCTGTTAAGTTTCTCAAGTTCCACATGTGAGTGAAAACATATGATATCTGTTCTTCTCTGCCTGACTTACTTCACTCAGCGTAACACCCTCCAGTCCCATCCATGATGCTGCAAATGGCAGGATTTCACTCTTTCTCATTGCCAAGGAGTGTTCCACTTGACCATTGTTATTCTGATTGCTCTGTTGTCCTCACTTTAGCTAATGTTAATTTTGTCGTGTGCTTTTGACATGACTCTTTTATCTTTGAAAGATTCATTGCTTTGTGTTATAAGAGTGGTCCCAGAGCAGGGGCTGCTGGGCCTATTTTATGCCCCAGGGAAATGGGGCCTGTGAGGGTGAGTGCTTGTACCACCAGGTGGTGGCGAAGTGGATACTCCATCCTTGACTCTCTACCCAGTGGTCTCTGCCACACTCCTCTCTTTAGCGTTGATGGGACAAGTTTGCTGTCACCGTTCCCACTCTGAATTCATGCTCTCACTTGGACCAGTTACCTGCTGCCACTTACTCTGTGTCATTTCCTAAACATGCAAGCGAATGGGAACATTTTTTGTTCTTTAGCAAGTATTTACGGTAACGAGATCTTTGTCTGCCTTCCCAGTTGCTTTACTGCATCCCAGTCAAAGGGGACGCACAGGCGACAAGGTGTGTTTCTGGCCCTGAAAGAGCTGGGCGTGTTGGGGCGATGCCGACGGACTCACGAGTCACCAGAAAGCGGGCCCCAAAGGGGAGGGGAGGACGGCTGTGTGTATTGGCAGATGCTGGGGTGAGGCTTCAGTGTCCCAGACCTGGAGCTCTGGGGTTGGGTGTGTGTACACGTTTTACATGTTAATTACATTTGATGGAAAGGAAAGATAGGGGCTTTGGAGTCGAAAGCATGGTTTGGGTCCAAGTCTTGCTCCTTACACTTTGTTATCTCAGGCAAATTACCTCTCTGTTCCTTTAAACTTCGGTGGGGAGTATTATGTTTATTTCCCCCAAGGGTAGTTTTGAGAATGCAGTGATGTGATCCATCCAGTGGAATTACGGTATTTATCGTCAGTGCCAGTCTTGTCTGTCTACAGAGAAGCAGGGCTTTGGGGCTCGGATTTCGGCT
The DNA here is from genome assembly GCF_008692635.1 of Crocuta crocuta. Lineage (NCBI taxonomy): Eukaryota > Metazoa > Chordata > Mammalia > Carnivora > Hyaenidae > Crocuta > Crocuta crocuta. The sequence goes on along the minus strand of NW_027551562.1, from coordinate 8,400,006 downwards.
TCATCACTTACTCTCTGTGTCACCTCGGGCAGGTTACTTAAGCTCTCTGTGCCTCTGCCTTATCTGTAGAATGGGAACAGCAATCCGACCCGTGTCTTGGGAT
>NW_027551562.1:8391309-8399337 GCF_008692635.1 Crocuta crocuta | reverse complement strand
TATTGCTGGGGACCGCTGAGGCAGCACCTGGTGTGTGGGCGATGCCGCACTCCAAGTACCGGGACGCCCCTGCCTGTGTGCCCGGAAGCCGCCTGCGTCTGCCCACCTCCCCGCTCTCAGCGATTCTGTCGTCGTTTCCCAAACCCTACTGCAAGGGCAGGTTCCATCCCCCCTCTGGGGCCGCCCCTTGGTGCAGAGCCCCGGATGGGAGAGTGTGAGGACCTGCCGCCTCGAGCCCCAGAGGTTGTCCCTCCAGGCTGCGCAGCCGTGAACGCTAATCCACCCTCGCTAGAGGTTAGCTCACAAGCGAAAATGGAACTGAAATGTGAGTTTGTTACGGAAACAGTGCAGAACATGAGAGTGGGCGCCTGCCAGGGTGGTGGCGTGCTCTGCGAGCAGTTACAAACCAGCTGGCCAGCGTTTCCGACCCTGGAAGGGCAGTGGAGGAAGGTGCCCTCTTTGCAGCTCGTTCAGACGGCCTCTGCCCTGGGCAAGTGCTAGCTGTGAGGGTTGCGGTACTTTGTCACACAGCGGCGTGCTCTGTGCTTCACACAACGTGTGCTCTTGACAAGTGACTGACAATGTGTAGTCTGTGGGTGTCTCCACAGACTTGGGGGGGGGAACTGAGGCTGAGAGCAGCCAGTTCATAACAGCTAATACGGCTATAAATGGCATTTCTGGGGCCCAAACACAGGCTGTCTCAGTCCACAGTCTTTCCCACGGTTCTGGAAGTTCCCCTGTTCTTTCCTCCAGGCCCTCCCCACTCGGCCGTGGTCCTGCTGGTGTGTTACATTAGTTGGGTACAGGCTGTCCCTCCCAGTGGCTCACTGCGCTGCTGGAGACCCCGCTGTGTCTGTACCTGCGTTGCTGTGTCCTCAGGGTAAGTATGCCCTCCCTGGGCTGGGTCACCGGCTCTTCCCTGGGCCTCCGCCTGTCCCTGCTACCAGCCTTTTCTCCCTTCTTCCCCTTTGATAAGATCTTGAGTGAGAGTCGGACATGATGTGTAAAAACGTCTCCAGCATTAACGTGACTCCATTAAAGTACGACTGTGACTATGCTTTCACATGAACTATCAGAGCCTGCCATCTGACAGAAGGTGTAATGACAGTGAGATCCGATGTGTGCAGTGAGGACTGTCCTGGGGAGTCAGAGCTGTTCTGTAGCGGCCCACGTGGAAGGCATTGAACAAGTGAGTGGAATGCACTCCGATCATGTTTTCTGGAAGAATAAAACAAAATTTGTCAAACGTCAGTTGAGAGCTCAGAAGAAAGGACTGGGATGCTCCTAGAAGAGCCCGGGACCAGTGAGGGGCTACAGCGGGCCAGGTTGTTGGTCTGCAGTGTTTAGCCAGAAACCCTTCCCCTGAGAAACCGAATCTATACACATGGGGCTCTGGTATGAACGAAAATATTTTAAAAATACAGGCTGAAACTACATGAAGATGAAGGATTTCCATCGTAGACTTTAGATTTCGGTCTCCAGTGTCCATACATCAGTGTAGAGGGAGCAGGCGGGCACTTAGCCAGCTGGGAAATGTAGCCTGCGGGTTTATGTCGGGCCCTGACCGCGCTTTCAGAATATTTAGTGTTTGGATGCTTTTAGACTGGGTGTGTGCCTTCCAGGCCGTGCCTCCCCTCCCTGGTGCTTCCCTCCCGCCAGCTTCGCACATCCGCCCTGGCCTCGGCAGCTAGGAGAACGTGGCATCCCTTACGTGGCCTCTCAACAGTGGGGCCCCAGAGAGGCCATTGGGATCAAGACTTTAGATTTTCATCTCTTTTTTAAAAAGCACTTTTTAATTTTAGAACCTAGGGTTGAAAGTTGCAGAAAAACTGCAAGAATAAGAGCGCGTCCTGGGTGTGTGTGTCTTAGCACTTGCTGCTGCCGCTAACATCTCATGTTGCCCCAACGCATTTGCCATAGCACCAGGGCACGCTGGAGACCCGCTCTGCATGTCGTTATGGTTTCACTAGCTTATCCCCCGCTGGCCTTCCTGCCCCAGGGTCCCCTGCAGGATACACGTGACGCGGAGTCCTCTGGTCTCCTCTGGTTTGCGACAATTTCTTAGTCCCTGCTATTGTTGATGGCCTTGGCGGTTTTGAGGAGTAGTGATCAGGCACTCTGTCTACTGTTCCCGGATTTGGGCTTCTCTGCTGTCTTCCCTGTGATGGGAAGGAGTGATGTGCCCTTCTCACTGCATGTACCACAGATGCTGTTGACCTGGCCAGATGGCTGGAGTAGTGTTGGCCAGAACTGAGTCTCAGTACTCGTTTCTCTGGGAGCAGGTCGCTAGGTCTGCAGCCCATGCTCTAGGGGATGGGGACGGTAGGGTGGGAGTCACGCTCTACTTCGACTGGCAGGTAGCTGTGGGGATTACTTGGAATTCTGTAAGGAATTCCCCTGGTATGGCATTGCCTCTCACCCCCTCAGGAGACAGAGCTAGGAACTCCGTGTTTGCGCACTAACCCGCGTACCTACATGTGATTATGAAGGGATTTATCCACGTGCTTCAGGTAACACCTCTTAGCGTGAACATGAGTTCACTGGTGTCTGACTTGACCCAGGCTCAGTGGGCTTGTTCTGGCGCTCCTCACTCTTATACCTGCAACCTCTCTCCGGTAGAGAGACACCTGCCTGCCCCACCATTCATCTCCTCATTCCACCCCGTCTGTGGGTGAAGCAGATTTCGAGCTGTGGTCAATGGGTCCCCACGAGGAACATGACCGAATAGAGCACTGAGTTGCTGTGCAGCTCCTCTGGCCTGTAGCCCCACAGTTTCAAGTCACACACTGTCTTCCAAAGTTACTGCTGCATCTTTTCGAATATTTTTGTATATATTTTGACGTGTACATGTATGTGTTTTAAAAGCATATTGGCGCCGCATTCTGAAAAGTTGTTTGACTCAGGCATGTGATAAAATGGAGATTTACAGATGTAGACAGTGGTTCAGATGACGCCAACATCATTGCCTTTGATGTTGGGGTGAATTCTATTTATTTGTGTGACTTTGCCTTCTTGATGTATCGCTTGGAGCAGATACTTATTGGAGGCACCATGACACGGTGGAAATGGTAAGTGTTTCGGGGCTTAAGTAGCTGGCTTCACGTTCCAGCTTGGCCCCTTCCTGTGTGACCTCAGGCAGGTGACCTAACAGCAGTTACAGGAAGAAGAAATGACTCCATTGTTAGTACGCATCTCCCAGGATTGCTGTGTGGGTGAGACAGGCAGCATCCTTGCTACTTGAAGTCTGGTCCGCCAGCGGACAGCATGAATGTCCCCCGGGACCCAGTTGGAACTACAGCCCGTCTGGCCTGTCCCTCCCCAGGCCTCCTGAGTTTGGAGTCTGCGTTTTCACAATATCCCCAGGGAACTTGCACCTTGAAGTTTGAGGAACCTTCTCTCTACTGAGCTCTGAGAGGCTGTGACCTACACAAGCCCCCAGCTCCCCCGCTCCTTCCTTCTTGGTGCTTCTGGCCTCGCCTCCGGAAGGCCCATGCTCACCGCCTTGCCCTGTGCTTTTTGTTGCAGCATTTAGCACGCTGTGCCTTCTGTCCTCACTGTCACACTCCCCCTTTCTAGCGGTGTCTGGCACATTGAACGTGCTCAGTAAACATTTGCCAAATATGAGGATGTTCTTGGTTCTGCGCCAAGTTCTGAGCCCGCTAGAGGAAAGAAGTGGTCCCCGCCACTCAGGAGCTGACCCCTGGGGGGCTGTGGGGCCAGGGTCAGACGCCCGATGCCGCGCACACCCTGAGGAGGGTGCAGAGCTGCCTTCCCTAGAAGGTGTTGGCTTCCGCGGGGTCTTTGAAGAGGAGCCAGCCGACGGATTCCAGCTTCTCACTGCACTGCACGGGCCTCCCAAGGAAATTGCTGTTTTCTGGTTTTGTGAACGTTACTGTTGGATGCGCCAGGCCCATTCATCCCAGGTGTCGGGGAAGCTTCTGGAAAGCACTCTTCTTGAGCCCCCAGGCCACCGACTCCGCTGTGTCATCAGCCTGTGCTGCTTCCTCATAACAAATACTGATTTTCTTTTTCTTCCATGCTCTTTTACATTCTGTGCTCTTGTTAAGAAACAACATGCAACTGCTAAAATGAAATCTCCCTAAGGGTTGGGCTGTGGCCTGAAAGTCCTGACCTATTTGGTGAGGAGAGCAGAGATAAAAACCCACATCTCTGTGTGATGGGGAGAGGCCAGGGTCCCAGCATGGCCGGTCCTGCTCCCAAGTCTGCATACAAGGAAGAGGAAGACCCGCTCTGGGCTCCAGCCACGTTGTGTTCTCTCATTATTTTGTGCTTGGGATAGTCCGTCCCTGTGCCCTTCTGGGTTTCTCGCCTGCAAAGTGGGGGGCCCTGCCTGCTCTGCTTCCTTCACAGGCCTTTTGGAGAGAGCTTGTGCTGGTGGCCCCAGGGTTAGAATGCTGCAGCACCACTCTGAGCAGAATTTGCGGCTCTAGATAAGCACTGAAGGCAGGACTAGGCTCCGTGTTTTCCTTTCGCAAAATGATGAAACCAACTAGCTTCCCTGTATCAGGAGGCCGCTTGGGTCTGTGCTAATGGCTCGCGTAGGTTATCGGTAGTCCCCAGAACAGCCCTGAAGGGAGGTGTGGCTGTGTTCACCCAGGGCAACGATTTGTCCACAATTGAGCGACTTGGAGAGGCTTGGCTGCCTGACCTCCGGGCACACGTCTGCCTGTCCCGGCCCAGCCTCAGACCTTTGGATGTTCCACTGGAAGTCAGAACTTAAACTTTTTTTTATTCTTTCTGAAAGTGCAAAGATTCTTTCTGCTCTTACGGAGCTTTGTGTAAAAGTGTCATTGTTCTTTTTCTGGCTCAAACCTGAACTTCTCAAACTTGGCAGTAATCTAAAAAATAGTTCTGTCCTAGATGTTTTAAGCCCAACTTTGCAGATTTATATTTAACTGGCTCAGGTAGACTTAGAAACGTCTACAACATGAGGCGGTGCCCCGTCCTGAAGGTAGGTCACTCCTTTTGGGTTAAATTTGTGTTAATGATTTTTAACCTGAGCTCTGCAAGAATCAATGCCTTCGCTCTAAGTGTGTAATTTAAATTTATTCCTCTGAGGGAGTAACCAAGGTCTCCATTAGAAAGTCACTTTGGAACACGTTTTCACTTTTTAGATTGAGCCAGGAATTTAAAATGTTTTGTTTTTTGTTTTTTGTTTTTGCTTGGCAACTTTCCTCTGAGCGACTCAAGAAAAGAGGTGTATGTGGCAGAGGTAGGTTTGAGACTTGTCTTTCCCCAGCAGGACACTAGTTTTACCTCTGCTAGATTTAAACAGCCATTCTGTGAAGTTGGGGAAAATACCCAATAGTGGCTACTGGTTTTTGCTAGTGAAAATGGTTAATAGTGGCCACCTCTGTGACAGGTACTCCATCAGCACACTGCATGCTATTTCTACTTAAAATATTTTTAATGTTTATTTATTTTTTTTGAGAGAGAGAGAGACAGAGAGACAGACAGAGTATGAATTGGGGAGGGGCAGAGAGAGAGAGAGGCACAGAATCCAAAGCGGCTCCAGGCTCTGAGCTGTCAGCACAGAGCTCCACGCGGGGCTTGAACTCACGAACTCTGAGATCATCACCTGAGCTGAAGTCGGCCACTTAACCGACTGAGCCACCCAGGAGCCCTCTTATTTCTACTTAAAGGCAAGCTCCTTGGAGTAGGTTTTTTAGGTTCTGAAGCTGAGCGTCCTGAAAAGTGGCTCCAACTTCCTGAAACCCCTTTCTAGGGCTTGGCCGTTCACCTAGTCTGCTTGATCTTCATTACCTGGATCTTAGTTTGCAAATTATCGTCCATTCAAGGGGCGATTTGAAGGCCAGCATTGCAAGTGAACACAGTTGATTTAGATTCTTTGCATTAACCACAGCTCCAAGATGCTAATGTTTTTAGAGAAGAGAAGGGATATTGTATTTCTCAAATGTCTGCTGGGCGCCAGGCAGCACCCACCATCTCGTTAATCCTTGCAGTGGGCCTGAGTGTTGGACACGCGGCTCCCTGCAGGGAGGTCTGGCCCAGGAAGGGAACGATGTTTTCATGTCAGGTAGGTGGGAGTGCAAGACAGGAGATTCAGACTCTGGGTTCCTTGATCTCAGCCCGTGGCCTTTCCACACCTGCCTTTTCCCGGGCAGCTTAGTATTACCGGAGGGAATATGGGACCAGGAGAGAATTTGTGCTCTAATGGTAGCTGGGAGTTCACATTTAGGGGTCTTCCATTGTCTGTCACCCACGGGCAAGTTCCTGAGCTTCTGTGAGCCTCAGTTTCTCCATTTGTAAAATGAGAATAAATAGGACTTCAGAGTTGATGTGGGAACAGAGAGAATGCCTGGGAGAGCATCTAGCATGCAGGCCTCCGTAAGACGCTCTGCTTGGTCTCCTAGAGGTCAAAGCGATCGGTACACCAGCGCATCCGCTGGGGCAGCTGCTGAGAACTTGAGAGGCTAGCTCGCTGCCCCACCCCTGCCTGCACACCTCTGTCAGCTGATTTGGCCTCTACTCTGGAACTTGGTGCTGCAGAAGCCCACTGTTGGGGATCCCTCTACCGTGCGGCAGTGGAATGGCCTCCTGCTCGGCTTTGGGGTCTCAAGGTGGGCTTTTACCTTCTGTTCGTCCGTGGTCCTACACGTTTGACCTTCCTTTGGTACAGTCTGAGCAACAGAACCAAGTTCTTCAGTTGGCTGAGGATTTGTTTGTTCAGATAAACCTTCTCAAGAAAACAGCAGATTTCTGGAGTGAGAAAGGGGGCTTAGCCCTGACAGATGGGGGCCCCCTAGTCCTTTCTCGTGTGGAAATTTTTGCGGCTCTCTCTCCCCGACATGCCTTAATGGCTCTGCTTCTGGAACGTGGGCAGCTGGGTGCAGCCCCTGGAGCGGTCAGTTCCTGCCTGGAACTCCAGTTGCGCCGTCTCCCCAGTGCTCCCCTGTTCCCTAGAGATGTTCAGGAACGACCTCTCCTCCGGTTTCTCCCCAGAGCTGCTGGTAGAGCGAGCCAAGGCTATGAGCTCTGAGTTCTCTGGCTTCTCACTTCAAGTCTTCACAGAAGTGTCTGCGTTTCAGAACGNGGGGCGCTGGGGGGCCGAGAGGGGAAAGGGCAGCCCGAGGGAGCTGGGGACCCGAGGGCTTCTGCCGGGAGCTGCAAATGCAGAGCAAAAGATTTTGGCGTTGGTGCTTTTATTTGTGCTTATTATTTTTTCTTGTCACAAAAGTAAGAATGCTCCTTGTGAGAAGAATCTGGAAGTTAAGAAAGTATAAAGGAGAATAACAAAATATTCCCTATAATCTTGTTACCCAGAACTGAATGCTTTGATCATTTTGGTTTATATCCTCCCAGTTTTTCTCTGTGCATATTTTTGCAGAGATGAGATCATACCTTATGGGCGATTTAGTCTTGTGCCCATTCCACTAAAATTCAACCATAACCCCCTCCTTGCTGCATGAATGGCCCTTTGCGAGCATATATAAAGCCATTGCCCGGGGCTCCTGGGTGGCTCAGTTGGTTAAGCTCAGGTCGTGATCTTGCAGTTTGTGAGACTGAGCCCTCTGTCGGGCTCTGAGCTGACAGCACAGAGCCTGCTTGGATCCTCTGTCTCCCTCTCTCTCTGCCCCTCCCCTGCTCGTGTTCTCTTTCTCAAAAATAAATATTAAAAATATAAAGTCACTGCCCAATAGAGGTATATCAGGATTCTACTTGTTTGGTGCTTGGATTACTAGTTTTTCACAATGGTAACACTTCGATGGTGGGGGGGCTGACCTTACATGAAAGGACTTTGTAAGCAGGCAGTTAAGTAACCAGTCTCATCTGTCCTGCTTGTGGCCAAGTGGAAGCAACACTAGCAGCAGCAGGCGCTGGGGTGGCAGGAAGACTCGATGGATTCCAGCTTTCTTGTAGCAAGTGCACCAGGCATGCGTCAGGCCATTCCGGAGGCTGGTGCAAAGCCCAGGCACTGATGACGCCAGTTTGCATAAGGCAGTTTTAGTGAGGGTGGTGAGAAAGGAGACTGATGTTAGAAGTGTT
>NW_027551562.1:8376544-8391297 GCF_008692635.1 Crocuta crocuta | reverse complement strand
GGGCTGTTACTGGGGACAGGGCAGGTGGCAAAGGGCCTTTGGGACATTTGGGACAGGGCTGCCTGTTAGACACCCAAGTGGATGGGTTCTCTTGAGGAATTTTCAGCTGGAATTCTAGAGGGAGATTGAGGCTGCTGATCTCAGGGCCCATGGCTGTGGATGGCGGCTGGATGGTGTGTGATTCCTGGGAATGAGTAGAGAGAAGGAAGGAGAAGCAAAGGTGGCTCCCTAGGGAGCATCACCATTTAAGGGGCCATCGGGAAGATGGAGACTTGAAGGATGACACTTCTCCAGGATGACAGGAGGCAAAGGGCGTTCCCGGCAGGGACACAGCAGGTGCAGGCCAAGGGGGCCGGTAAAGGAGAGCGCTGTGTCCGCAGCTGCCGCCCGTCACCGGTCCTGGTGCTGCAGGGCCTGATGGAGCTGGGGCTGGGCCGGAATTCTTGCAGGAGGCATAGATAGAAGATGTTGCAGAGCGTGGAACACTGAGTGAGGTGCTCCAGAGCTCAGAGGAGGGAGAGGTTACTTCTGTCCCAAGGCAGCACTTGCAGGATCAGGAAAGATGAATTCCGTCATGGGTTTCTGCTCATGTTTTTATAGACCTGTTAAATCAGTTTGTGCACTGACTTTATTCTCTATATTTTTGTATCTTTGCTCATTGGTACTTCATTGGTTTTAAAATTTGAAAACAGGGACGCTGTCACTCACTTGTGCTGGGAAATTTCCCAGTGCCACTGACCCCTCCCCTAACCTGCTGAAGAAGATTCCAGGTTGCTCTTCTGTTCTGCTTCCCCTCCCCCACTATCTCTGAAGAGGGCCCTGCTTTTCCTGGCTGCTCCTGGGGCTTTGAGGGAGCAAATCGGAGTAACGAGAAGAGCAAAAGCAGCTTAGGGAATGTGCAGCCTTGGGGAGGTGCTGTAGGGGCCTGGGGACAGGTGCAGAGCTGGCCCTGGGGTCTTGCTGGGACTCAGAGCCCCGTGGGGGAGGAGGAAAACAGGGATGTGGGCAGAGGGATTTAGGGGACACAGTGGCTGTTCATCACGGTTCCTTAAGAGACTTGGGGGAAGAATTGGACTTCTCAGTGACGCGTGGTGGTTGATTGACCTGAGCCGAGTCAGAGCCATGTGGGACCCCCAGTCTGTTTAAGCTGCAGCTTCTGAGAATACCGTGCAGAGAAGTACCGATGGGGATTTGGGGTAAATATAACAATTACTTCCACTAGAATAACCATCAAGATTTTTCTTTGGTGTGTTCTTTTCCCACTGAGTTTCAACAACCTTTTTCATTGACTTTCAAATCCTGTGGATTTGGTTGATTTCAGAAAACAAGGGAACATTTTCAAATGCTGGTTTAATGGCTAGTGTTGCACGTAATTGTAAAGACCCAATAATTGTGTGGCTTCGAGCAAGTGTCTCATACCCTATCACCTGAGAATTCCCTTTAGATGGGACACAGAAAGGCATAACCTGAAGTATACTTACAGTCCAGAGAGAGATGATTGCTTATGTTATTAGCAGTAATGTTAAATGGAAGTTCTGTGGCGGTTTGATAAGTTCTTGAAGAGATCGATGCGTCCTCCAAAAGGAACAATAGTTGTTACAAATTGTAGGGTGACTATTATCTTGTGGTTATAGAAATTCCTTAATAGGGTTTCTTTATGTTTGTTTTGTGAATCGTTGAAATTTAATTTGAGACCATGTTCTACTTTATGGTTCACAGGTGCTGTGTATCCTGGGCAGGGTTTGACCTTCACAGCAGCCTGATGCGGAGAGCCTGCGGTGCGGTGGGCGGAGAGCCTGGGGTGCGGTGGGCGGAGAGCCTGGGGTGCGGTGGGCCGAGAGCCTGGGGTGCGGTGGGCGGAGAGCCTGGGGTGCGGTGGGCGGAGAGCCTGGGGTGCCCAGGCCCCTCCCCCCACCTTTGCCAGGTTCTGCCTCTTGCCTTCCTTCGTTCTGATGGCGGTTTCTGACGCCAGGTGCCTGGGTCAGGCCTGGTATCCCTGCCTCTTGGACCCCATGGTGGCATCCCAGCTAGTCCCCTGGCCTGTAGGACTAGTCCTGTAGGCCTTTCTCCCTGCTGTAAAGCTACCTGAGCAGCCTCCAAAAATACAAAGTTGTTGGCAGCACTCTCCACGGGAAACTTCCCAGTCTGCCCGTCAGTGGCGAGGTCCCGCGGAGTTCCTTAGCCTGGCACCAGGGCACTCCAGGACGGTGGCGCTCCGCCACCTGGCCCCTGCTCCCCCTGGCGGTGCCTGGCCCTCACTGCCCACTTCCTGCTGCTTTTGCTCACTACCTGCTCGGGCTGGGCACGGGCTGCCGGGGACCTCCTTCCAAACCTCCCTTGCTGCTGGGTGTGGGCACGGGCTGGGTTCCGGACTCGGAAATGTCTGGAGTGCAGGCGGGGCAGGGGGAGCTCTGTCCCCTCTTCCTGGCTGGAACAGCACCAGGCGGTAACCACTCTTATGCTGTGATGGTCAGGCCACACCCTGGGGACAGCAGAGTGGTGAGGCAGGCATCTCAACCTCCCGGGGCTGCTGAGTTAGCCCTGATCTGCTCGGCTGGGCTGCTGAGAGAGAGAGAGAGAAGGGTGATTCTGTTGTCTTGAAATCCCTGGCATTGAGGTGGCGGAGACCCCAAACCTGTAGCCTCACTGGCCCGCCTGCCCAGCGCCTGTGACTTGCAGTTCATGCCCTACATTTGTGGCTGCTGTGACGGGGGCCTCACCCCGTGGTGCTTCTCCTCTGTGCCCCCGTGACGTGTTCCCGCGTGGTTCTGTACCCACGTGAGTGCAGGCGCACACAGCTCTGAGCCCAGGGTTGGGGGAGAGGAGGCCAGCTCACCGCTGCTTGTGTCGTGAGTGAGCCGTGGGCTCCAGCGCATCTACCGGGCGACCACAGCCTCCACGGTGCCTGGGGCCGGGGGCCACCTGCTATGCTTTGGTCTCTGTGGAAAACCAATTCTGTAGCCGAGCTGATGGCTAAATGTGAGAACCTAATGGGATTATAGCTGTTACCTTGCTGTGAATTGCCAAATAGCTTAGAGAAAAGAATGCTTTCCTGTCGGAAAATGGTGTCATGAATTTAGGAGTAAACGTTCTCATTTGTATTCTATGGTCATCTAAAGTTTGGTGCTAGAAGTCAGCACAGACCTTGCCCTGGGGAGAAGGAAGGCGAGGTGCCCGAGGGTGGTCTCTATTATCTTTCTTGAGCTGAGCCCTGGGTCTTACAGAGGCTTGCTTGTGATCATTCAAGCTTATCTTGAAGTTTGGTGTACTTTCTGGATGATTTCTTTTATGTCCAGTGTTACTGAAATAATTGACACATCAGTTTGAGCTGTGCAGTGAGTGATGGGGTGTGCGTATATACTGGGTGTGTATGTACTCGGTGTGTATGTACTGGGTGCGCGTATGTGCTGGGTGCATATGCGCTGGGTGTGCATACGCGCTGGGTGTGCATGTGTGTACTGGGCGCCTATGTGTACTGGGGGCGCGTATGTACTGTGAAATGGCTGCAGTAGGCTAAGTCAGCACCCCTCACCTCACATAGTAAAATGTTTTTCTCGTGATGAGAACTTTTACGATCTCTCCTCTCAGCAACTTTCAACTATACAATCGAGTGCCACCATGCTGGGCTCGACCATCCCCGGAATGTACTCCCCACACCTTCCCCACCCCTGACAACCACTGATCTTTATTCTGTTTTTAGGCATTCAATTTTTTTACATTCCACGTAGAAGTGGGATCTTCTAGTATTTCTTTCTCTGACTTCCTTAACGGAGCACGATTCCCTGCAGGCGCGTCCGTGTTGCTGCAGTGATAGGGTGCCCTCTTCCACCACTAAATAACATTCCATCGTTACGCGCACTGTCTTTTCTTCGTCCGTCCATCTGCCGATGAACACTAAGGTTGTTTCCTTCGCTGTTGTCCATAATGCCGTGAACTTGGGCGTGCACCTAGCTCGTTGAGACTGTAATTTTTTTCTCTGGATCTATATGCAGAAGTGGGATTGTTGCATTGTAGGGTAGTTATATTTTTACGTTTTTGAGGAACCTTCATACTGTCTTCCACAGCGGCTGCACCAGTTCACATTCCCACCAACAGTGCACCAGGGTTTCCTTTTCTCCACGTCCTCGCCAACCCGTACCTCTTTTTTTGATGGCACCCATTGTAACAAGTGTGAGGCGACATCTCCTCCTGGGGTTGATTTGCACTTTTCTGATAATTAGTGACACTGTGCACCTTCCCATGTGCCTGTTGACCATCTGGATGTCGCCTTTGGAAAAACGTCTCATTCGGTTCCTCTGCCAGCTTTTTAATTGGAGTTTTTCTTTTGTACTCTTGAGTTGTAGGAGTTCTTTTTTGTTTGGATAGTAACTCTTTATTAGACATTGGCAGACGGATCCTTCCACTCCGTGGGTTGCCCTTTTGTTTTGTTTTCCTTTGCCGTGGGGAAGATTTGAGTTTGCTCTCGTCCCATTCACTCTTGTGTTCATGGCCTTTTTTCACGAAGCTTACCCCCTATGCTTTCTTCTAGAAGTTTTACTGTTTGAGCATTGAAGACCAGGTCTTTAATCCACTTTGAGTTGATAACTTGTGGCTGGTATAAAACGGAGATCAGGCTTCGGTCTTCGGCATGTGGCGGTCCATTTTCCCAGCAACAATTATCAAAGAGACTGTCCTTCCCCATTGAGTTTTCTCAGTTCCTTTGTCATAAGTTGACCATATATGTATGGGTTTATCTCTGGACTGCCTTTTTCTCATTGATCTGTATATATTTTTTTTAATGACCATTCCATCCTGTGAGAATGAGGATAGTTTTGTAATAAGGCGTGAAATCAGAAGTGTGATGTGTGCAGCTTAGTGGTTCTGTGTGAGGATTGCTTTGGCTATTTGGGATCTTCCGTGGTCAATGCAAGCTTTAGGATGGTCTTTTATGTGGGCTTTACTTCCTAATAAACATGGTATTTAAAAGCAGCTATTTTTAGTTACCCACTTTTTTTTTTTAATATTTTTTATTTATTTCTAGGAGAGAGAGAGAGAGAGACAGCGTGAGCAGGGGAGGGTCAGAGAGAGAGAGAGATACAGACTCTGAAATAAGCTCCAGGCCTGAACTGGCAGTCAGCACAGAGCCCGACGCGGGGCTCAAACCCACGAACCGCGAGATCATGACCTAAGCGAAAGTCGGACGCTTAACCGACTAAGCCACTCAGGCGCCCCAGTTACCCACTTTTAAAGTGGAAAAGGAGACACGAACCATGTCTTATCTAAATTAAACTATGACGTTTCTACAGAGAAAGGGTTGTCTTAGNGGCTCGTCACTAACCAGCCAGTGTTGTTGGGATCCTTCTCAGTTCGGACTTGAACTCGTGGCACTGCTGCGTGTGATGCTGAGTGATGGGCCTGGAGTTCTGTGGCTGGCGGTTGTCAGTGTTGTTCACCCCTCTCCCGGGGGTTCCTTTGCCTATGTTGCTGGAGTCAGTAGCCCCCCATGTGGGGGACGCTNAGCTTACGGCTCGTCACTAACCAGCCAGTGTTGTTGGGATCCTTCTCAGTTCGGACTTGAACTCGTGGCACTGCTGCGTGTGATGCTGAGTGATGGGCCTGGAGTTCTGTGGCTGGCGGTTGTCAGTGTTGTTCACCCCTCTCCCGGTGGGTTCCTTTGCCTGTGTTGCTGGAGTCAGTAGCCCCCCGTGTGGGGGACGCTGTCAGCTTCTGGGGTTGTAGAGATAAGAAAGACGAGGTGCGGATGCTTTGCCTGTGTGTATGTGTCTGCCACCAACTTCCCCGCTCCCCAGTTATGTTATGAGCACCCCCAGGGCAGGGATCATTTCTTCCATTTTATTCTCTCCTGGTGCCAAGCACAGTGCCTGGCACCTTTTAGACTCAGGGCTCTTTGGACTAAGGAATGAGGGAACACACGATCAGGTCCCTGAAAGGAATGATGGCTTTGTGATAGAGAAAGCTGCAGCTGGGGAAGACTGTGGCCAATTCAATAACCCCTTCTTTCCCCTGTCACAGTTTCCTGTGAGGAATGAGTGAGGTGTTGTGTTATGTATCAGCTTCTGGCTGATGCTGGAAGGGGATATTAAGGCAGCCACAGAGAGAAAGACAAAGCACTCAAAGATGGGACAGTTGCATTGCTGGGTCCTGTTGACAGGCAGGCTCCTCTGGGAGCTGAGCCGCGCTGTGAAGGGTGCATCGAGGCTCGTCACGCAGAGCAGAGGGCCACTGCGTGACACCGGACTTAGGTCCTTCGGAGTCAGGGTGTGTGTAGGACCGGGTGTTTGGCCAAGAATAGAGAGCAGAGTCAGGTCAAGAAGGTCTGGATTGCCAGTATATTTTCAGAACTTGAAATGTCGTGAAGTGCACACTTAGGGCTTAATGGTCAAATGGTACATGGCCTTGCTCTGCCAGCTCTTGGTATTTGTTATTGGGGAAGAAAGTGGAAGGGCTGTGAGCAGGAAGTTGAAAATAGGAAACCTCACTTTTCAGGGGATCAGTGGGCACTAAATGTCTTGGAAATGAGTATGAAGGTAGAAGCGTGCAGTTGAAGAATTAGCAGATACCAACGTATCAGTGGAGCTGTGTTCTGTTCAGTGAGTAACAGCTTGGGAAGCAGCCATTCTCGGAGATATTTATTTGAGTTTAAAGCAGTGGGCAGTTATTTTTGGAAGCCAATCTTCCTAAGCTATATTTCTTTTGATTTAGCTAAATATGTAGAAAGTAGATTAATAGACCAAGTTCATAGGGAAAAAAGATCGTTTTCTGAAGCACTCTCCTGCTTCAACCCGGAGACTATAAATGAAGGAATGTTCTGATAGATGTATGCACTAGATACCTAGAGAGCACGATTTCCAGGTGCCCAAACTGAAGAGGAAATTCGTAGTGTGTGTGATTAGTGGAAAGGAAAGCCAAAGTGCCTTCCTGTGATAACATTTATGAATCAGCACTGGGCTTGTGCCGCCGGCACAGAGAAGGCAGTCCTGGCTGTGGGCCTCTGGTGCTGAGCTGGGAGGGCTTCGCGGAAATTGGACCAGAAAAGCCTGCCCTCCAGACCTGGGGGCTGCTTAGAAGAGTGACTGGGATGGAGAGGACTGCGGGCACATGTAGAATTAGTCAGAGGACATCCCTTCCTTCCATGAAGTCAGCAGGGAGCGACCAAGTCAGGTACAGAACTGCTGTGTAGTCACTTCCCCGGCCACAGACCCACAAACTTGGCACATGAAATGGTTTTCTCAGCAGACAGGTGTACATACAGTCAGAGACCACGAACTGTGCAGGGGGTGGGGTTACCGTGGAGGGGAGGCCACAGGCGCAACACAGGAAGAAATTGAACCTCCAGATCGAGAAATAGGATAAACTGAAGAGACATTTAGATAGTCCTGTTTGGAGTGCTCAGGGTGATATTGGAAGAGATGACGTTGTGAGAAACAGAACCAGGTGAGTTGGAAAAGGAACTAAGTGGAAACTATGAAAAACTTAAGAAAAATTACATATATATATAATATATATATATTATATACATATAAAAAAGCTGTCAAAATAAACAATTACACATGGTGGGTGAACAGGACACTGAATGCAGTTGAGGACGGAGGGGAGAATAAGGGAATGGAAGGGGCCTAAGAAGCCCCCAGCATGTGCCACAGTGGGACAAGGGGAAGATGTCAGAGAGCAGTTAGGAGGGCAGAGAAAGAGGGTCCAGTATGTGTCTAGGAGGAGTTTCAGGAATAGAGAACTGGGGAGAATCCCAGAGACTAAGGTACTCAGAGATAATGAGCGACAGCTTAATAAAATACATGAGCCTGGGATGCCTGGGTGGCTCAGTCAGTTAAGTGTCTGACTCTTGATTTCAGCCTACGTCATGATCTCATGGTTCATGGGATCGAGCCCCTGTGTTGGATTCTGTCCTGATGGTGCGGAACCTGCTTGGGATTCTCTCTCTGTCTCTCCTTCCTCCCTGCTTGTGTTCTCTCCTCTCTTTCTCTCTGTCAAAATATATACATATTTTAAGAAAATACATGGGCTCTTAAATTGAACAAGTACATCAAGTTTTGAGTTTTCACATTGAGTGGGAATGATAAATCCTTAGATCCAGTAAGCTTAAACCCCAATAAGGATAAACCTAAAGAAAATCATATACCCAAATAGCTGAAAACTGGTTGTACTGAGAAAAAATTTTAATGCAGCCAGAGGAAAAGCATAGATTATACGGGAGCAAAGGTTAGGATTGTAGACATTTTGTTATTAAAAATGCTGCCAGGAGACAATGGAACTTTATCTTTTACTTGGCGACAGGAAATAATTGCTAAGCCAGGATTCTACATCCAGCAAACATATCCTAAAAAATAGTGAGGATGGAATTCAGACTTAGAGACAAGCACATGTTGAGAGAATTAATCTTTGTTGAACTTGCTCTGTGAGAGTCCTTAATGGACATTCATAAGGCAGGAGAAATCAGTACCTCTGATCTTGAAATGTGTTGAAAATGGTAGAAATATGGGTAAATGTAAAATTATTACCCCTTGGAATTTTGAAAATTTCTTAACCACATTTTAAGGAAAAACACCCATTTAATATTTTTTTTAAAACACATAAGGTAAAAATATGACAAAAATAGAGTGGGAGGAAGAAAGGGAAATATACAGGCCTATATTTTAGGCCAAATGTATAGTTATGTATTATTTGAGTTCAGCATGCACATTGTAACCATACTAAAGCCACAAAACCACAAAACTAAACCATACAAGAGTTACAGCTAAGTCAGTAAGGAAAATTAAAATAAGAATCCTAAAAGCAGGAAAAGAAAAAGGAAGAAAGAAATGGGACAGGTTAGCAAGATGGTAGAGCTACACCAAATCACATCGATGATTACATTCAATGTGTTAATGGTCTAAACATTTCAATTTAATAGTGGAGACTATCCTATTGGGCAAAACCCATCAAGACCTAACTGCTGTTTAAGGAAATGAATTTTAAATATAAAAACAGAGTAAACATAAAAGGATTGGACAAGACCTACTGGGCAGACACAAGAGAGCAGGAGCGACTCTATCAGCATAAAACCAAGTAGATCAAAAATAGTACTTGTTATAAAGAAGGACATTTCATAACGAAGAAGGGATAAATTCAAGAAGCTGCAACATTCTGAAATGTGTATACATCTAATAATAGAGATTCTAAATATTTGAAGCAAAGAACTGAGAAAATTGAAGTGAGATATGGACAAATCCATAATTATAGTTGGAAATTCCTTCACTCTTTTCTTGGTAACTGATCAAATAGAATGTTGCTGAAAACATAGAAGACTTCAATAATGCAACCAACTTGATCTATTTGGTAGATCACCCAAGAACAAAATAATAAACATTCTTGTCAAGTACATGTTGAACCTTTAGCAAGATACACATTATATAGGGCTCTAAATCCAGTCTCAATAGATTTAAAAATATTTAAATCATATAGTATATTGTCTGACTACAACAGAATTAAGTTAGCAATAAGTAATAATGCCTTGAACTAGCACAAATAATTGGAAATTAACACATTTCTAAAAAATCCACAGGTTAAAAGAAGTCACAAGGGCAATTAGAAAACTTTGTGAGTTGAGTAAAAATAAAAACACAGCATATCATAATTTCTGGATGCAGCTAAAGTGTTGCCTTAAAGGAAATTTGTAGCTTTAATTGCTCACATTAAGAAAGAAAAATAGTTTGATTAATGAACTATACTCTACCTTAAACTAAAAAAGAAAAGAATGAATTAAAGCCAAGGTAACCAAGGAGTAAGTAAAGACTAGAAATTGGTGAAATCAAAGACAAATAATAGAGAAAAATCAATGAAACCAAGAGATTGTTCTTTGAAAAGATCAATAAAATGTGTAGACCTCTAGCCCAAACTGATCAAGAAAGAAAAGAGACCTAAATTATCAATTTCAGAATGAAAGAATGACACCAATCTTTCCTACAGATAAGAAAAAGATAATAACAGATTTTAATGGATATCTTCAGGTGAGTAAATTTGATAATTTAGGTGAAATGGAAGCATTTCTGGAAAGATCTATTACCAAATTTGATTCAGGCTGAAATAGAAAGCCTAAATAGTCCTATTTAATAAAGTCAACTTCTTGTTTTAAAATATTGCCCCAATGAGAATGTTGGCCAAACAGCTTCAATGGTGAATTTTACCACATTGTAAATGAAGAAACACATCAATTTTATAAAAAATTGTCTCAGAAAATAGAGGAGAGTACATTTCCCAATTTATTTTGAGGACAACATTATCTTGGTAACAAAATCAAAGATGTTACAAGAAAACTAGAGACCAAAACCCTTCATGAACACACATGTAAAACCCTTAAAAATTATTAGCAAGTAGACTCTAGTGATATACTTATTGCTGGATTCTTTTTCTTCCTTTTAATACATAAAATGGGTAATTCATCATGATCCAGTGGGATTTATTCTAAGAATGCAAGGTTGGTTAACCTTTCAAAATTCAGTTCATATAATTGACCATATTAATAGAATGAAGAAAGAGTAAAAACCACCATCATATCTGTGTGTATGTGTGTGTGTATATATATATATTTTGTGTGTGTGTATATATATATGTATATATATATATATAAAACCCTTATGTATGTATATTATATTTATACATATATACATACGCAAAGCCTTTGATACAACACATTACACACTGATAGGGAAGTAGTCAGTAAACTAGAGGATGAAACTTTCTCAGCTGGCTGATGGGCCTCCACAGGAAAGTCTGTACTTAATGTGGTACTAAGTGGTAGACGTTTTCCTCCTAGTGTTCGTGAGAAGCAAGGGTGTTCACTCTTAATACTTGTATTTAACATTGTACACAAAAGTCTAGCTAGTGCCATCAGGAATGAACAAGAAATAAGAGCCCACAGATTAGAAGGGGAAAAGTAAAACTTTATTCACAGAAGGTGAATTTTAAGGAATTTACAGTACATTAGAGTAATTAAGTTGTTATAGCAGGGTATCAGGGTACAAGGTCAATATACAAAAATCAATATTATATGTATTAATTGACATTTAGAAAATGAAGTTAAAAATACCATACCAGTTACAAAACAAAAAAAAAATCCTATACCGAGGATTGTGTTTAAGAAAAGATATGTAAGAAATGTAAGTCCAAAACTACAAAAGATTTATTTTCCTTGAGAAAATAAAGACTCAAATAAATAGGAGACTGAAAGATACACGTGTTCACTGATAGCAATACCTAATGTTAAGATGGCAATTGTTGCCAAATTGGTTCCTCGATTCAGTGTAGTTCAAATTAAATTTCAGCAGCCTTATTGTCTAAAGAGATCATTGCTTAACTCTAAAACTTACATGCAAGGGCAAAGGGTCTGACTTACTCCAGACAAGAAAGACAAGAAACTGTGGTAATCCACTCATTGTGGCACTGGCATGCTAGCGTAAGGATAACATATAATGGGAACAAAACAGGGCATCTAGCAGGAGACCCAGCCATGTGTAGTGGGTTAGGTAATTTTGGCCAAATGTGCCAAGGTAATTCAAAGAGGGGAGAGGATTAACTTTTTCAACAAATGACCCTGGAATAATTCATTATAATATGTAAAATATTAACTTCTACCCTCACCTCCCACAGAAAAGCTAAATCAATATGGATCATAGACCTAAGTATAAAGTGGTAAAGTGTTTGTAATAAAACATTTGGTCCTGGGTAAAGATTGTTTAGGACACAAAAACTATGAAGCATAAAGGACAAAATGAGAAATAAAGCTTGACCAAAATTAAAACCTGCTTGTCAAAAAGCCACGTTCAAGGAAATGGGAGCACAAGCCTCAGCCTTGGAGTCAGTGTTTACAGAACCTATCTGTTGAAGGACTTGTATCTAAAGTGTACATATACAACCCTTACAACTCAGGAAGATAAAGAACCTGAGTGTTGATAATAGGCTAAGGGTTTGACCATCTAATTCAGCAAGGAAGATACATGGATGACCAATTTGCATGTGAGAAACTAGGTCATATGTCAGTAGGGGGATGCAAGCTGGAGCCCCAGGGAGATGCCATTATGCACTGATGAGAATAACAAAAATTATTTATTTATTTATTTATTTAAAAAAATTGTTAATGTTTTATTTATTTCTGAGAGGCAGTGTGAGCCGGGGAGGGTCAGAGAGAGAGGGAAACAAAGAATCCGAAGCAGGCTCCAGGCGCCGAGTTAGCTGTCAGCACAGAGCCTGATGTGGGGCTTGAACCCACTAACCTTGAGATCACCTGAGCCGGATGAAGTGAGATGCTTAACTGACTGAGCCACCTAGGTACCCCGAGAACAACAAAAATTTAAAAAGTGAGGATTCTGAGTATTGCTGAGGATGTTGAGGAGCTGGAAGTCTTCTCTGTTGCTGATGAGAATGTAAAATAGTGCAATGGTTTGGAGAACTGCTTAGCCGTTTCTTGTTGCCCTGGGGCCCAGCAGTTCTAAACCTTCGATATTTACCCTAGAAAAGGAAAAACCCAGGTCCACAGAGGGACTCAACTGATCATGGCTTTATTCATAGGAGCCCAAACTGGAAATCCACAAGTGTCCACGAATAGGTAAATGAATGAACCAAGTGTGATACACCCATATAATGGGCTTTTACTTGACAGTGAGAAGATAGGAGCCATTATGCCCAACAAGATGGATAAATCTCAAAAACATGCTCTGTTGAAGAACCCAGACCCAAAGAGTGTATACCATATGGTTTGATTTACAGGAAATTCTGGAATATAGAAAACCAAACTGTAAAGACTGGAAGCAGGTCATTGATTGCTGGGGGCTATAGGTGGGGGCAGACATTAGCACAGAAGAGGAAGAGGCAAGAAGGAACTTACAGGGATCATAGAAATACGTGATCTGTGTGCTGGTGGCTACGTGCTGGTGGCTACGTGCTGGTGGCTATGTGCTGGTGGTTACTGCAGTAAATTCATTTGATAAAGGCAGTGGTTCTGTATGCTTAATATGGTGACATTTTATTGCATGTTGCTTATATTCTCCATAAAATTGACAAAAAGAAATTTCCTGTGTTCAGAGAAATCTTTGTCCATCTTTCCTCACCACTTAACGTACTGATGTGTTCACTGTATCCTGTGTTTTTCTCTGTCCTAATATTCATCACACATGGAGTTGTAATTCCTTCTTTCCTTCCCCCATCAGACTTTAAGCTGCTTAAGAGCAAGGAATGTCTTTTATGTGTATATCCCCTGAGCATAGCCCAGCGTTTGGCAGCGATATCCATTGATTAATTTAAATGTGTATTATTATAACGGTTTCAGTTTGATAGTTGTGTCCTCTGTGCCATCTTCTGATCTTAGTAAATGTTTGTTGCACAAGGAGCGCTCAGTATGGTTCAAAAGTGGCGGTGGCTCGGTTGCACCTGTCACAAAGTAGATCTGCAAAAAAGGCTCAAGTGTTGGCTAAAGATGATTCCCCTCTTTCATGCCAGTGTCAGGATTAAAATCCAGAGAAACGATGCAGATTCTGGTGTTTCACATACAAATCTTCAGCTACTGTGTGCGTGTGTTTAAGACTTGGGTTACTTCTCTGTTTTTTAGAATTGGTCTTATCAGCAAGCAGGATTTTCTTTGGAGATGGGAGCCTTACATTTTCTAATCATTTTGACCTCAGTTTCTCTTGTTTGTGACCCACCCTACCTCCGAGAACCTGGCTGGGCGTTCAAGTTGAGCAGCACTGCTGTTTGCTTGTACACGAACGCACTGCATGACCTGAGCCTAAAAAGCTCGTGTGACAACTTGGCCAGTTTCTGCTTGTTTCCTTTCTCTCTCAAGGAAAAAAAACCCCATCTCTTATCCACTCTCAGTAGGATAGACATCCATGATTCAAATAGCAGTTATTTTGGAAATGATGGTATGAATTTTTTTGGGCACCCTTTTGTCTGCTGATCTCCTGTTAGCTGTGTGTGCTGTTATTCCGTAGAAATGCGGCTCAGGGGATGTCTGTTAGAAATCACATGGTAGTGGATGGATTCCGAGATGGGGTGATGGAAACCAGGAAAGACCAGAACCCCTACTACCACATTTTTCTTTTCTACGAAACTCTAAAGAGATTTTTAAATGTTCCTGACTTTAGATCACAGTCAAAAATAATGCTACTGTTAGAAAACAGTTTGGCAGTTCCTCAGAAAAACCCCAAACTAAGCGGTTACCTAAGGACCCAGCAATTCCATCCCCAGATATAAACCCCTGAGAGTTGGAAACATGAATGTGCACACAGAATTGTCCAGCAGTGTTTGTAGCAGCTTCATTCAGGACATCAGAACAGTGGAAACCACCCAGACGTCCATCAGCTGACACAGATTAACTGTCACATACCCATGCAATGGAGTATTTTTCCGCCATAAAAGAAATGAAGTACTGATAGCTCCTGCAGTAGGAAGAACCTGAGGATACCATGCTCAGTGAAGGAAGCCAGTTTGGAAAGGTCACATGTTGCATGATTTCATTTACAGGAAATATCCAGGGTAGGCAAGTCTGTAGACACAGAAAGCAGAGGGGCAATAGCCAGGAGTTTGGGGGGAAGGCAGGGGGAGCTCACAGTGACTGCAAATGGGTACAGGATTTTTTTTTTGATGATGAAATATTCTGAAATTAGATAGTGGTGATGGTTGCACAATTCTGTCAATGTACTAAAAGCTGCTGAATTGTACACTCTCCAAGTGAATTGTGTGGCTTGTGAATTACACCTCAATTT
>NW_027551562.1:8370400-8376529 GCF_008692635.1 Crocuta crocuta | reverse complement strand
AAAAACCTTAACCCCCCCCCCCCCGTTCCAGTTCTCTTCTTGCTCTTTACCCCCACCTCCCACATGTTCTGATTAATAATTATAATCATGTGCTGTCATTCATTAGGCTTCTACCACATGTCCTCTGCTGTGCCAGGCCAGATGCTTATGGTAACTCCCTCCTAGAGATGTGGGTGTCATTGAAGGCTCAGAGATGCTGAATCCCTTGCCATTTCACATGCAGTATGTGGCAGAGCCAGAAGTCAAAGTGTGGCCTGACTTCTAGAGCATTCCTTTCCCCATTTTCTTCTGTCTCCTGCAAACCTATTTTCCTGGTAAATACACCCCGTGAGTGTATAGCGAAGTTCAAGCCCTGGTCCATAGACGTCTCCTGGTCCATAGATGAGGGCCAGCAGGTCACCTGCTGGAGGCGTGTGGAAGACCAGAAGGCCTGTACCCTGAAGAGGAGTAAGTCACGGATTTCTAGAAGACGCTGGGAGAGCTGGGCAGAAGATGTCTCTAACCCAGGGACTCTGGTGTCTGATTTCCCTGATGCTCTCGCCTCTTCTAACTCACTCCTTTCTCACAGTATGTAAAGCGTCAGATGGCTCCTCAGTTAATAGGTTGTCTGTAGGTCAGTATAAATCTAGTCAGCTGCAGACCCCATAGAACAGGAGCATTATCTTTGCTTATTCAGGGACATGACCTCAGTAGGTTTGTCTCCAGAGCCACTGCCTTAGGGCCCCATGAATTTTGGCTCCGACCATTGGGAAGCTTTTAAGTGGCCACCTGGCTTCTGTCCCCCCTCCCTGTCCATTCTTCACCGACTGCCGAAGCGTAGTGGTCAGACCGTTTCGGCAGACTATTGGACCCAACCACTTAGTTATTATTGACCTTGGTTAAATTAATGTTCATCTCCCCCAAACCTCAGTTTAGCTCTTGGTAAACCTTGGAATGATAGTACTTTCCTTGTGGGTTTTTAGCGGGACTAGCGTTAGTACTAGCAGTAATACTGACATTGTTGCGTGTTTACCACGTGCTGGACACTTCCCAAACTCCTGGGAAGCATTTAGCGTAGTGCTAAGCTTTTAGCCAACTGCCCAGGAAATGTCAACTGCTATNAGTTTTCATCATACAGATCTCTTGTATCCTTGGTTAGGTTTATTCCGAGGTATTTTATGGTTTTTTGTGCAATTGTGAATGGGATCAGTAAAACTCAAATTTTATTAGGGCATTCCTTTCTTAAATCCCTTGCCATTGTCTACCAGAGATGGCTCAGACTCCCATGAAAGGTCTTTTTAAGTCTGACACATTCTGGCCTTTCCCTTTTAGCTCCTGTGGCGGCTTTTCCGTTCTTGTTCAAGGGACACTCCTCACCGGCTCAGAACGTCCGGCCCCGGCTGCTCTGTTTCAGACGTGCCCCTTCCTTGAGGTCCAGCCAAGGTCACTTCCATTCCTGAGTGAGGCAGCCACGGCTCCTCCTGCCGTCTGCTGCTGTGCGTCCTCGAGAGGTAGCCGTGACTGCCCGGAACTCCCGTTTCTGTGTGCCGGTCCTTAGATGCTGCCTCGCCTTCCTCTCTCTCTGGGTTCCGCCCGTCCCTCGTGGTGCCTGCGGCCATAGTCACTGCTGCTTTTCCGTTCTCTCCACCAGACCCGGCCCTCCTTGTGGGCAGAGATCTCCTCTTCTGTGTTTTCGTTCCTCAGCATCTGAGACCGGTGATGCCCGCACAGAGCGTGTTTGTTTGGTGGGGCCCTCCCTGCTCCAGAACGTGCCGTGAACGCAGTGAGAGGTAGAGTGTTCCTTCCTGTGCCCGGGTTCGGCACGGGCGGTACCAGGAGGGGGCACCGAGCTAGCCTGCTCTTCCAGCACCCCGGGGCCCCTCCATCCCTTCACCTGTGGTGCCGGGAGTTTGTGCGAGGGGTGCCAGGAGAGGGTGAAGAGCCTTCACGGCAGGGCTCGGCTTTCCTATGCGCTCTGATGCTGGAGGTTACTTTACACATCGCTGTTTAGAATTCCTGCTGTTACTAACGGGACACGGCCGTAAGCACGGGTAATCACAACGTTTTTTAGATCTGTTCCTCTGGAGATTAAATCTTCAGCAGTTGCTTAGTTAACTTCCCGTCTATGTATAGTAGACCTTCAATCACGCTCGCAACGGGTGAGTAAATGAGTAATGTTTGAGCATTTAGTACTTTTTTCCATATTCTTGTAAAGGATTATTTCCCCTCACGTGTACTACCACCTATCTGTTTTTAGCGATACAGTTTTGGCTCTGTTCTTTATGCGTAAGAATGGTAAGATTGAGGACGTTTCGATGATGTAGCCAGAGACCCAGAAGTGCCCAGACGGTGACTTGCCAATCACCTCTCCCTCGCTGCCCGAGCCCTGGAAGAAGCTGTGTAAGAAAGGAGGTGAGGCTCAGTGTCCCGTCCCCAGTGGCTGCGTGAGGACCCTGTAGGCCGCGGGACCTCGCTCTGGTAAACACAGTCTCGGACAGAAGGCCGAGTCCGGAGGGCTCTGGTGGGTCCTGCTCTTCCGAGGGCGCGCCCTCTCCCGGCTCTCGGTCCGGCCGCCGGCTCTCTGGCCACAGCTCCGTGGAAGTAGCCAGGTCTGCAGGGTCGTTGCTGCTCCATTTCACCCCCCAGCCGCGATCCAGGCGGGGGCCCGAGGACGCAGCAGGGGAGGCAGTGCGGTCACACCCGCCAGCCTGTGCCCACCAGTCGGGGTGCGGCCCCTGCTCTGGGGGCACACGCGGCAGTGTGCACACGCCCGCGCGTCGTGTGCAGGCCTGTGGTGGGCAGCAGCGTGCCCAGGCGCCAGGGGCCACTCCGTCCGCGCGCACCTCCTCACGGCCACGTACTTGGTGCAGGTCTGCTCATGGCAGAAGCCCCGGCTCTCAGTGGTTCACTCAAAACAGGTAGTTCACCGGCTCATTTAATGGGAAAGCATAGGTCTAGATTTATTTTCAAATTCAGACTTCTCTCTTAACTCTCTTCTCTGTTTCCTTCCAATTGACAGGGTGTTGATAATCTTAGCATGCCTGTGGCAGGGACGCGGCCAGCCAGAAAGGACAGGCCTGCGTTCCCCTAGGCTTAGCACGAGGGAAAAGAGCAGGCCCTTCTCTTGCTGGAGAACCTTGGGCCCGTCTCCCCGGCCCTAGCCACCCGCCCGAGATTGATGGAGGCTGGCACCGGCAAGTCCTGAGCCTCAGGCGCACCTCCAGTCTGGAGACGCGCGGTCCCCACCCAGGGCGCATGCACCAGGCGCTGGGCTGGGGCTCCTGCTGAGGACGGTGGGGCAGGGTTATCAGAACTGGCTGTGACCCGTGTCCTCTGCTCGCCTTCAGAGAGTCCGCTTGGACGGACTCCGGGCGTCAGCTCCCCCCACTGCTCCTTCTCCGGCTGCACCCGCACCGTTGACCCGGGGGCCTCCACTGACTCCGCCCACTGTGGTCTCTTGTCCTAATTGGGTTTTTAAATTGTAGTATAATTGACACAATATCCTGCTAGTTTCAGGTGTACCTCAAAGGGACTGGATATACTTCCTGTACACGAAGTGATCCCCATGATGGGTCTAGTGTGTGTCCTGTGCTGTAAATCACACACCCGCCACGGGAAGGGGAGTCCCTGGAGGGTGAAGCCCGTCTCCCTTTTCCCCATGACTCTGGCACAAGACGGACGCTGGGCACATGGTCAGAGGGCAGCAGGCAGAGCTCACGGGGTCTGTGTCAGACACACCTGGCTTCCAGCCGGGGCGCTCTGCCCGTTCCCCGAGCAGCCAGTGGCCGTGGGTGCATTTGGCTTCTGTGAACGCCGTTTCTTTACCCAGAAAACAGGTATAACTATGTGTCCTTTTATTTTTTTTAAAGTCTTTTTTTTTTTTATAGCTTATTGTCAAGTTGGTTTCCATATAACACGCAGTGCTCATCCCCACAAGTGCCCTCCTCCATGCCCATCCCCCCTCCCCACCACCCCCTTCAGCCCTCAGTTTGTTCTCGGTATTCAAGCCTCTCATGGTTTGCCTCCCTCCCTCTTCCCAAGTATTTTTTCCCCTTCTCCTCCCCCATGGATAAAGTCTATTTATTTTGAGAAAGATAGCCTGTGGGGTGGGAGCGCAGTGGAGAGAGACAGAATCATAAGCAGGATGCATGTTGTCAGCACAGAGCCCAAGGAGGGGCTCGAACCCACGAACTGTGAGATCAGCATCTGAGCCAAAACTATGAGTCTGACCCCTTAACCAGCTGAGCCAGCAAGGTGTCCCACTCTGCCTGTTTGTAGCATGATGTGATGATTATGTAGGGTGCCTGGAATGGCAGCTCAGAAAATGAAAGCTGATGGCTCTGATAAGTGTGAAGTAGGGGACAGTCACACTGCGGCTTCTGTGTCCCATCCACCACCTCCTCGCTGTTGACAGACATCACAGACTGAGTATCCTGATAGGGCTTCAACTCATTAAAACAGCAACCGGAGAGAATTCATACAATAACTGCTTCTGATAAACTGCTTGAAAAATGATATAAAATATATCTATTTGGGCCACTTTTGTCTTTTAATCTGTTTGGTTCCTTTGTTGCTTGATGCCAGTGCATTTCCAGAATCTTGCTCTTGGCTGTTTCTTCTGTTCCTCCACTGAAGAGATTTCCAAGTGCTGGTCTTAGATTCTTCTGCTGACACGGACACGTGTGCACAGGTGGCTGGGCCCTGGGGAATCCGGCAGTGAGAGCTGCCGATGTGAGTGAGGGGCTCTCGGGTGACCCGCACTGTTGGCCGAGTTGAGCACCCATTCCTTTCTGGGGGCATTTCTTGCCCTGTCGGGTCCTCCCTGTGAAGCTGGGACAGGTGGACAGAAGGGTCGGGATCCAGAGGAACGGGCCTGTGGCCAGGCCATACAGCTCCAGATGCTTTTGCCCTCCTGCCCCACTCTTTCTCATAGCCCTCCAGCACCCGTTACGCACTGACCAGTTCCCTGGGTGTCTGCTTCACCAGAAGTGCCGTGAGTTCTGNACCGCGAGATCATGACCTAAGCGAAAGTCGGACACTTAACCGACTAAGCCACCCAGGCGCCCCCGGAGTCTTTTTATTCAAGCGTGTTTAACGTGAGTTTTAGGTAAGCTTCAGATGCACAATACAGCGATTCAACAATCTTCTGATTCTCCGTGCTCATCACGGGAAGTGTACTTTTAATCGCCATCCCCTATTTCAGCCATGCCCCCATCCACCTCACCTCTGGTAACAACCCGTGTGTTCTCAGAATTTCAGTCTGGTGTTGTTTTAATTTTTGTCACTTTTTATTTCTGAAATTCCACATACGAATGAAATCGTAGTATTTGTCTTCCTCTGACTTACTTCACTTAGCAGTGTCCTCTCCAGATCCATCCCTGTTGTTGCAAATGGCAGGATTTTATTCTTTCTTTTTTGTGGCTGGGTCATATTCCAGTGTGTGTATACCACATCTTCTTTACCCATTTGTCGATGGACATTTGGGTTGCTTCCATATCTTGGCTGCCATGAATAATGCTGCGATAAACAGGCGTTTTTGAATTAGTGTTTTTGTTTTCTTTGGGTAAATACCTAGTAGTGGAACTACTGGATCGTGTGGTGATTCTATTTTCAGTGCTTTCAGGAGCCTCAGTACTCTATGCTGTTTTCCACCGTGGCCGCACTGGTTTGCATCCCCCAGCAGCACACGGGTGTTCCTTTTTCTCCATGTCCTTGCCAACGCTCATTTCATGTCTTTTTGATTTTAGCCGTTGTGACAGGTGTGAGGTGATAACTCATTGTGGTTTTGATTTGCATTTCCCTGATGGTGAGTGACGGCGAGCATCTTGCCGTGTGTCGGCCATTTGCCGGTCTTCTTTGGGAAAGTGTCTCCTCATGTCTTGATTTTAATCAGATTATTTTGTTTTTTGGTGTTGAGTTGCATAAGTTCTTTATATATTTTAGATATTATCCCCTTCCTGGATATATAATGTGCAAATATCTTCTCCTATTTGATAGGCTGCCCTTCTGTCATGATTTCCTCTGGGGTCCAAGACCTTTTATTTTGATGTAATCCCAGTAAGTTTAACTTTGCTTTTGTTTCCCGGGCCTCAGGAGACACAGCTAGAAAAATATTTTATGGCTGATGTTCTCCCCACCCCCCAAAAAAAA
>NW_027551562.1:8364555-8370391 GCF_008692635.1 Crocuta crocuta | reverse complement strand
AAAAGAAAATCCTGCCCTATGTTTTCTTCTAGGAGTTGTATGGTTTCACATCTCACACTTAGGTCTTTGATCCATTGTGAATTCATTCCTGTGTGTGGTATGAGCAAGTGGTCCAGTCTCCTTCTGCATGTCACTGTCCAGCTTTCCCGGCACACTTACTGAAGAGACCGTCTTCTCCTCATCGGATATTCTTTCTTGCTTTGTCAATGATTAATTCAGGATATAAATGTGGGTTTATTTCTGAGCTCTGTCTTCTGTTGTGTTGATCTGCGTGTCTGTTTTTGTGCCAGTATCATACTGTTTGGATTACTACAACTTTGTAGCATATCTTGAAATCCATGATTAAAATACCTCCAGTTTACTTTTTCAGGACTGCTTTGGCTATTCAGGGTCGTTTGTGGCTCCATACAAATAGGAAGATGATTCCATTTCTATGAAATACATTGTTGGTAGTTTTCTGAAGATTGCATTAAATCTGCAGTTTGCTCTGGACGCTGTGAGCGTCTTAACAGGATTGGTCCTTAAAGGTCATGAGCCTGGAGTATCTTTACCTTTGCTTGTGCTATTCGATGTCTTTCATCAGTGAAGTTGTAGAGTTGGCCTTTCACCTTTTGGTTACGTTTATTCCTAGGTATTTGATTTTTGCTGCAGTTGTAAATGGGATTGTTTTCTTAATTTCTCTTTCTGCTACTTCATTACAAGTTTATTGAAATGCAACAGATTTCTGTGTATTAATTTTGTATCCTGTGATCTTACTAAATTCATTTATCCATTCTACTAGTTTTTTCGGTGGTGTCTATAGTGTTTTGTGTATATGCTTTCATGTCATCTGCAAATAGTGAATGTTTTACTTTTTCCTTACCCATTTGGACGCCTGTTAATTTTTTTCTTGTCTGATTGCTGTGGCTGGGACTGGCTTGGAGCTTTGTTCTTTTTCTAGCCCCTTTACGTGTCAGGTTTAGCTTTTGGAGATTGTTCTTGAGGTTGGCCTGTATTGCTGTAATCTTCTCCTGGAGAGCAGCTCTGCTGCATCCCAAAGGTTTGGGATTGTTGTGGTTTCTTCTTAGTCTTTTCCATGTATTTTTTTGATTTGCTCTTTGTCCATCCCTCCCTGAATGTCTTGAATAGTGCCTGGGACGTAGGAGGCTTTTAAAAATTAGTTGTTAAAGAATATGTAGACACTGGAGATACTGCTGTGAATTGTCGTTAGGGCCCCCCGCCCCCCCCCGCCGCCCAGTGGAGACAGGCAGGTGGGCCAACGATGAAGTCAGTACAAGGAGGAGCATGAGCCCAGAGGAGTCTGAGAAGATTCATTTGAGTAAGGAAAAGTAACAGTGTCTTTTTTTGTTTTTAATGGTGGACATTGATTACACTTATAATCAAAAGTAATTGTTGAATACAACTCAAAACCACTACGAGGTACAGCTTCACACCCACTAGGATGGGTTTTGTCAGAAAAATGGAAAAGAACCAGTGTTGGTAAGGATGTGGAGACCTTGGGACCTGTTTACCTTGCTGCTGGGGATGTCCTTGACGAACCTGCTGTAGAAATAGTCTGGCGGGTGCTCAGAAAGCCAGAGGTTACCACGTAATCCAGCCATTCCACTCCTGGGTTTACACCTGAGAATTGAGAAGAGGGGCTCAAACAGATGCATGCACACTCGTGTTGGCACAGCCCCATTGACAGTATCCAAAAAGTGGAAATCTGTATCAGTGAGTGGATGAAAAATGGTGGGCTTTCTGCAGAGTGGACCATTCTCGAGCCTTAAAGAAGAATAAAATACTGACACATGCAACAACATGGATGACCCTTGGAAACATGTTACCAGAGAGAACATGATTCCATTTATGTGAAATATCTGCAACAGGTGAATCCATGAAGACAGAATGCAGAGGGGCAGTTTGAAGGGCGGGACGGTGGTCGGAGGAACAGCTGTGTAATGGGTACGAGGTTTCATTTTGGGATGATGACAGTGTCCTGAATTTGGATCGAGTGGTGGTTGTACAACGTGAATATACTAAATGCCACTGAATTATTCATTTTAAACTGGTTAGTTCTGGGGCACCTGGGTGGCTCAGTCGGTTAAGTGTCCGACTTCAGCTCAGGTCACTATCTCACAGTTGGTGAGTTTGAGTCCTGTGTCAGGCCCTGTGCTAACAGCTTGGAGCCTGGAGCCTCCTTCAGATTCTGCGTCTCCCCCCTCCCCTCTCTCTGTCCCTCCCCAGCTTGCTCTCTGTCTCTCTCTCAAAAAAAATAAATAAACAATAAAAAAATAAAAAAGACTGGTTAGTTCTGTGTCAAGTCAAATTCACTTCTATGAAAAAAATCACTGAAAAATTAAGTCCCCACGAACACATGCAAGGGCCACTGTAAACACTGAGGATGCCCTGGAGGGGAGCAAGCAGGACAACCTCCTTTACCGCTGCCTTTCGCCCTCGGGCCGGCTACTTGACCTGCTGACGGGAGCCGAGACCCGCCTCGTCAGGAGGGGCAGTGAGACCGGGCTTGGTCTCCATCTCCGTCTCCCCACCTCTGCGCCAGCAGCCTCTGTTCATGCACCCGATGCACAGATTTCTGCAGACCCTGCCCTTCCGTGTCGGGGGGTGTGGGCTTCCTGGCTGCAGCAGTTTCACCCAGAGAAGAGCACCCTTCTGCCCGGGCCAGGCCCTCGGGGAGGGAGAGGCCCTCAAGTGTCACAGCCTCCTTGCAGAGGTACAGGGTTAGCCTATGCGTCGCCTTTTACCGTGGATAGAGAACGAAATCCATATTCATGGCTTGTGGAATATTAACTTAAAAGACATCTTGAGCTCCGTTTTCTCACCTGGCTTTGACTCGTGGCATTTCCAGTTTGCTCTGAGGTGCTCCCATCAGATGCCTGTGTTGTTCTGTACCCTCAGCAGGCCTAAAACTGGAGCTGGCTTTGCACCAGGCGGGCTTAGGTTTGAGGCCCGTTTGGGGTGCTGACGTGCTGTGTGACCTGGGACACGGCTCAGCACCGTGGTCCCCAGCCTTACAGAGCGGCTGCGTGGAGGCNTGACGGAGGGTGGGGGTGGGGCACAGGTACAAAGTGGTACTGCTATCACGCCCATCCCACGAGACCCCTTCACCATGGTTTGTGAAATCTTTGAGAAAGTCTTTGACAAAACTATTTATCCTTCACCTCATTACAGGTGTCACAGTTAAGGTCCCCAGAGACCTAACTGCTTGCTTTCTACTTGGACCCATGTGATATTGCTGCTGACATTGGCTCAGCATGCTCCCCCCGACCCTGAGTGTAAGCTATGAGTCCCAGATCCATCACCCAGATGACTGCCTTGGGTGACCGGGCATCATTGGGAAAGTGAAGGCGGCAGGGAGCGTGCTTAGGTGTGATCGATCCCCTGCCTGTACTCTTGTCATTGGTGGTGGGATGCAGAGATGGTGGCTTTGGGTCCGGATAAGCCAATAGCACTTTTCCCAGAGGGGAGGCTGGGGACAGGTTGCTCTCCTCCAACTGTTCGGTAGGTGATCCCGGCTCCTGGCTGAGTGGGGAGGGGTGTGGGGTAGCCTAGCACGCTCAGGCCTGGTCCTGGGCTCTGCAAATGAAAGCCACTGTTCTTTCTCTGGACGGGAGGCTATAGACACGCCTGGGGGATGGAAGGCTGGCAGGGCGAGCCCCAGGTGCAGGTGTCCGGACCCTGCGCTGCCGCCCCGCTCAGCCAGCCTGCTTTCTCCCTCGATGCCCCTCACTGGAGTGGCCGGTCACGTATGTCCCTCGGCAGCAGATAGTTCCCTAGCAAGAGGCACCATGCTGCTCCGGGCTCGTCCCTGCTGTGACTGCACTCGTTCCTGGCCTTGCCACGTTTCCCGGTTTATATTCCGCACCACCCTGGGTGAACTTGGGGCCTGGAAGGCAAGGACCTCGTGCTTCCTGGGTGTCACCACGCGCACACTGTCCCAGAGCCTGCACTGCCCTTGGGAGCCTGGTCCGCGAGTCGCTCACAGGCTCAAG
This sequence comes from Crocuta crocuta, assembly GCF_008692635.1. NCBI lineage: Eukaryota > Metazoa > Chordata > Mammalia > Carnivora > Hyaenidae > Crocuta > Crocuta crocuta. The sequence goes on along the minus strand of NW_027551562.1, from coordinate 8,366,399 downwards.
GGGAGACAGAGAAGGGAAGACTAGTCACGGAGTGTCAAAACTGTACATTACAAGGCTTGGGCGGGTGGGACAGTATATTTAACAGAAATGTACATTATTCTAAGCTCATATCTGGAAACGGCTGTGATGGTGTTCGTGTGGACGCCCAGCCGAGCCCCACCCGGACTGAGAGCCGTCTCTCCCCCCCAATAGCGACACATGCCGGAGTTCTGCTTTGGTGACCTTTCTGTCGTGCTGCTTGAGCCTGTGCTTCGTGTCACCCTCTGACGCTTCCATCCCAGGCAGACGCCGTGCCCCCTGGCTCTGAGGTGGCAGCGTGTGGAAAAGGTCCTAAAAGGGGTGGCAGCGGGGAGGACGGTTGGGGCTCCTGTTCCAAGGGCTGAGTTGGGTTGCTTGGGGCGTCAGGGCGCAGTGTGAGCAGAGGGAGGTGTGGGCGCAGGGGGTCTCTGGAGTGCACGTCTTGAAGGAGTGAGCGGTGACAGGTGATGAGAGGCAGGTAGAGGTGACAGAGTGGCCGAGGGCGCGGGCCTGGGGCCGACGGCTGTGGGTCGGTTGGGCTCTGCCGCTGACTGGGTGTGACCTCAGGCAGGTCACGGGAGCCCCGTGGGTTCGGTTTTCTTGTCTGTGAACCAGGGATGGGAGTAGGGCCCACTCCCCACAGAGATGGCAGCGTTGCGTCTGCTCGTCCTGGCCCGGGTCCTGGTGCCCAGTAGGCACCTGCTTGCGCCGTACTCAGGGGCCGCCTTCCTGCCAGCGGGGGCTAGCTCGCCCGGGGCTTGAGGGATGGTAGGGTGTCGCGTGTCGGGTGTGGTGTGGACTCGCTGTTCTGGTGGCTCATAGGACAGGGCCAGGAGATGGGCTGCCTCTGGTTGTGCAGGGGATGGTGAAGCCTTGAACCACGGTGTCAGGTGCGGATGGGAAAGACGCACAGTGGAGGCATTCCAAGGAGAAAACGGGCACGCCTCAGATTGGCAGCGTGTGGCAGGGGTGGAGGGGGAATTGGCAGGTGTGTCCTGAGTTCCAGGGGACACCGAGTCGCGCCCCTGTGCCTGGAGGGCGGTAGCTGGTTGTGCAGACAAGCCCATGGCTCAGGGGCGAGTCTGAGCTGAGCTGGAGACGAGGCCATGAGTGGCAGGCGGGGAAGGTGCGGGGCCAGCACTCGGGAGGATCCTGTGTCAGCAGTGTCCGGGGGGTGGGGAGTGGACAGACGTGCCGGAGGGACTCAGGAGGAGAGGTGGCTTCTGAACAGGTGACACTGTTCGTGGCAGGGAGGGCCGGGAGGAAAAATGTGGAAAAGACCCCTGAATTTGGCTGCGTGCAAGTTGCTGGCAACCTCATAAAGTTTGTTGGGCGAGGTTTCAGCAGAGCATACAGGCAGAAGCCCGGGTTGTGATGTGCTCCGGAGCCACTGGGGTGTGTGAGCAGTGGGCGGTGTTGCTCTGTCATGGAGTTTCCTATGAAAGTCACGGTGACGATCTTGCTGAAAAGAAGGGTCCGGGAGGCTTGAGCCTGCTGGTAGCAGATGAAATGCACCTGGGCTCCAGCGGGCTCTGGGGCTCCTCAGGTGTTTGCTGTGACACTTTCAGCCTCCTCTGTAAGACAGGCATAGAGTAGCCACGTTGTGACGAAATCAGACCGTCACTTAGGCCCTGGACGGACGTGTGACATGGCACAGTAGTGGGTGCTCGTAATTTGTAGTAATAGCACTTTGCATTTCCTGCTGTCGTTTCAAGACCCAGGATAGTCTGTTTCACTGGCGTCTGCCCCATTCGCTGACCGCTCAGTGAGGAGGCCACCTGGGCCCCTGTCGCCTCCGCTGGAGGAAGGAACAAAATCAGGTATTG
>NW_027551562.1:8348845-8364506 GCF_008692635.1 Crocuta crocuta | reverse complement strand
GCCGCCGCCGGGGGCCGCCCGCCGCCAGCGGACCTGGCTCCGCGCCGCGGTCCGTGGGCTCCTGCGGGAAGGCTCCTTCGGAAGGCGCGCGGCTAGGTTTGCTCCCCGCCGTTTTTACAAGCAGTGCTCGCTTCTGCTCCGACCCCCCTTCTGTGTGCTGAGTGCCTTGGGTGAGGTTGAGCGGAACGCTGGTGCTCCCGGGGAGCATCGCTGTATTGCAGAGCCCGGGCCCAGCTGCTCGCGCGCTCCCGCGCCGGACGGCGGTGTCTAGGTGCAGTGGGGCAGGGCGGNGGTTTGGGCCGGCCGCGTGTGCAGCGCGGGGCAGGGGCACCGAGGAGGGTCGGTTCCCCCAGCAGGCCGGGTAGGGCGCGCGGTGAAGTCCAAAGTGACCCCAGTGGGGTTTTAGGTAACGAGTAGTGCGGGCAGGAAGGAGGACAGCAGGGAAGGGAGGCTGGGGCGCTGGCTCCCGGCCTGGTTCCCCCACTGCCCGGTCGGGGAGAGTTTGCTGTGTCCATGGCTGCCTCTTGAGCGCCTGGGGGACAGCAGGTGCTCTTTGATATTTACTGAATGAGTAAATAATGAATTTGGGGGCAGTCACTTGACTTCTCAAGGGGTAGGTTGCAAAGTCACAGTCCGTCCGTCCTTGCTTACCACTGAAGGGGAGAAACGTGTGAGACCAGCCCAGTGTGGTACTTGGCTCACAATAGATGCTGGAGAAAGTATTAATTCCATTTTCTTGGGCACAGTTTGCTTATGGTGGCTGCAGAGTAGATCAGCTGCAAGATCAGAGTCCGGAGTGGTATTGAATTACCCAGTATGGCTTATCCTAGATGTGACATTAAGGATTAAAGAAATACTATGTTGAGTAAAAACGTGTTTCCTAATTCTGCATCAGAACCCATAAAGGAAGAGGCTTAAAACAACACAAGCTTACTGTGTCCCATTTCTTGAGATCAGAAGACTCGCTGAATGAAGATAAAGGCCTGCCTTCTTTCTGGAAGCTTCAGGGGGGAGTCCGTTTCCTTGCCGGTTTCTTTCCGTGGCTCCTGGTCGCCCCTCTGTCCTGAAAGCCTGTGGTTGCCTCTTCAGCAACCTCCGGCTTTCCTCTTTCACTTAGAAGGGCCCTTGTGATTGCTCCGGGGCAATCTCCTTATCTCGGGATCCTCAGCTGAATCACATCAGCAGAAAGTCCCTTCTGTGTATAAGGGATCGAATTGGTAGGTTCTAGGGATTAGGAGTGGCCGTGACTTGGGGGACATTATCTGGCTGACCACAATGTGCAGATCTTTTGACCGCAAAATTCCATATGTAGTTTAAGAAATAGACGAGTGCACCGAGATGTACGTCCCGGTCCTTGGTCGTAGCATTGCTTATGATGGCAGAGGTATCAGAAGCAGCATAAATGTTCAGTAATATGGCATTAAAGAAATGATGGTATCCGTATGATGACACTAAAAGTCCAGAAGGGCATATATCAACATGGAAAGATCATGATTTAGTAATTTTGTAAGGTGTTACAAAACAGTTCTGAGTGATATCCCATTCTTACAAAACACATGCATTTCTATGTGTGCCTAGAAAAAAAACTCTAGAAGAATATACAGCAAGATGTTCCCAAGGATTATTTCTGTGTTTTGAGATAATAGGTGATTTCTTTTTGCTTCTCAGTGTTTACTAATGTTTTGACGGTAAAATGTTATAAAAAGAACCCATTTTTTAAAAATGAAAAATTACTGAATCACGATCTAACGCAGAATTGGCATCTGAAAGTTCCACTTTGGGCTGGATTTTTCTTTGAATTGAATCTTGAGACTCAAATTAGATGACAGCCCTCTTGCTCAGCGCTTCGGTGTGTCATGTGGAGTCTTATTCTGCTCTTGACTCATGGCAGAGCGGCGCGTCCCTCCCGCCATGCCCTGAGGGTGGCGAGTGACCCTCCCCTGGCTGCAGGGAGGAGGGAGGACGGACTTGAGGGGAGGAGTGCCTTTCCAGCTGGGGTCATGGCCCTTTTATCTGAGATGCTCTCCTTCTACGTTAAAATTTTTGTCCTTCTTTCTGCTTTCCATATTTTCTTGTCTTCACATATTTTCTCAGCCGTGTCTCGGTTCTAGAGGAACAGTGACAGTCTCCATATTGTACCAGTGGCCACCCCCTTTGCCTGCAAGTGTGACGGAAAGGTTGCCTCGGTCCACCCTTGAGAGCGTGAGGCTCCCCTCCTAGGACTTGCAGAGGGCATGAAGGAGCAGGGTCCCGTCTCACGTCACGCGATGCCGCCTGGCGCTTGCTTCAGGTACAGATGGTTTTCAGGTATCTTTGAGGAACCGTGTGGGTTTTTCTGCTTGTATGCTAGAAGAAAGGAAATAAATTTCTAATTAAAAAATAACTCAAGAGGCATCTGGGTGGCTCTGCTGATTAAGTGTTTGACTCTGATTTCGGCTCAGGTCACGATCTCACAGATTTGTGGGTTCGAGCCCCATAGCAGGCTCTGCGCTGGTAGCGTGGAGGCTGGTTGGGACTCTCTTCCTGTCTCTCTCTGTCTTTACCCCTTTCCCACATCTGTCTCAAAAATAAAAACATTAAAAAAATAATTCAACAGTATTTTCTCGCAGTGGTACTGATGGAGGCTGAGCACAGCACTTGGTTCCCATCTTGCTGGGGCCTCACGGTAGCCCTGTGAGGTGAGCAGCAGCAGTGGCATTTCCCAGGGGCAGAAATGGAGGCTTTGAGGTGTTAAAGTGATGGCATGGGAGTCACACCGCTAGTGCGCGTCCATGGCGGGTTGGACGCCCAAGGCCTCTTGCTCCCGGGTCAGCGCTGCCGGATGCTCGGCTCAGTGAGATGGGGGAGGGGCGCTGAGTGCCCTGTGGCCCTGGCCCAGGGTGCCCTTTAGACCCTCACAACCATCCCGTTTTTGTGGAGTTTTATTCTTTGCATTTGGCAAGAGGTGAGCCAGGGCTCAGCGGGGGAAGGAGCGAGTCCTCTGTCTCCCTGCCGGCGGGGTGGAGGCTAGCCTCCCTGATCCCCAAACCCAGCGCCGTCCACCTCTCCTCGCGTCCCTTGTGGGCCCTGAGTGCGGACTGCTGGGTTTGGCCAAGTCGCCTGGAACGTCACTGGCAGAGTTGTAGCTCTCAGATAGGTCATTCTGAGGGTTTTCCAGCGTCTGCAAAAAAGCGAGATGTCTTTTTTTGTTATTAGAACACAGCCCCTTTTCCCGTTAGGCGTTGCCAATCAATCTGGCAAGTGCTGCAGGAACCAAATTATACACTCAATTGGTTTTATTAGCCTGCTCTTTTGTGCATTGATGGATAGTCAGGGGGTCACATGTCAATACAGCCAAAGAAATTTATCTTTTTGGCCAAAAGGTTGCTTATGTAAGGCCTGGAAGTGAGCAACGCTGTCATCTNCGGGTGCTCTGTACGTCTCCTGTTTCCTTTGTTCCTAGCGTTCATGTAATAGGTGCTCAAGAAATATTTATTGAATTCAAGAAACTGACTGCATGCAGGGATTGTAGAGCGTCCGAGCCATGGCTTTTGGGAGGGGGTGAGGGTGAGGGGCAGACTCTGGTCCTGGCCAGTGATGGGAGCTCATTGGCTCCCACAGCTCCCTCTCCCTGGTCCTGTGGCCCTGGTCCCCCCTTCCAGGGCCTGCCCAGGTCTGCATTATAGATTGCTAACACAGAGGAGGGGTCCCCCCCTGGCCCGCCAAGCTTCAGCGTTGCTGTCCTTGAGCTAAGCAGTCCTGGTTTAGAAACCCTTGCAGATATCCCTGCCCCCATGTTCATTGGTGAGCGGTCTGGCCCTTTTACACTGCAGCCCCCCAGAACCCACCTCCCCAAGGAGGCAGCCCTTCAGGAGAGAGGTGATGGTTGAACATGTGCTGAGTGCCCCCCCCCTCCGCCCACCAACTGAGAAGATGAGGCTTCCCATCCACATGGGACCCACAGTCCAGTAGGGGGCGATCTGTCTGCATTTTAACAAGATTAGCCCTGTACTCAGCTGGAATTGGACAAGCAAAGTGGAGCTCGAAGAAGGGAGTGGTGGTTTCAACTTGACAGTTGCGGTGTCAAGATTTCATGTATGTTGATTTACTTAACAGATGGCCTTCCTGTGCTGGTCTGTGCTGGACAGCAGGGGCCTAAGGACACTGCGCCTCCCCTGGGGGTTGAGGGTCTGCGGACCTCGTACTCCCACTCACGTGGGGGTGTTATTTCAAACGGGGATAAAAACTAGGACGGAAAAGACTGATGGTGCAAGGCCGTAGACTGGCTGTGAGATGAGGACATCTTGAGGGGGTTCCCAGATCCAGGCGGATGGGTGCGAGCTGGGAGAAGGGAGCAGAGGGTGAGGTTGGTGGGCAGCGGTGAGCGGGGCTGGGAAGCCTGTGTGCTCACGGGGACCATTCGCGTGCAGCCCGGCGGGCCCCTGGAGATACGGTGTTGATCATCAAGGTAACTGGGAGCCCTCGGAAGGTTGCAGGTGGGCGAGGGAGAGAAGGCCTGCTCCCTAGCTGCCTTGTGGGGCGTGATGTTGGCAGCGAGGCTGGTGTTGACCCAGGGATCACAGGAGGCCATCGCACTGGACCAGGGACAGCAGTGATGGCTTGGAGTGAGGAGGCAGCACAGAGCTCGACGGACCTGGATGGGCTTTGGATACACCAACAGAGGATGGCACTTGTGATGGGGGGTGTAGAGGGAGGAGTTTTTGACTTGGATGGGTAATCGGAGTGACAGTGGAGTCTCTGAGCAGGGAGATGCGGGGAAGAGAGGTGTTCCCTCTCCTGCAGTGGCAGGGTAGGGACGGTCGTGAGTTCAGTCTCAGATTTGGGGGGCCATGGGGTGCCTTTGAAATATCCATGCCGGGCAGACAGCTGTATAAACAGGTTTACACAGAGCTCAAAGGTGATGTTTGAGCTGACTCTTGAACGATGGCATGGTTTCCAGGCAACCACAGGGAAGGACATGAAGGCAGTCCAGTGTGGAGGGTGCGGCGAGAGGGAAAGTGGGGGTAGGGGCTGGAAAAAGCGCTGGTGTTAGGGGGCTGTCAACGATTGTGGGGTTGAGAGCTGGGTGTGCGGCAAGAGGGGAAAGGGGAGACGTGGGGTTGGCAGGTCTTGGAGAGTCTTCTGTGTCATGTTGAGAAATGGGGACGTGATCCTGAAGGGTATCAGCAGCGACTGGAGGGCTTTTTGGCAATTGAGGGTGATAATCAAGTTGATACTTGAGAAAAATCACTGCCAGTCAAGTGAAGGATGGATTCGGTGAGTCAGTCATTTACTCCTGTGTTCCTGGTGCCATATGTCCTGTACTCCACGCTCAGCACTTTGTTAGATGCTGGTGAGGTGAAGCTTAAGGCAGAGCCCATACTTCCAGTTGGTTGTCTATGGGGGAAGAGAGACCCATAAACATAAAGTGACAATGAAACATGGTATTTGTAAGGGGACACAGGCACAGAGGGTATTAGGATGGAGTAAGAGGAGCTCCCCTCTTAGTAGAGAAAGCTCCTGAGATGAAAGTAGAAAAGTTGAGAGAAATCCTAGAGGAAAAGGGCGGTCACAGAAATTGCATCCCAAACAAAGGCATGGAAAGAACAAAATCATGGAGGGCACAAGGAGCACAGCACGCTAGGAAGCCACCACTGGCTTGTTCCCAGAAGGCAGAGAGCAAAGGGAACGTGCTGGGGAGTGAGGACGGGGCTGGATGTCCAGTGTCTGGTAGACCAAGCGAGGAGCTGGGGTATGGTCAACTTTGCCTTTTCGCGTGATCACTGGCAGCTGTGGGGAGAATGGATTTGCAGGCAAGAGCCTATGAGGACCCCCTTATGGTAAACAATAACCACCACACCCCCAGCCCCAGCACCTCATCAGGGATGGAATGGAGCCTCCTTAACTGCATACAGACCGTTTGTGAAACACCCACTGCTAATATCATACCCAGTCGTGAAAGACTGAAGGCTTCCCTATCAAGAGTGAGATGTGGACGCCCACACTCGCTGTTCTTAATCTTGTGCATGTAGTTCTAGCTGGATAATTAGGTTAGGAAATGAAATAAAAAACATCTAGATTAGGAAGGGGGCAGTAAAACTTACCGCTATTTGCAGATAACAGGACGTAGTAGAAGTAATTCACTCAGACACTGTTAGAAGTATTAAGTTCAGTAAGGTTGCAGGATGTGAGATCTGTACACAAAAATCAATCGCATTAATAAATAATTAAAATGAACAACACAGAAATTAAGAATGCAATTCTTTTTATAGTGTCAAAAATAATAATTAGGAATAAAATGAACAAAAAGAAATGCAGGAATTGTGTCATGAGCACTGCAGAACACCACAGAAGTTGCGGAAGGCCTGAATAATGGGAAGGCATGCTGTGTTCACGGACTGGAAGGCTTCACGTGGTTGGGGTGGCCCTGCTGCCGAAATGGATTGACAGACTCCTTGCAGCCTCCATCAAAATCCCAGCTGGATCCTTTGCAGAAATCAAGCTGATCCTAAAATGCGTGTTTTTCTAGCACAAGTTCCTGGGAGAATGGCTTTGCTTAGACACTTAATAAGTGGCTGACAGGGATGCTGCATGACTATGTCTCGGGTGGGCCTTGTTTCAAGCCTCTGACCTATATTCAAGAGGTAATCATCAAGAGAAGCCTGTAAGTCCCCATCAGTGGGTGAGGACACGGGAAGGAACCAGCCCCAGGCCACACGGCTGGGGTAGGGGACNCCCCCCCTCTTCTCCCCCCCCCCCCCCCCCCAATTCTGCTGCTTTCCTCAGTGACACAGAGCATCTGAGAGCCATGCGGGGCGTCCCGGGCCGGAGGCTTCTGGATGTGGAGGTGGAGGTGCTCGCAGGCGGTAGGCTTCCTGTCTGGAGGTTGGGAGGGGGCTCGGCTCCCGATGAGAAGCTGAGCACCATGGACATGAAGTGTCACTGTGGCTGAGAGAAGACAGAAGAGCAAGCAGCTGATGACACACTTGTGTGTCACAGGAACCGAGGGACTGAAGGTCATGCGTTGACTTGTGCTCTTGTAAAATTTATATGCGGAGACCCTAACCCCAGGGCCTCGGAACGTGACCTTATTTGGAGACGGTTTTTACAGAGACAGTCCAGTGAGACAGTCATGAAGGTGGGCCTCAAGTCAGGATGACTGCTGTCCTTCTCTAGAAGGAAACTTGGAGACGGACCTGCTCACAGGGAGGATGCCTGTGGACGTGCGGACGGCCGTCTCCAAGCCACCGAGAGGCCTCGGAAGGGCCCCAGCCTGGCGACATGTCGTTCTCAGACTTGCAGCCCCCAGGGTGGGGAGGTGATAAATCTCTGTTGTCTCAGCCACCTGGTTCCCGCACTTTATTCTGGCAGCGCTAGTGGGCCGGTGCAGGAAGGAAGAGAGATGTCTGGCAGGACGGATTGCCACCAGGGTCAAGTGCACAGCGGGCAGAACCCAGACCTGCCTACCAGGTACCTGGGGTCACGGTGTCCCCTGTGCAGGGCTGCTTGGTCGCTAGTGTGACCTGAGGTTATAGCCCCTGCCAGTCCTGCTCCGGCCCCCCCAGGGCGGGAGAGGGGGTGTGAGGCACCGTGCCCTGCCCCTTGATCCCATCGGCGGCGGTCAGCCCCTCCTAAGCCGCCCTGTACGGTTGAGTTTTGCAAACCAGATGTGGGAGTTGGATGCGTCCTTGTTATGTGTCTTCCTACTGGTTTTGATTCCACACGTCAGCCGGTACAGGCCACTTAACAGCGTCAGCTCTGCCGTCTTGCAGGTGAGCTTTCTCTGGAGACCTGTGGTGTCCCCAGAATTGGAAGGAATTTGCTTATTTTGTGCGATTTCAGTGACTGATTGAAGCAAGAAAACACCTGTAGGAGGTGTTGCCTGCAGGGCGGTGGCATAGGGCTGAGCCCCTGCTGTGCCCCGGGGTCCTGTTCTCAGTTCCCGGGTCCCAGGACCATCTCAGCAGCCCTTTCCCTCCTGTGGCGCCCCCTCCCCAGGGGGCTTGGTCCTTCACGCAGTCTCTGTCTTGATGTCTTCTCCTGGGACTAGTTCCTGCCTACGACTGTCCGTGATCCAGCTCCAGTGCCCCCTGCAGGTAACTCTCAGGCTTGGCTTTCCTCTTGGATGAAACAAAGGTAGTAGTACACACACACACACACACACACACACACACACACGAGGGTGTCGGGATGATGAAATGAGGCAGTGCAAGTAGAGAATTTGGCAGTAGTGCCTGGTCCACACAGAGTCCTCATCACGTGTTCCTGTTCTGTGACTCGGTGCCGCCGCTGCCATGGCACGGGGCTGCCATCAGATGTCCTGCCCTGCCCCCCGCTAGGGCGTGGCGGGGCTGCGAGTGGTGGCCCTGGTAAGCTCCCTGGTTACGTCTCATGTGGCCTGGAACCTTCAGGAGTTTACGAAGTGCTGTCCCTGCATACTCACCTGCCTGCATGTGTGTGCACGTGCGCACGCGTGGCCGCCGTACTGTAGGTGCTCTCGTGTTGGTTCCCCGGGGCTCACGCTTGTACTTTGTGCCCTCGTTTAAGGGGAGGAAACCCTTGGGTGAGGCGAGCATGGGATTCGCCAACATTCGCCGGCCCCCTTGCAAGAGGATGGTTTACACCCATTTGACCCATCACACAGCCCTCTGTGATAGGCCTTTGGTCCCCGTTTCACAAGTGAACCGTGTGAAGCCCAGTCAGTGATCCCAGAGGCCGCTGTTCCTCCTCCCTGGGTGCTGAGGAGCCTGCAGTGACCAGCACTCCGTGGTGAGCTCAGAACTGGCTTGTCCTCTGGGCCTGCTGACCGTGCCGGGGGGACCCACTGCTGGCTGTTGGCGGGGACCCAGAGCGCTGGGGAGTGGTCAGCCTGACCGCCCTGTTGCTCTCAGGAGTGTGAGGGTGACGGGGCCTGCCCCCCGGACAGGATCGTCACAGGTTGTGTAACTTAGACCCACCAGACAAACAGGTTTAATGCAGCGAAGTGCAGATGGAGAACATAGAAGGCCCACCCGCTCAGAGTTTCCGTTTTAGATGCAGGGAACTTAACAGGAGAGCCACTCCCAAGTGGGTTAGTTCCTCTAGGAAACCTAATCAATAGGACTTGGCTGTAAATAGTATCTGTAAATCAGCAGTTTGCAATCCTGATAACATGAACAGATTGCAACAATAAACAGAAAAACTGAGCACATAATGAGAGTCACTCTGTTCATGTTGTTGGTTATATGGTTCATCTTGGGCTCAGAACTCTGAATGTACCAGGTCCAAGAATCTTGCTGTGCCTTCTGTTGTAAGGTGAATAGAAATCTTGTTGGCGGATAGGAGTCTCCAAACGAATTGCTTTAAGTTTTCTCTGAATTTCAGCAAGAGAACTGGAAAGTGTTTGTTTGGAGGGGATCCCAGGATTGGGGTCAGGGTCCATGTGGACATGAGGGTCTCCGTGAGACACCGTGACCGTGGGCTGTCGGGCACGCGGCCCGGAGCCCCGGTGGGAGAAGTTTCCGGCCTTGTGGTACATGAAACATCTCCAGGCAGTAAGAGGGAGATGAGCAGTGGACGGTTCTCCCGTTTCTTCTCATGTAGCGAGGCCAGGAAGTAAACAGGGATTTTTTTTTTCTCTGACCTCAGGAAATTTGGCATAGAAGTCCCTTCAGCGAAATACAGCTGACTCTAGAAGCCAGGTGTGAAAGTCAGGGGAAGACGTGGTTAATTGTCATGATGGGTGAGCGGAAATTAATTCAGAAGGTACAGAATCATGAGTGAGGGAATCCGTTTTACTAAATGGTCTGGAGCTATAAATACTAAATGGTGAGGTACCTGTGACCCCCTCAGGTGGTCTGGGTACTTTCCTGCCTCCCCACACACACACTGCCCTTGCTGTGGCCCATTTGAGGGTGAGCTCCCGATGGCAGGGCCTCGCTGGGCTCGCTGCTGCGCACCTGAGCTGGCCCCTGGCACACGGTGATATCCCAGTGAATGTTCCCAAATAAGTGAATGTTCCCAAATAAGTGAATGAATGCGTGGATGTCTTCCCTGTGGACAGAAGGTTCCACAGGAGAACTTGTGTGTGCTTGTTAGCCTCCTCCAGCCCCAGAGCCTCCTGGCGCCCAGCACCAAGGGTGAGCATCCAGGCCTAGAGGCATATGCTTTGCCAAGGCAATGGTGTCCCTTTGCCTGTGTGTTTCCTCTTCTGCAAATTCACTTTCCATGGCTTATTCTGAGAATCAAATGAAACACTATGTAAAAAGTGCTTTGAAAACCATGAAATGTTGTTGGGGCTGGAGCTGTGTGTGTGTCTGCCTACTGCAGTCAATGTAATTGTGCTCATTTAGGCCAGAGAGACATTCAGGCCTAAGATGAAAATAATTCGGAGAATGTCCATCAGCTCAGGTTTATTTGATTTCCCATCTTCTTGCTGTGAAGTTATCAAGCTGGAAGTACATATTAGGACGTGTATCACACGGGTGTTGGAACAGTGCTTCTCTGACGCAGCCACCTTGTCCTTATGATGTTAACCAGTGCAACTTGGAGTCTCCTGCATTACCCATGATGCCTTCCTGTCTCGTGCCTACAATAAGGTGTCAACGGAGACACTGAGTTGTTGACGAGATAGGAACGTGTGTATGCTCAGAGCACATGGGCCGCCCCTACTACAGAAGATCATTCACATGGCTGCACAGCGAGTAAGAGATGCGCAGCATGAGGGAGGGGCTCCCGTGCTCTTGCCCAAGGAAGCACTTAGGCTTCATTGGATTTTCTGCTTAAGTTCATACTAAAGTGGGTATTGAGCTGTTGAACATGGCAGTGTAGAGTGAAACATGGGCTTGAGAAAAAGAGGCAATAATACAGGAAGAAAAGAATAAATGCATACTTGAATGGAAAGAGAATGAAACTTGTCTTTGTTGAGCACCAGTGTTGTGTGATGGGTAATGTCAGCACTTTACTGGATTAGTTACCAGTCATACTGCAAGATGAGTGCGCTTACCCCCATTTTTATTCAAAGCTGAGCCTCACAGATAATAAGTAGCTTGCCCAAGGTTATAGTTTATAAATGACAGGGCAAGTGGTTTCAGAGTGTGGTGTGTGGGTAACTATAAGAAGTGTATTGGTTATAACTCACTATAAAGTAGAAGATGCACAGGAATAGGCAGGTGAGAGCCCTATCATTAGGTGGAAGTAACACTTTCATGGGAAATTTAAAAGTTCAAAATAATTGTAAATGTCATAGTGTTATTTAAAAATCGTTTTAAGTAGTTATTGCTAGGAGCATGCTTTTTTACTAGCAATCCTGTGGCGTGACGAGCAGTCCAGTGGGAAGATTGGTCTGTATACGTCCACCGCCTGCATAAACCTCCCTGCTCCCCTGCCCTGGCCGCACCTGAGCCCTGAGGACACACGCTCCTGGAGGTTGAGTGTGGGCTTTAGTTCCTCCCTGAGCACTACTTGGGGCGTGCTCTGATGGGAGCGGGTTGGCAGGGGCCTGCGCGGCAGTGTTGAGTGCTCTGTGCCCAGGAGGTGGACGAGGTGCTCAGGAAGGCCAGCACACGGAGGAGCTGAGTAGCTGGTGAATTTACTACATGCATCCTCATGAATCCCTTAAGTATGTAACATTTCCTGCTACTTCCTAAAAAAAAAAAAAGCTGGTTTTCAAAATTCATCTGTTCTATGAATTTTAACATACACTGTCCCATTTTACATAGTAAAGTAGTGGATGTAAGGGAAGTTCTCAGTAAAGGAGAGACTGAGGATGCAATTAAAGTAAGGGAGTTGGAATGGAGTTCCGGCCAAGATGGCCCTGTAAGGGCCCACTTCATCTTGTCCTTGCCGGCAAAAGGGCTTAGGCAGTAACAGAAAAGATATAAAAGGAGAAAACCAGAAATACCACTGTGAGTTAAAAAAAAAATTAAATGAACATTCCATGAACTAGAAAAAAATATATGAAACAGTTAGTTGGGTTCTGGGTCCAAAAGGTTCATTGGTGGCTACGATTTTAGCACAATGCAAAAAACCTAAATCAAACGTTAGCAAATATAATTCTCATGGGTTTGTGAAAGGAATAATATGTCATGACCATGTAGATTTTATCTTAAAAATGAATGTGTGGTTCTAAGTCAGAAATTCTGTGTGTGACATATCATATTAACAAATTAGGGAAAACTAAAAAAATGAATAAAGAAAAAATAGAACTTTATATTCATAATAGCTCTTAATAAACTAAGACTGTGAGGCAGTATTAGCTTAATTATTTGTGAAAAATCTGTAAGAAATATCCTATTTAAAGGTGAAACATTAGACAGATTATCTTTGTAAGCTAGGAGAAAGACCTAGGTGTCTGCTGTCACTGTTTCTACTCAAAATTATCTCAGTTCTGGCTAATGTGATAAGAAAAGATGAAACACATAAGAAGTATGTGAATTATAATGGAAGAAACCAAACTGCAGATGGTGGGCTTGTGTATGTGGAAAATTCCAGAGACTATGGACAGACTGTTAGTATTAGCGAGAGAGTTCAGATTTTCTTGATTTAAGATAAAAAGTAGCATATCTCTGTACCCAATAAAACCCAGTTAGAAAATGCAATTTAAGATAATCCCATTCAGGGGGCACCTGGGTGGCTCAGTCGGTTAAGGACTCTTGGTTTTAGCTGATGGGATGATCTCACAGTTTGAGGGTTCGAGCCCGACATCGGGCTCTGTGCTGATGGTGAGGACCCTGCTTGGGATTCTCTCTCCCTTTCTCTGCCCCTCCCCTGCTCTTCTCTCTGCCTCTCTCTCAAAATGAATAAATAAACTTAAAAAACATCTTGTAAAAAAATACTCCCATTCACAGTAGTGACTACTACTCTATTACCCTGAAAAAAAGTCCAGCAATGTATATAAGTCCTTTATGAAGAATATCACAAAACATGCAAGGTCACTTGAAAAAATAGCAAACGATAGACCATACTTGTGGGTGGGAAGATTCAGTCTTGTGGAGATGTCTGCTGCTTCTCAGATCTGTGAAGTGCCTGAGCACTGAATTACTGAGTAACTCCTGGCGAAAGTCCAGCAGAAGTTGTGAAATCAACTCGGCATGCTAGTGTTAAAGTTCACGTAGAAGAAGGAGCCAAGAGGGGCCAAGAAGAAAGTGATCGAGTTGAGGACTCTTGCCCTGTGAGATAGTAAGGCTTATAACACAAGAGTAATTAAAACAGTCTGATAAATGTACAGGGACAGCGAGACAAATGGAACAGAATAGAAAGCCCTAAGTCAGATCTATACGTATAGGGAAATTTGACACGCCCTATTTCATTAGTTCTATGAAATAACTTTCTTTGATCTCTGAAATTCAATTTCATCTTATTTATGATGTCTTATAATTGTTGTCAGCCAGATGGCAGACCTAACATGGTTTTATAAAAACCCTCCTCGGATGAGAATTTTAGAACTGATAGAATGTGGAATGGCAGGGAGATGTTACACATCAGTGGGGAAAAAGGAAGAACCTTTTCATAAATGGCACTGGCACGTTTGGTTATGCATATGGGAAAGACCCAGGAATACCATAAGCAAGATCAGTATCTGATAGCAGAAATACTCCAGTGTGAAAAAGTAACGTGTTTGCAACCTTAGCAGATGGTACAGGAGACTCTCTCGGCAGCCCAGGGGGGTGGGCAGGGCTGCTCAGGCCCGGCATACGGCGAATAAACCCGAAAAGAGAAGGCTGATGAGTTAATTTGATTGCATCACATGTTTACACTATTCTGCCAAGGGAGACTGGGAATAAAACTTAAAGCTAAGTCACATGTATGTTATGCCATTTTATGCATTGTTAGGTACAAATGACATATCCCAAATAACGCGAAAGTTAAGACAGGCAGAACCCACAGAAAGGCGATGTGCTCAGCACACTTAACCAACAAGGGACTAGACTGCATGGGGGATTCTCACTCCTGCTCGAATCTAGAGGCGGAAGTTAGGGAAATGGGCTGTGGAGCCCAGATGGTCTCTTCCAGAGGAGGACGCCTCGGCCGACACGCCGTGTCCGTGCTCCTGCGCGGCCCCGCCCCGTGATTGAATGCTGTCAGCGATGCTCTTGTAAGTGACCGTCAAGGACGTGCATATTGACGAAGTAGCAGCTCCCTGTCTACCCTGCTCTCCTGCTTGATTGTCCCCCCGGGACTCTGTGCCCTCCTGACTCTAGATTCATCATCTACCTTGGTTTTGCGCTTTGCCTGCTCTCCCAAAGGGCAGTGGTAGTTTTGTGAGCTTGCTCCCTGCTGTGTCTTCAGTGTGTTTAGCACAGTATTGGCACATAATTGGTTTTTTTTTTTAAGTCTATTTATTTTGAGAGGGACAGAGCATGACCAGGGGAGGGGCGGAGAAAGAGAATCCCAAGCAGGCTCCACACCAACAGCAGGGAGCCCAGCGCAGGGCTCGAACTCACGAACTGTGAGATCATGACCTGAGCTGAAATCAAGAGTCCGCGCTTAACCAACTGAGCCACCGGGCGCCCCGCGCACATAGTAGTTTCAGTGTTTGTTAAGTAAGTGGATGGGTGGGTGGGTGGAGGGGACAGGTACGGTTTCACATGTACAAAGTCTGTGCTTCATGGAATGGGAATTAACGAAGTCTGCGGTACCAGAAGTGGCAAGGATGCAGTAAAACAGGAGCTCTTACAAAGTTCTGGCCCAAGTGCAGATCTGTGCAACTATTTGGCACTTGGAGTAGAGTCAGGGCTGGGCGTACCTTTTGGCCTCTCCCCCCAATTGCACAAGGCATCAGAGAAGCTCTTGCACAAGGGCGAGCGCAGGCTGGCTGCTCCCTCCAGGACTGCCGGGCAGTGACTGCTGAAAGAACACAACTGCTAATAGGGACTCACAAGTACAACATGGTAAATCCACGCACTGCTGCACCACACGGTAGTTAAGACGACAGAGGTCAATCTAAATTTGTCAGTGTGGTGAAATCTTGAAACAATCACTTACTGAGTGAAAACAGTAAGTTTCAGAATAAAGTGGTTGGTAGGGCTACATTTCCATCATTTATTTATTTTCTTTTTTTTTTTAAATAGTTTATTGTCAAGTTGGTTTCCATATAACACCCAGTGCTCATCCCCACAAGTGCCCTCCTCCATGCCCATCACCCCTACTTCCTCTCTCTCCCACCCTCATCAGCCCTCAGTTCTCAGCATTCAAGAGTCTCTCATGGTTTGCCTCCCTTCCTCTCCCCATCTATTTCCCCCTTCCTCATCATTTAAAAACCCACAGAATATGACCATATGTGTAACAAGCCTACAAAAACATGCGTGCATAACATACACCAATTTCAGGATGATGTTACCTCTGAGGAAGAAGGCAGGGGCCCTTAGGGGCTCTATGTACTATATAAATGTGAAAAAAAGTGAAGATTGGTTACAGCCATGTGGGTTTGGGTCCATGAATGGTGATTATACACTACACCCCTTAGCACATGGATTCTTAACATTTTACCACTGTTGCCTGTCTTTCTTCCAAAGAAATGTAACATTAAATGTACAGTTGACTCAGTGTAGCATAGAAGAAAACTCGCTGATTTCATTCCTTGTCTTCCCTTCCCCTTCCAGAATGAACTAGTCACAGGAATGTGGTTGTTCCCTGGCCTGTCCGGGTGGCTATTGGTTGGTTCTGGAGGTAGGGCAGGTGGGAGGGGCATGTCTGAAAGAGA
>NW_027551562.1:8338777-8348769 GCF_008692635.1 Crocuta crocuta | reverse complement strand
GTGTGTGTGTGTGTGTGTGTGTGTGTGTGTGTGTGTGTGTGTGTGAGAAGCGGGTACAGGCACAGTGCACAGGATCGGGATCTGCATGTTCCCGATGGCACACACGTGTTCCTATCAAGTTCACCCTTGGCATCCGGGGAGCTCCGTAAACCCTACATTCCCGTCTGAATTGCTGCAGTGACTTAGTTTGGTGCTGAGGTTTCAGAAGACTTGGTCCTTCACGGTTTACCTCCCCCTTAGGATCCCCGGGTAAGAAGGAGAGGGAGCCGAGCTCACTGTATTTTCCACCCAATAGAGGGGTGGGGCGGAGGGAGGGAAAAGCTTACACAAACATTGTACCTTTCACATCCATTGGCAGAGAACACCCCCCTCCCCCGCCACCAAGTCCAGGACATGTTCTCCAAAGGGCAGGTGGTAGGAGGAAAAGGCTGGTCCCTGTACTGGTCAGCTTCCTAGTAGGCGCAGCAGGAAGGGACAGGTGTGCAGGCACAGCACTGAGCAAGGAACAGCTATAGGAACCTGCTGACCTCTCTGAGCTTGAGGGGGTGAGGGCCCTGCATGGTGTCACCAGGGCTTCTGAGTGCTGGTGCCGTGGAAGGGTGGCTGGACGGGGCCATGGGCACGGGGAGATCCGGCCCCACTGTGCTGTGGCAGAGAGAGAGCATGGAACACATACCCCGGGCTCCCCTCCCAACTGCCTTCCATCCTGCCATTCCTCCCCTGGCTGACCCCAACCAGAGAGAACCAGAGAGTGATACAGCCCAAGGCTCACCTGTCACACAGCCCATGGGGCAGGCCGGATAGGAGGGTGGGTGTGCATTTCCAGCACTTTGTGTGTTTCACACATTCTTCACGTCACCTCCGTGAGGTAGATCCTGTCGTCTCCATTTTAAGAGCAGAAACGGAGGCTTAGGCATGAGATAGATGCAAACAATCCGGACCGAAGCCTGAGATCGGTTTCTGGCTTGCTGTCTGCCTTGGGGCACTGGGCACCGCAGCAGGCCCTCTGGTCCAGGCTCTGTGCTGGGATGTGGTTGCTCTTGGAGGTCCATGGCACATATGGGCGCTCCTCTGCTCGTGTGGATAGATTTCATTCCTTCTCTTATCCCTTTGTTGCACATGTCCTTTAGGGCTTTAGATACAACATTGCTTCATGTGACTGATGGAATGATTGAGGGATCGTGACAGATGAGACCAGAGCGGGAGCTCCCACATCTGGGTCTGGGCAGTGGTTCTGTTCTGTATTTGTGTCCTGGGGCCCTGGACAGAGCTGCGGCTGCTTTTATACTGGGCACGTGCTCCTTGGACGCATAGCTTGGGTCTTGTGGGCCCTGCCTTCCAGAGGGTTCTACTCCACATGAACAGGCTGAGTGCTGCCAGGCACTCTCCCATTTCCTCCGCCAGCAGCCCTCGGATGCACACATTTATCATCCCTCTTTTTAAATGAAGAGAGGGAGGTTTGGAGAGGCTGATCTATTTATGCCAGTAAGCTAAGAACGTGGCTAAGCTGGAAATCTAGACTGCAGCTCTCTGGCTCTGAGCTCCCTGCTCCTCTGCAGAAAGTAACTATAGCTTTGGAGGAATGTGGATAAAGATGTGCGTGCAGGTGGGGACAGTAGAAACAAGATAGGAGACTGCACTGAGGAAGTGACCTTTAACCCAGGTGGGGAGCAAGACCGGGGATGCGACGCCCCCTTTCTCAGAGCTGCTGTCCACCCTGGCCTGTCCCCTGCATGCAGTCACTGCAGGAGCAGCCTTCCCGGTGAGCCTGGCAGGCGGGGCCCAACGTGGGGTCGCCCTGCCGTGCGGGGTGCATGGGTAGTGACTCGCGCCAACTGTGGCAGCAGGACCCCCCAAAAGGCTGCCTTTTCTGTTTTGGGGGCTCCTTTTTCGGAACATTACAGTGAAAGAGAAAGGTCATAAAATGTCATATAGTCTATTGTGTGCTTCCAACATTCATTCCTTGGCACTTGGAAAAAAGAAAATGAGAGATCATCCCGTGCGTGTGTGAAAGTGTGCACGAGACGCAGTGTTTCTGAGGACACGTCTTCAAATGCAAGCGTGTGGGTCTATTTTTAGGCATCCTTTCTCCCAACAGTGCTGTTTAAAGATTCAGCTCAGGCTGCTAATAGGTATATTTATAACCATTCTGTCGAGGGCCCCAGCATGAATGCCGCTGCTGAGGATGCTATTCTTGGAGGCGGTTGCCATGGTTACCATTAACCCTTTGCCTTGGAAGAGTCTATCTGTCGGGATGCTTTGTTCCCCTAGGGCGCCCAGTAGCATTCAGATGCATACATGTACTCTGAAATGGAAGCAAAAAAAATGGAGTGTGTTTAATGCTTAAACAGTGAATAAACTCCATAAATGAATGGGCAGCACGAGTAATAGAAGGAGAGGTTCCTCCCTTGCCCTTAAAAAATAGAAACATAAAGTTAGCTTTGTAGCCACTGCTCAGCACTGCTGTGTTAGAATCATGCTTTAAATTTGGACATAGACTCACACAGTGCGGAGAGAGGACTTGGTCCTGTGAGATACATTGTTCCTGCCACAAGGCCTAGGATTTCTGCGATGGGGCAGCTTACTGGCTTGAGAAATCCAGCCATCCCTTGATTGTCCCCTCCTCGACTGGAGAGAAGCTCCAGAGCTCTGAATCTGGTGTCCCTTAGGGTGTAAAGTCAGTCCTGATTTACCCACGCGGACTTCCCTGTCAGTGGGTTCAAAGCAGATAGACACAGTCCAGTAAGTAGACACACACCCCTGTTTTTAAGGAGCCGTGGTTGGGTCTTCTACCCACAAGTAGCTTCTAGTTGCAAGAGGAGTGAGCCATTCTACAATGTAGAACAAAATCAACATTGTGGGGCGGGGGGGAGGGGGGGAGAAAGAAAAGAAAAGGCAGACGTGTTCTCTGGAAACCTCAGAATGCTGTCATTTGGGCTGATGGTCACGATCGACTTTGAGTGGAGAAAGATTGCTGGCCGAGGAGGGCCTGCCCAGGGGTGGCCCGCTGGGCGGGGGCTGCGGCGTGAGAAGCCCCCTCTTGGGCTCTGAGGCTGGAAGGTTCCACGGGGCTTCCCTGAGGAAGGCAGAGGGACTAGTGTTGTCTGAGGAGCCCCTGAAGGTGGACTTGGTCTGACTTGGACTTTTTGAAGACAGCTGTGTGGGTGATGCGGCAAGGTGTCAGAGGGAGCAGGGTAGTGGAGTGTGCGCTATTTCTGGGTGGAATTTTGAAATGCACAGATTTTTTTCTTAATTGGTATATAAGAGCATTGCTTGCTGAATTGAATTATCTTTCATTCACTGATTGAGATTTATGCAAGAGACATTTTTATGCTTCTGTTAAATGCCAGATAAAATGCCAGGAGTCCTCGGGGAAGCAAGGCATTAAGTGTATGGATACCTCCCCCCCCACCCCCCCCATTGGAAAAGAGAGATGACCCTGGCTATTTGGAGCACATGACTTAGTCAGGAGACTCTGATGTGAATGGTCTGTCTGAACAGGGTAAAATAAGTTGTAGAAGCACGACGAGAATATAGTGAAAGGGTCACTGCTGGGAGTAGGAAGGTGTGAATTCCAGGTCCAGCTCCTTGACTTTGAGTTCCTCGTGTGTCAAACAAAGAGGGAGGAGGGAACAGCGCTAGATTCATCACTCCTCCCTCCCTGCCCAGCCCAGCACTGGTCACCTGCCCCCCCCACGCGGGCGCCCCCTTTCGGTGCCCACATGGGGTGTGGTCCGAATCGTACTTTCCTTTTCTGCCTCTCTCATACACTCTCTCCCTCTCCCTCTTCCTCTCCCACCTCTTCTCCCTCTCCTCTCCACCCCCAGCATCAGCCTGTAAGCTCCTAAAGGGCAGGACCTGATCTTAGTTCTTGGCGTATTTATTCCCTTTCCTCACAGTGAGCAGAGCTTGGCTTATAGTGGGTACCAGTGAGTGTTGAATGAACAAAAGAAAACTAAGAAATGATTAATGGCTTTTTGGTAGAGTGGGTTTTTAAAAATGTATTAGGAATTATTTGAGCTATAACAGGAAGGTATAAGGAAAAATTTAACGATCAGCCATGTATCTACTGCCCAGCTTAAGGGCTGGGTTCCTCTGCTGCCACTTNTCATGTTCATCACTGCCACGTGTTTCTCTATACTTTCACCAAAAAGATACCAGTCACTCAGTAGTGACTAGTATTGATTTGCATATTTTTACCTTTTTATAAATTGCACGTGTACTGGAGTAGAATGTGGGGACAGGCTTCCAGGGAAGTGTCAGACACGTTGTGGAGAGGTGCCTGGGGTCTCCGAACTTAGGGCATTGTTGAAAGGGATGGGTCAGCAGAGGGAGCCCAGCCCCGCGTGGACGTCCAGAGCCAGGAGAGGTCACACGTGTCCCTGTGATTGGAATGATGAAGGGTCCCTTCCTTGTGGGTGGACCCTGTGGTTTACAAGGCACCGTGACGTTCGTGTTTTCCTGTAATGTGTATTTGAGAAATCATCATGGCAGACTGTCCTAACGCATAGTTGGGAATGTGACAATGGAGGAATTTCATCAACGACACTTGAACATTTTAGAAAACCATGAATCCCAAGAAACTGAGGAAATTCTGGGCCTGGGCACCAGCATTGAAACATAACACTGTGATCTTCACTCGCTTGTGTGTGTGTTTGTTAAAAAAAAACAAAACAAACAAAAAAAACACCCAAATTAGTTAAGACTTCACCATCTTTTTTTATTTTTTTATTTTTTATTTATTTATTTATTTTTTTATATTTTTATTTATTTCTAGGAGAGAGAGAGAGAGAGAGAGAGAGAGAGAGAGAGACAGCGTGAGCAGGGGAGGGTCAAAGAGAGAGGGAGTCACAGACTGAAACAGGCTCCAGGCTCTGAGCTGGCAGTCAGCACAGAGCCCGACGCGGGGCTCGAACCCACGAATCGCGAGATCATGACCTGAGCGAAAGTTGGACGCTTAATCGACTAAGCCACCCAGGCGCCCCTCACCATCTTTTTTTAATCACAAGAGAGAAATGAGCATATGGCCCAGTATGTCTTCTCATTGAGAATGCCAGTGGATTGCTGCCAATCAGATACCAACTATGGATTACAAACCTCTGGAGAATCTTCGAGAAAACAAAAATACAATGTTTTCCCAAAAATGCTTTATTTAATGGGGGGAAAAAGAAGATGTGCCAGGAGATGGAGTCTCACTCTCTTGTTGAGAGGATTGCCAGAGTGGTTTGCTGTCAGTTGCCCAGGAAGAGAGTAACCAAATTGGCAGATGAAACCAGGAGGAACATTCAGGAACATTCTAGCACCTTATGATGGTATATATACATCAGAAGTGTATCTTTGAATAAAGATGTCGGTTTAAAAAATGTCGTGTAGTTGGTAAGGAGGCTATACTCTCAGTCCATGGTTGGAATATTCTGGACTTCTCTGAACCAGTTGGGTTACCCATTTCAAGGTGGATTTAAAACCAGGACAAGGTCGGGTGCTCCTTCATTTGAGGGTGGTTTGGGGACTCAACTGGTCCGTCAGGTGTCGGAGCAGAGAATCAGTGGGAGGTGGCTGGCGGCTTAAAGAAGCCTTTGCTTCACTCATGGTGTGTCTGACGCCGGCTCCGTCATGGCTGGTGGGGCCTCCCGACATTCCAAACTTGGGCAGAAGAGATGGTGGGATTAATTTTTCAGTTAGTTGGAAGAACAGCCTAAGCAGGGAGACCGGCCCCGGAGCGGGCAGGGACCCACGGGGAGAGGCCCTTGGAGACACTGCCCGGGGTCCTCGAGGGTGGACCAGCCCTTCGTGTTTTGCCTGTTCTTATACTCCCACCTCCGAGGATGCGTGTCTTTCACTCCATTTCAGCGTCTGGGAAGCCGAGGGAACAGGAGTCCTGGCGAGGACTGTACCAGGAGTGCTCAGCGCAGCGTCTGACCCTAGCTTAGGGCTCCTGTGCTTTACGCGTTGCCCCGTCGGCCTGTGCTGGGGGGGGAGGTGCGGAGTGGAACAAAGGCAGGTTAAGGTCGGCTTTCAAGGAGCTCATGGTCTACTTAGGTTGTGAAACCAGGGGGTTTACCGATGTCCACAGTAGAGTGGAAAAATCATGCAGGCTTTATTGTGGTCACTGAGTGACAGAGGCCACACGTCACAGTGCCTCGGGCCTCAGGTGCCCATCTGGAAAATGAAGATGGGGCCCAGCCAGTGGGGCCGGTTGGGAAGTTTCAGTGAGCTCAGGCACGCGTGCCCTCCACCCAACCTGGCACCGTCCCGTAATATTTGCTCAGTAAATGCTGGCTAGTTTTAATGAAGTTTTTATTGAATTAAAGTCAGAAAAATGCATAAATCGTAATACAGCTTAATGAAATATTGACTGCTCTGTGTACCTGTGAAATTTTGAATCCTCTCATGTAACCTCTTCTCAGGTCGGAAATAGAACAGCAGCGGTGTCCCTGCTCATCACTGTCCCTCCTCCTTCCCCAGAGTCTAATACCATTGATTATATTGCCTGTTTTTGAACTTGACATCAATGACTTTGTACCATCTGTACTTTCTTGTGTCTGGCTTTTCAACGATATCCATGTGGTCATGTGGGGCAGGAGTCTATTCATTTTCCATTGGGGTCCAGTATTCTATTGTACATATATACCCCAGCTTACTCTGTTGATAGACCTTTGGGCTCTTTTCTGTTTGGGGCTATTCTGTAAGAATACCAGATGATATTGCCATGTCTTTTTTCTTTTTTTTTTTTAAGATTTATTTATTTTTTANTGCTGATAATAGCGAGCCTCAAACCCACAAGCCAAGCCGTGAGGTCATGACCTGAGCCAAAGTCTGATGCTCAGCTGACTGAGCCACCCGTGCGCCCTGTATGTGTCTTTTCAATGCACATGATCACATGGTTCTGTTGGATGCAAACCTGGGAGTGGACTTGCTGGACCATAAGCTCCGTAGCTATTTTTATGAGAATTCTTAGGAGCGCAGTGTGGTAAAGGTGAAATGGGTGCCAGGAGGGGAGAGTACCTGGCCCTCTCAGGGAGGACAGTTTAAAGGGAAGTTTCAAGAATCTGCAAGGGCCATCCAGTGGGAGTGGGTCCGGTGTCCCAGCAGAGGACTAGGAGTCACAGGTGCCCACTGCGCCTTGACTTGCCATCTGCCCTTGGACTTGTGAGTTAAGGATGCTTTAGCTGTGCCCTTTGTTTCTGAAACCTTTTATTTGGCTGCCCTTTCTAGAAAGGGCAGGTCATGGACTTCTGACTTGAGAGTTCCCAGGTAGCCTGCCTGGTCGCTTGGAGTCTGCAGGTTCATCTGTCAAGTGTCTAATTCAGAGTGAGCATGGATGGCGGGCCCCACTGGCCCAGTGAGGCCCGTGTGGTGCTGTGTGCTTGGCCACTTCAGACGGTGCACCTGGCTCAGGGCCCCAGGTAAGGACACCTGACCTTGGATCGGGTGGGCTCTGCCACTATCTGTCAAAAGCCAGTAACCCTCCTTGTCTTCCTTAGGATTTTTGTTTTATCTCTGAAGCACTTGTCTCTGCCCCAGTGTGGCAGAGCCCATGAGACCCACTCCTGTCTTTCTGTGCTCTGCGTGCTGAGAACGGGTGACAAGGCGCAGTGTGCCCATGGCTCGGAGCCGCTCTTCCCACACAGCGCTGGCTGGGGGAGAGGAGCCGTCTCTCTAGACCCGTAGGACCAGTCAGGCCTCAACTGGAAATCACTGTTAATTCCAGCAGCGCGCAGAAGAGCCTGAAGCTGTACTGGGAGAACAGCAGAGATCAGACCGCAGAGATTCAGGAAGGGGCTCTGGGGCTTGCTTTTGGCCTCTCGTAAGCCCTTCTCACCAAAACTCCAAGCAGAGAGAATGTCTGTCTGAATGTGGACAGGACACAGTGCCTGATGCAGACTTGAGTGTTCCTCAGGGATTAGCTATTTTAATTATTGCCTTAATAATAGTATTATTGCCATGTATATGCCAGGATTTCATGGAGTTTCAGTGAAATCCCCCGATAGGCTTAAGAGCACAGACTTCGGAGTCAGATGCACCTGGATTTGAATGTCAACTTAGTTACTATCTTAGACAAAATACATGATATCACTAAGCCCCAGGTTTTCCATATAGAAAGTGGAGGTGCTAATATTGACTTCATAGGATCATAAATGAAAGAAAGACCAAAGTGTGAAGCAGGTGTTTCCTCCAAATCATCTGAGCGTGGTGGTGAGTNGTCAAAAGCCAGTAACCCTCCTTGTCTTCCTTAGGATTTTTGTTTTATCTCTGAAGCACTTGTCTCTGCCCCAGTGTGGCAGAGCCCATGAGACCCACTCCTGTCTTTCTGTGCTCTGCGTGCTGAGAACGGGTGACAAGGCGCAGTGTGCCCATGGCTCGGAGCCGCTCTTCCCACACAGCGCTGGCTGGGGGAGAGGAGCCGTCTCTCTAGACCCGTAGGACCAGTCAGGCCTCAACTGGAAATCACTGTTAATTCCAGCAGCGCGCAGAAGAGCCTGAAGCTGTACTGGGAGAACAGCAGAGATCAGACCGCAGAGATTCAGGAAGGGGCTCTGGGGCTTGCTTTTGGCCTCTCGTAAGCCCTTCTTACCAAAACTCCAAGCAGAGAGAATGTCTGTCTGAATGTGGACAGGACACAGTGCCTGATGCAGACTTGAGTGTTCCTCAGGGATTAGCTATTTTAATTATTGCCTTAATAATAGTATTATTGCCATGTATATGCCAGGATTTCATGGAGTTTCAGTGAAATCCCCCGATAGGCTTAAGAGCACAGACTTCGGAGTCAGATGCACCTGGATTTGAATGTCAACTTAGTTACTATCTTAGACAAAATACATGATATCACTAAGCCCCAGGTTTTCCATATAGAAAGTGGAGGTGCTAATATTGACTTCATAGGATCATAAATGAAAGAAAGACCAAAGTGTGAAGCAGGTGTTTCCTCCAAATCATCTGAGCGTGGTGGTGAGTGTAGGCTGATCTGGGGCCGGGTTGGGCAGACCTGCACTTAGAATCGGCTCTTCCTCATGTCTCTGCTGCTCCTGGTCTGCAGACGGCGCGTTAAGTAGCAGGAGGTGAGGCGCACGGCCGGGAAGTGTGTGCGGGCCCCGGGGAAGGGTGTGCTGCACCTCAGGTGTGGGTGTGGAGCCTGTGCTCCTCACTGCTGCACGCTCTGTCCGTGTAGACGCTGTGCTCTGTGCTGCTTTGCTCTGCAAAGTCTACCTGGGGTCCTAGTGTGGACCCTGCTCTGCACCCTGGGTCCGAGTGTGACTCCCCCCGGCCCCCATCCATCACTACTGCGTCCCAGGTCGGAGTGTGGACTTTGTCCTGTGCACCGCTATGCTCTGGGTCTGAGTGTGAACCCTGAGCTTGCGTTGTCACAGCCTGGGTCCGAGAGTGAATGCCACACTCCGTGCCGGCTCTGAGTGTGGCCCCCACGCTGCTGCCTACTGCGTCCCAGGTCCCCGTGTGGACCCCGTGCTCTGCACCGCTGCATTCGGGGTCTGAGTGTGGGTCACCGGCACTGCTCCGTTGAGCTCCTGGTGGTTGACCCTGCGTCTGCGCCTCCGGAGCTCCGGTCTGGCTGGAGACCCGGAGCTCTGCCCCCTCTCTGAGCATGTGTGCTCCCTGTAGCCCAGCGGGCTCCTCTTCCCATCTCCACCTCCCTGGGACCTACCCACCTTCCTAGACCCAACTCCCTGTTTCTCCCCGAGCCTTGGCTGCTCCGTTACCCCCGCCCCGGGTGCCTTCTTCCTTTCTGGCTGCTGTTAATGGCCCTGACTGCAGGCTTGAAGTTCCTGGAAGACCATTTAGCGTTGGTGACTCCTTTCACTTCTCCCAAGGTGTCTCCTTGCTCATAAAGAACAATAAATGTGTGTGTGTGCTCAGTAAGGAGCCAAGATGACAGAATTCTGCCGTCCCCCCTGGGCAGCCCCTCGCCTCCTCCTGGCCCCTGCTGGTCTTCTGGCTCTGTGCAGCTTTGCTTTCTCTGGTGGGAACCCGATCTA
>NW_027551562.1:8331341-8338770 GCF_008692635.1 Crocuta crocuta | reverse complement strand
CCCCCCCCCCCCCTCCGTTTCTTCCTTTCTCTCCTGCCCCTCCCCTTTCGTGGTTGCATGCCTTGTGGAGAGTACCTACCTTCCTCTCCAAATTACTAGAAACATCACAGATAGGAAAGGGGAGAAGGAAATCCATTTTCTTTTCTTCGTCCCATTCCCCCACTGCGGTAATTAATAATTTTCCTGATTGCAGCTTGGTAATTTGTCCCTTTTGTTACCATGACTCTGGAAGACCAGAATCTTCCCACGACTCGATTCTGTCTCTTTTCTCCTTTAAACTCTTGCTTGTAGGATGCAAGCCAGACTCCTCCCCTGCCCTCTCAGAACCCCCACACCCCATCCCACTGTCGACACATCATGTCTTCTCCACTCTGAGTGCAGCAACTATCTAGAAGTCTCTCTTTAAAAATTTTGTTATGACCTATGCACATGTCACTCTAACCATTTTTACGTGTGCACCTTAGATGGCATTGATTAAGTTCAGTGTTGTGCAACTATCGCCACTGTTGCCAAAAGGAGTAATTTCCTGTTTCCCTGTGTTCTAGCCCCTGGTAACCTGTAATTAACTTTGTCTTTATGAATTGGCCTATTCTAGATACTTCAAATATATGGAAATATACAGTATTTATCTTTTTGTGTTTGAGTTATTTGGTTTCTCTACATCCTCACCAACTTTGGTTGTTTTCCCTTCCTTCCTCCCTTCCTTCCATTCCTCCCTCATTCCCTCCTTCCTTCCCTCATTCCCTCCCTCCTTCCTTCCTTTTTTATAGCCATGCTAGTAGTTGTGAAGGTCGTATCTCATTGTAATTTTGATTTGTATTTCTTTAATGTCTAATGATGTCATCTTTTCATATGCTGATTGATCATTTGCATATCTTCACAGGAGAACTGTCTCCTGAAGTCCTTTGTCCACAGTTTAACTGGATTGTTAGTCTTTTTGTTCTTGAGTTCTAGGAGTTCTTTATATACTCTGAGTATTAAACCTTGACCAGATAGGAACTTCTAATATTTTCTTTGACTTTGTAGATTGTCTTTTTACTTTCTTGGTAATGTCCTTGGAGTTTTTCATTTTGAGAGAGTCCAAGTCATGTTTTTTCCTTTTTTTGCTCACACTTGTGGTGTTGCATCTAAGAATCCATTGCCAAATCCAGTGTTAAGAAGATTGACCCCCATGTTTTTTTCTGAGAGATTTTATGTTTTTAGTTCTTCTAGGGAATTGATCTAACTAAAAAAATTTTTTTAATGTTTTTTATTTATTTCTGAGGGAGAGAGACAGCATTTCTAGGGGAGGGTCAGAGAGAGAGGGAGACACAGAATCCGAAACAGGCTCCAGGCTCTGAGCTGTCAGCACAGAGCCTGACGCGGGGCTCGAACCCACAAACTGTGAGATCATGACCTGAGCCAAAGTCAGACGCCTAACCAACTGAGCCACCCAGGCTCCCTGAGAATTGATCTAATTTGAGGGAATTTAGTATATGAAGTAGGGGTCACCTCCATTCTTCATGTAACATCCAATTGTCCCAGTGCCATTGATTGACGAAACTATGCTTTTCCCATTGAGGGACCTGGTGCCCTTACTGAGAATCACTCGGCTGTAGGTGTGTGGGTTTGTTTCTGGACTCTGTGTCTATCGCTCTGTGTGTCCTGTGCCAGTACCTCCCTGTTCTGATTACTGTGGCTTCGTTGTGAGTTTTGAAATTGGGAATGTGAGTCTGTCAACATTGCTCTCTGTTTTCAGCACTGTGTTCGCTCTTTGGAGCCCCTTGTCATTTCATAAGACATTGAGAACCAGTTTTTTCATTTCTGAAGAAAAAGTGGTGTTGGAATTGTGCTAGGGTTCGCATTCATTCTGTCTTCTGCTTTTGGTAGTACTACCCTCTTAACAATAATAAACTTTTGAGCCCAGGAACATGGGAGGACTTTCCATTTATTTAGGTATTTATTTTAGCAGTGTCTTATAATTTTGGGTGGATGTCTTTCACTTTTTTGGTTTAACTTACTCCAAGGTATTTTATCCTTTTGTATGCTATTGGAAATGAAATTGCTTTCTTAATTTGCTTTTGAGGTTCCTCGTCGCTGGTGTGTGAAATACAACTGATTTGTGTGTGTTGATCTTGTACCTTGCAACCTTGCTGAATTCATTTATTAGCTTTGCTGGCTTTCCGATGTATCTTTTGATTAGGATTTCCTAGATACAGCATTATTTTGTATGTGAATAGAGATGGTTCTACCTCCTTTCCAGTTGGGATATTTTTTATTTCTTGTCTAATTGCTCTGGCTACAACTTTCAGTGAAATGAATAGAAGTGGTGAAAATGGGCAACCTGGCTTGTTGCTGATCTTGGGGGAGAGTTTTCAGTCTCTTATTTCACTGAATAAGATGTTAGCTGTGGATTTTTCATAAATATCCTCTACCATATTAAGGAAAATCACATCCACTTCTATTTTGCCAAGTCTGTCTACCATGAAAGGGTGTTGAATTTTGTCAAGTGCTTTTTCTGTGTACATTGCAATGGTCCCATGTTCGTTGCTACTGTGGGGTAGCACATTGATAGGTTTTTTTTCCCCCTAAATTGAGCCATCCTTGCAGTCCTTTTAGTCTGCCGTTCAGTTTGGTTTTCTAGCATTGTGTTGAGGATTTTGCATTTATATTTGCCAGGAATATGGGCTTGTGGCTTGTTGTTGTTGTTGTTGCGATGTCTTTGGCTTTGGTATCAGAGTAGTGTTGCCTTCTTAGAATGCTTTAAGAAGTGTTCTTCCTCTTAGATTTTTGGAAGAGTTTGAGAAGGATTGGTAAAATCCTTTAAGTATTTGGTAGAATTCACATGCAAGGCCATCTGGTGCCAGACTTGTCATTGGCTGGGGTTTTAAGATCTACCTACCTTTCCTTCCTTCCTGCCTGCCTGCCTGCCTGTCTTTTCATCTTTCTTGTCTTTCTGTCTTTTTCTCTTTTTCTTTCCTTCTTCTTTCCTTCCTTCCAAATTATTTTTAATGTTTATTTTTTGAGAGAGAGAGAGAGAATGAGCAGGAGAGGAGCAGAGAAAGAGACACAGAATTTGAAGCAGGCTCCAGGCTCTGAGCTGTCAGCACAGAGCCTGATGCAGGGCTTGAACCCATGAACCACGAGATCGTGACCTGAGCGTAAGTCAGACGCTTAACCAACTGAGCCTGCCAGGTGCCCCAGGACTGTTTGTGATGAGAGCTAGGACCGCTCATGCTCTCCCTTCCCTGCCTACGGGCCCAGCACAGGCTCAGATTCTCAACCGAGGTCTCCTCCTCCTCCCCCTCCTGGAAGTTCATTCTAATCAGTCGTCCCCACTTGTTTGCCTAAGACTTTTCACATTTCCTCCATCACTGTCAGCATCCTGTCACCGTCTTGTGACCCGTGTCTCTAGCCCCCCAGACTGGTCTCCAGGGGAGGGTGTCTCCTGTTCACCTTCTTGCCTGCAGCTGTGGGTGCATGAGGACTCGCCAGGCGCTTGTTGCAGAGGACAGGGGGACTCCCCGCGTGCATGAGGGCTGCCGTTTGGGCTACCTTTGTGCCCTGCTCTGTGGCCGTGAGCTTGATGAAAGGAAGTTCAATAGGAAAAGTCGAGCCCTGATGTCATTTCTCAGTGACTCACAGGATAGCACAGGGCGGGGGATGAGAAACTAGTGAGACTGCACAGTACCGAGAGAAAGCCTTACTGCTTGGGAAGCTCCTCCAGCAAATGAAAACATCCTCGGGTTTCAAAATCAGAAACCAAGTCTAACATGGGTTCAGTCCCTTTTCAGTGGTTCCCCTGAGGTAGAGTGCCGCTTTAAAAGAGAGGCTGAGGAGTGGGACCGTACTGACAGCAGAGGTATCTGTGGCCTTGGGCGTACTGCTCTGGGAGGGTGTCCTGTGTGTGGAAAGTGCCGTGCTGGACCCTGGGCACACAGCTGGCAATGTCACTGTTGCTCACCAGCCGTCTCTAGTTCCCAGGCAGCAGGAAGAGTGCTCTTTGGTCACAGTGTCATGGGCGGCCGGGATTGGAAAATGGAGAGTATGTGGCCTTTTGGGACAAGTTGGAGCTCCGCGGGTGGGAACGGAGTCAGAGATGCTTCTGTAGAGAGGCTGGCTCTGCATGGAGCCAGTGGTGTCATGCAGGACACATGGTCCGGTCCCCTCTTGTAGACAGAAGTCTGGAGAGAAGCATTGGTCCACATTATGAAGAGCTTTGGTGAACTTCTTGCTGAAGCCTGATGTTGGTGAGATGTTACTGAGCCCGGGTGTGAGTGAGCAGTTGTCTGGGGCCCCAAGACTGTCTGCGTGGAGAGGACCACATAGGGGACCTAGCCTCAAGATTTTGGAGCCAGTTTTGGGTGTGATCTCTGAAAGAAGGACAAATGCATGCTCCATTTGCAAGAGGCAAGGTTGGCTAGCACACAGGGCGTGCGATCTTCCACATGGGGACCCACGTCTGGCCAAGGTCCAGCCCTCTGACCTTCCAGGCCCAGAGCAGGTCACTCAACCCAGTGAGCTTGACTTTCTCAATATGTATTTGGAGGATCATATTAATGTCTTTTCTTCCTCAGGGCGTTGTTGCAAAGGCCAGATGAGCTGTGTCTGTCTAAGCGAAAACCTTCTCAGGAGCTAAGTGCTGGGCAGATGGCCATTGTGTTAAAATCCAAAGCAATTTTTAGCAGCTTGTATAGTATAGTTTAGTATAATGTTTCTGTGGGGCAATTTGGCAGTCCTCTATGTATCCAGAACCTTTTAAAAGTCTAAAACCTATCACCACTTACACTAATATACCCCAAGGAAGAAAAATCTGATGCGCAAAAGGATTTGCATGCAAAGAGGGTTATTGCAATGTTATTTATAACAAAGAAAAAATTGGAAACAATCTGTGTGAAATAAGGGGATTGGTTAATTGAACTACTGAACACATCTATAATGCAGCCATTTTTATATGCAACCATTGAGAGAGTTTAGGAAGTACGTTATAAAGTATTTTTACAGTGTAATTTCAGTGTATTTTTCAATGTAATTTACAGTGTATTTTTACAGCAGAATCTGGATGGGAAGAAGGCGGAAGGCTCCACATGAAATTAATTAATGGCTCTTACCTTAGTGATGGAATAATGGGTAATTTGAATTTTCCATCCTACTTTATGATTTTTTAAATTATCTTTTACTATGCTTGACAACTTTTTGTGTAATTAAAAAAAATTGAAATTGCTGACTTAGCTAAGTTTCAAGTATAGTGCAAGGAGCTGTGTTTTTCCTCAGTTGATGGTAAGTTGTCAGCCTGACCAGCTCCATCACCCTGTACTCTGTGTTTCCTGCAAACAAAAGCATTCTCTATGTGGCCACTTAGGTAGTCCGCGAAATAAGGAAACTACCATTCTATGCTCACACGCCATTCACATGCCGCCAGGGGTCCCACTAGTGGTCTTTATGACAAAAGTGTCCTGCCCCATATTGTTTGTTTCTTCAGAGTCCTAGCGCTTAGGCTTCTGTGGTCCGAGGCAGTTTCTTAGTCTCTCTTTGAATTTCATGATCTTGATAAATACGTACAGATGTAATGAAGTACAATTAACAGAATGCTACGTTAGTTTCAGGCATGTGGTATCAGAATTCAATCAATTACATTTCTCTGCGTTCATCACTTTTAAGTATATATAAGTCTTAATCCCCTTTATCTGTTTCACCCATCCCCCACCTGCCTCCCCCCTGTGACCGGCAGTTCTCCATATTTAAGAGTCTGTTTTTTGTCTTTTTAAAAAAATTTTTTTTACGTTTATTCATTTTTTTGAGAGACAGTGAGAGAGTGAGTGGGAGAGGGGCAGAGAGAGACACACACAGAATCCAGGCTCTGAGCTGTCAGCACAGAGCCCGATGTGGTGCTTGAACTCAGGAACTGTGAGATCATGACCTGATCTGAAGTTGACTGCTTAATTGACTGAGCCACCCAGGGACCCCTCTTTTGTTTCTGTTTCTTAAATTCCACCTATGAGTGAAATCGTGTGGTATGTCTTCAACTTATCTCACTTAGCACTGTCCTCTCTACATCCATTCATGTTGTTGTAGATGGCAAGATTTCATTCCTTTTATTGCTGAGTAATATTCCAGTGTCTGTGTCATACACAAAAATAAACTCAAAATGGATTAAAGATTGAAATGTGAGACCTGAAATCATAAAACTCAAATCATACGCAGTGATTTCTTTGACATCAGCCATAGAAACATTTTTCTAGAAGGGAGCCTGGGTGGCTCAGTAGGTTGAGTGTCTGACTCTTCATTTTGGCTCAGGTTATGATCTCACGGTTGTGGGATTGAGCCCGCATCAGGCTTTGTGCCGAGAAGGGAGCCTGCTTAACATATTCTCTCTCGCGCGCGCGCGCTCACTCTCAAATAAAAAAGAGAAACTGTGTGGTCGACTCTGGACTTGTCCTGTATGTTTGCACGCATGCATACATTCTCCCTCCCTCTCTGTCTCTCTGTCTCTTCCTCTCAAAAAAAAAAAAAAAAAAGGAAAAAGGAAAAGAAATCTTTTTTTTAGAGCTGTCTCTTCAAGCAAGGGAAACAAAGCAAAATTAAACTATTGGGACTACACCAAAACAAAAAGCTTTGCACAGTAAAGGAAACCAGAGCACAATGACAATGCAACCTACTGAATGGGAGAAGATGATTACAAGTGGCATATTCAGCAAGGGGTTAATATCCAAAATATATAAAGAACTTCTACAGCTCGACACCAAAACCCCCAAATAGTAGGATAAAAAATGAGCAGAGGGTCTGAATAGACATTTTCCCTAAGAAGACGTACCAGTGGCCAGCAGACATGTGGAAGGATGCTCACCATCACTCATCTTCAGGGAAATCAAGTCAAAGCCACAAGAAGAGAGCGTGTCACACTGTCAGAACGGCTAACATCACAAACATAAGAAACAACAAATGTTGGCGAGGATGTGGAGAAAAGGGAACCCTCATGCACTGTTGGCGGGAACGCAAATTGCTGCAGCCACTGTGGAAAGCAGCATGGACGTTTTTCAAAAAATTAATAGAGTTACTAGTAATTCCACTACTGGATATTTACCCGAAGAAAATGGAGACGCTAATTCAAAAAGGTGGATGCACCCTATGTTTATTACAGTGTTAGTTTACAATAGCCAAGATACGGAAACAACCCAAGTGTCTATCTGTAGATGAATGGATGACCTTGACATTTTTAAAGATTATATTGTTTGATCTTGTGGTATGTTCCTCAATTTGGGGTTGATGTTTCTTCACAATTAGATTCAGGTTACGTGTCTTTGGCAGTAACATGAAGAGATGCTGCCTTGTTCTCATTACATCAGGGGCGCAGGATTTCTCTCTGTTCTGGTCCTGATGTTGACGATGACCATGTGGTTAGGGCCTGCCAGACTCCCTGGGAAGCTCCCCTGAAATTGTTCTCTGGCGG
>NW_027551562.1:8323182-8331203 GCF_008692635.1 Crocuta crocuta | reverse complement strand
CTTGAAACTGTAAAGGGTCCTGTTTCTGACTCTGCAGTCAGTCCACTCATTCGGTCACACCACTGAGGACTCCTAATCTTTTTGCCTTTTGGGTTATAATGTTACTATTACTGTTTACTTTGATGCTATACTGTCTCATATTTGACCCAACGAAATCCCTTCGAGCTGCATTGTCTTTCTGACATATGTACATCCTTTGTTTCCAGTGCTTTCTCAGTTTGTGGTATAAGATGTTCCACGCTGACCCTGAACTTCCCCCGCTCCGTCTCTGTAGCTGACCTTTTCTCCAGGAGCCCTGGTTCCGGTGAAACCCAGATCTGGGAGCAGAGTGTGCCCGTAGCGGGTGAGATGTCACTACTTTCCTTCTCCCTGCACGAGTCCTGCACGTGTGCACACATGCACGTACACTTACCTGTTTCTGTATCTATTTCCATATGTTGAGAAGCATGAGTTTCTTCAGCAATACTTCTAACTCCAATCCAGTGTCACTGGCTTTACCCAGCTAGTCTCTCTCCATATTTCTGACCTCCTTTCCTCCCCGGGAGAAGCCTAGCTCTCCCCATCTTGAACACATGTACTCACTGTTCTGTCGCCCTTGTGTGGACTGTGGCTCCTGGGCCCCACCCCTCCTGCTCCCCACCCCACGTGGGTTCTCAGGCTCTGTGCCAGCCTGTCCCCTGGCCCTTGTGCGGCCCTCCTCACGCTGCCGTGGCTCCTTCCCCCGTACGGGGTCACACCCAGTATGGACGCCCCGTGTCCCCTCTCTGGGTCAGGTGCCCCCCGCCAGGTTGTCCTAGCACTAGTGTGCCCTCCTCTCCACGTGGCCCTTCACGTTCGGCTTCCCACCCTGCCGCCCACGGTGGGCCACGCCTCCACCTGGATGCCCTGCGCCCCGTCGGGCCAGCCCCACCACAGAGGTGCCCCTGCTCCCCTGAGCGTCGACTCCTTAGGGCGCTCCCTCACGTGGCCCCATGCCCCTTGCCTTGCTTGGGCTCTGACGCCCCACACCCAGCCTCTTCTCCTTGTGGAGGCCTGCCCTGCTCCACCTCCCCCGGTTCCGTGGAGACTGAATTGTTTAGAAAGGGGATGGGACATTATTATTATTATCATTATTATTTTTGCTACACAGATTTAAGTAGGGAAGTGGAATAAGATGTGGAGGTGACTTGAAGCCTAGAGAGAGGGACTTGACCTTCTAACTGAAGACCCCACGAAGCTCCTCCTCACGGGCCGAGTGACAGGGGTACAGAAAAGGGGACTTTTTACTTAGGGCGCTTCAGGGGCCATGGACTTGCTTGCTCTGGAAATGAGCCTGGCTCCGTGTGCAGGCCTCTCCGGCGACAGGGTTGACTCATGATCAGAAGGACTGTGCAGGGGCAAGTGTGCCCGGGAGTGAGTGCAGGCTGTTTCCATCTGGACACACCTGTTTGCACGTCTAAGCTCTGCCCTTTGTTGGCTAAATCATGTTGGCCCCTTGGGCAGTTGACCACCTCGGGCCTCAGCATTCTCTTGTGTAAAGCAGAACACTGAGGGTCCCTGCCGCATGGGGTTGTCCGGAGGGTCACCAGTCCGCGGAGCACAGAGGGTTTCGGTTAGTGCTAGCTCCTTCTTCCACAGCTTTCAAAGAAGATGAATTTGCTTCACCCAGACTTTGAGGCATATCCTCATTCTGGATGTGGGGGCTCCAGACTTGGTGACGAGGTGTTACGATGCCGGGTAGAGGCACACGTTCCCTTGAGATGCTTCCTTAGCATTTCTCTGGCCCTGAGACCCCCTCCCCCACATCCTGTGTCCTCACCATTGGTCTTTAGCCCGCACAGCACCTCGAGGCCCTCGCTCATTGTTCCCTGTGGGCCAGCCGCCCATTCTGGGAGGGCGTGGGGTGGCGGGGCCCCTGCCGTCACTCCGAGCACTAACTGTGTCCTTGTGGGTGGTATGTTGTGCCGGGACCGGGCTTGGTTTCTTGTCTCATGCCCCAAAGGAGACGAAGCCATACTCAGGATACCACGCCTGATCTTGACTGAACTATACTATGACGATCTCTGAATTAAGCAGTGACTAAAGGGCCATAGGAGAAGTCAGAGGACTCCTTCTTGCCTTTGACATTGACTAAAAACAAGTTAAACAAATTAAAAACTCTTTTTGTGTATGCCATTGTCCCAGTTCTGTTTTTGGCTAAAGCCAAGTTAGGTCTTCCCCGTGAATCATCTCAGTAAGTCAGACAGACGCTATCTGGTTGGCTTAGTACTCACTCCGCAGAAGATGCAGTATTCCCTACACTTGGATAACAAAGCTGAATTTGGACACTTTATGACTTTAGACTAATGTAATGAAGTCACCTTATCTTTTATAGTTTGGGGATCTCATTTTGGCAAGAAATTGCAGCACATGCAAATCGTTGTTAACTTAGACTTTATTCCTGTCTTATTTTGGCTCTTCCTGGTTGATGGACAGGAGTAGTGCTTGTGGGTTTGGTCGGCAATTCCCCTGATGGGATAGACTTGGCAACCAACAATGTATCTCCTTTAAATGTTCACTTGAAATAATGTCTGGAATATATTTTTTATCATCAATGAAATCTGTCTTAAAAAAGAACACA
Organism: Crocuta crocuta; assembly: GCF_008692635.1. Classification (NCBI taxonomy): domain Eukaryota; kingdom Metazoa; phylum Chordata; class Mammalia; order Carnivora; family Hyaenidae; genus Crocuta; species Crocuta crocuta. Next base: position 8,328,604 of record NW_027551562.1, on the reverse strand, counting down.
TCCTTAAAATGGCTCTTGAAATTAAGGAAGCCAAATGATACTTGTTTGTTTAACTCATTGGATGTTTGAGTGCCTGCTGTATACCAGATGCTAACCTGACTGCTGGGGTTATGGTCATGCATAAAACGTGGCCATTGCCCTCCAGAGGCTCAGTATGACTGAACAGAGCTATGTGATCATGCCTTTTATGGGAGATGCTATATAACCACAGAACTTAGTTTTTCCTTTCCGTGTCTAACCCCTTGAAAATTACTTTTAATTCTGTTTCTTCATATTATATTTAGTTCTGTGTGTAGATGCTCAGGATTCTTTTCATTTGTTTTTTGTTTGTTCATATGTACGTAGTGAGCCCCTATCCATTTCCACCGTGAGCCAGACTGACATGATACATGCCCTCCAGGAACCTCTGTCTGGACCCGTGTAGGTTCTGAACCTCGTGCTCTTAAACAACTAGCAGACATCTGCTTGGAGAAAAGTGCCCCCTCAGTGTTGCTTTGCACCACACCGATTCACTCTCGCAGCCTATAGGAAGGAGCATTTTTCTCCCTCTGCTTAGAGATCCCTCTGTTAGGCACGAACGTGGCTATTAAGGAAACACACACTTCATTCCAGAGCCGGCTGTGCCCCTGCCTCGCAAGCCTGTACCAGGTTCCTGGCCCATCGTGCAAGGGTTGTGTGGGGGTTGGGACATCTGTCCGTCTGTGCTGTGGCCTGGGGTCCGGGACCCCACGCTCTGCAGGATGGCTGCACTCCCCAACATCCCTGCAGCCGTCAGGCCTCGAGATGAGCTCTGGTAAAGTTAGACTGAGCTGCTTCTTCTCACTGCTTACGCTCTGGCCAAATACATTGTCCTAATTAAATGTTGCTTTTCCATTTAAAATTCTACAGTGCTGTAATTCAGAGAAGAAAGCTGCTATTTTGACAGCTGATGTCATTTAATTTCAGGATCATTGTGCGTCTTGTATTCAACTGAAGACTAAATTGGACCCTCTCTTAGAGCTTTTGTACTGATAAAATACTACATTTTTACGAGTGTCTGATCAGCTTGGCTTGATGTGGTGTTTGAATTCCCTTCTGCTGATATTCTCTGATGGGACCCCCTAATGTGGGTGTGGAGGGGGTTGATTACTATATCTACCCGTGTGCAAACTGGGGCCTTGTGAATGTGGTTCTGACACAGACCCATACGTACGTGTTCATTCGTCTGGTGGCCTCAGATGGCATCCCTGTTCACAGTGCCCCAAGCGGGCCTGCTTTGTCCCGTATCTGGGCTGGTCCCCTGCCCCATGCCCTTCCCAGTGGATGGCTCTCCCTTCCCACCACTTGGCCACATCCCCTTAACCGTGTCTTTGGAATCCACTTGAGTGTCACTTAGGCCCGGTGAAATACCGCTGCTGTACTGGTGGAGAGGGGCTGGGACGAAGGTACGTGCCCGTGAAGCTGCCACCACAGCCAAGGGCCAGAGCGCGTGTCCTGCCTGGTGGGTCCCCAGCTCCTTCCCTGCACCCTCACCCTCAGTCCTGGCCGCCTCCTGCAGTCATAGGTTGGGTTTCTTTTCTGGAGCTCCAGAGATGAGCCGTTTCATTCACATCTGTCTGGGAGATGTGGCGTCTCATCTCTGCCCCGCGGATGGGCTGCAGGCTCTGGTCATTGCAGAGTGGCTTTCCCGCACGCAGCCCCCTTAGTCTGCTGTGCGTCCCCCACAGCGTGGAGGGACCTTCCACAGAAACGAGCCAGCCCCATGGTCCCCTTGAGGGCCTCTGTGGCCCGCAGCTCCAGCGCCAGCCTGGCTCCCGCGGCCTCACGCATGGCCCCTTTGAGGCAGCGCCCCGGGGACTCTCTTCCTCTCTGCTTTAAGGGTGAGAAAACAGCCTCTAGGGTTTGTCCAAGGCCACCTCACTGGGGGGCAGTGAGCCCTCCGCCTCTTATCCAGAGCCCACCTTCAGAGCATGGGAGCTTTTGCTCTAAAAACGGAAGGGCTGGAGCCTGTGGGTTCGGAATGCTCTGCAAAGCCACGTCCCGCCACCAGACAACACCGTGCTGTCCAGGAGGTCACCCCCTCTCTGGTAGGTGATACGACCATTAGCAAGTAGTTGCTGCCCCTCCCTGTGGAGCTGACACCCTCACCCAACTGGCAGGAGGCGTCCTGACCATGGCGGCCCCTGCCCTGTGCGTGTCAGGCTTGCTCTTATGTGCTCTGGCACATGTGAGTGGACGGGGCGTGTAGGAAACGGATTGGGGCCCCTGAGGATGTCCACATCCGAATCCCAGACCCTGTGACTATGTTGCCTTCTGCTGCAGAAGGGACAGTGCAGGTGTGACTCCGTTGAGGATGGTGAGAGGCCGCCCCTGGGACGGAAGCCCTAGAGGGTCGGGGTAAAGGGGACATAAACCGTTCAGTTGCAGGGCATTAGCTTGTAGATCCATTGAGGATGTGTCAGAGGAGGCCAGGTTGGTGATTGTGTACGTGGGTCTTGCTCAGCATGTAGAACAGAAGTAAGAACATATAAGGCTCAGCACAACTTGGTGGACGCACGTTCAGCACACGGGTGGTGTGTACAAACTGGATCACACTGTGCTCAGCTCGGCTGCACCCCTCAGCCCTGCAAAATTGCTCCCATCCTTCCAGACCAGCTCAGGCTCCCTCCCTTCACAGCTACGCCAGTGTGTGTGTGTGTGTGTGTGTGTGTGTGTGCACGTGCGTGCATGTGGTGCTGTGCACTTTCCTGGGGGGGATATGTCTCTCCTTGGGCACTTGAGCCTGGTTCCTGTCTGTCTCTTTGAGAAGAGGCCTGAACAGTCCTTCGTGGGGCACCTGTTTGTGGCAGGTCTCCCACACTCTCTGTGAAAAACTCTACTAGAAACCCCTGCGTGTTGGCGTTATTTCTCCGGGAGAGAGAGAACTCCGACCTGAGAGCCCGCACGTCCTGTCCCAAGTCACATGGCTCATGAGTGACAGCTCTGGGCCTGAATCAGCTCTCACGAAGGTGACTCGCATGATCTGTAGTCATAACCTGTTGCTTTGTAACGATGCACCACGAACTCACCGCCTCAACCAGCTCACCTGCATCCCGTGGTTTCTGGGGCTCAGGACCCAAGGCGCTGCGTAGCCGGGTCCTCGTGGGCTGACATCGCCTCCTGGTAGCTGGTTTCGGGCAGAGACCGCCTCCAGCTCCTAGGGGGCCCAAGGGTCTTTGCCACGTGCGGCTTTGCAGGGCAGCTCTGCTTCGCTGATGACAGCGTGCAAGAGGGAGAGCCTGTGGTCTCGCATCACATGATCACACCTGTCGCGTCGCCAGCATCCCATCATCTTGTGTCCCCTCAGCCGCGGGCAAGTCATGGTCCCAAACCCACTCAGGTGGAAGGGATCCCATGGGAGGGTGAACAGCAGAAGGCGGGGATCCGGGGAGCCGCTGTGAGGCCCTGTGTGTCATGGAGGCAGAGGACCATGTCGGTCACGTGAGCTCCTGTTGGAAGGAGCACAGAGCTCTGCCAAGGGGCCCTGCAGTGAACGTCGGCGAAATTTAGGCCATCGGTTTCTGGTCAAGGAGCTTACGCTGCATCTCCAGGAGGCCGGCCCACTGCCTTCCCTCTGGAGGCCACCTCGCGGCGAGCCTGCGGTTCCTGTGCTCCAGGGAAAATCAGGTCCTCGCTGAACACGTTGTCCCCTCTGGTGCTGCTGGCACTGCTGCTGGCCCAGCCCTGGCCCCGGTTCCTGGGCCACCGTGACACCTGGCACCCCGGCCTTGCTGCCTTGGGTCAGGCCTGCCAGCCCATCCTCCCCCTTAACTGCCAGGCGGTCTTCCCCGGAGCCGGCGGCTTTCCCAGGGCATCTGGAATGGAGCCCAGGCTGCTGGGAGACCCCCCCACCCCCCCCACTGCCTTTCTCCTTAGTATTTGCACTGCCCTGTCCGTTGTGTCTGGAGCCCGGGGCACTCCTGCCTGTGTCTCCACACTTGGGTTCCCTCCCTAAGAGCCCCTGCCCTCTGCTCCTAGCCAGCCTCCCACCCGCACGTGGCTGGCCCGGCTCCCGTTCTTCACGACGTGCTGCGGGACTTCCTCCTCGGTGGGCGCCTGCGACGACCTCGGGAACCGCGTGTCCTCGGTGGGTGCCTGCGACGACCTTGGGAACCGCGTGTCCTCGGTGGGCGCCTGTGACGACCTCGGGAACCGCGTGTCCTTGGTGGGCGCCTGTGACGACCTTGGGAACCGCGTGTCCTCGGTGGCCTGCCTGTGACGACCTCGGGAACCATGTGTTCTCCTCAGTGGCCTGCCCGTGACGTCCTTGGGAACCGTGTCCTCTCCACTTTGCACTGTGGCGCCAGAGATGTGCCCTCATGCAACTACGCGTGTTCCGTAGTTGTTTGATTTTGCTCTTATATTTTTAAAAATGCACCGTGTGCTCCCAGAACCTTGCTCATGTTTCGATAGCACGTGTTCCATACATTCTGATGGAACCGGCGAGGAGGGTGGATGAGTGAATGAATGAATGATTGAAAAAGGTGTCTCAGTGAAGCTGGGTGGAACTGAAAAATCTTAGAAGCAAAGTCTATTTAAAATGCCTTTCTGGAGGAAGCACACTCTATTGTATTAATTAACTCAGAAGCTTGCAAGTCAGGGGGACGCTCCCAGTCTCTTTTTCCAGTTACTGAGCAGAGAAGCTGGCAGAGCACTGTCGCCATTCATCACTTTCCCCAGGGTCTGGCTGGTCCTCTGTTTCTGGTAAATAAGCAGAAGAGACCACACCCTACCTTGAGATGAAGGCAGTTTGTTGCAGAGGCCACATACTGCTTAATTTCTGTTTTGCGGGCATAGAGAGGCCCCCCAGTCCAAGGTTGGGCCATGGCACCCTGTCTGCTGTGGTGCCTAGACCCGGACCAGACGTGCACACACTGAAACCTGTGGGTGACGTTCAAAAACCAGTTCTGAGTGAGTCTCATTGGCAGGTGGCCCCTCACTCCCTTCCCAAGCATTTGCTCCATTCCTATTGGGTGAAATTGGGCCTCTAGGGGTCTGAAGAAGACTCAGAGCCAAGGAATTGGGTCTGTGGGGTCCTGGGATGGGTGTCGGAAGAGGCTCTCAGAGAGCCGGCTAGGAGAATGATTCAGGAAGCCCCCACACAGGTCCCTGGGAGCCGGCTTAGATGAACTTGGAAGGTTTTGATAGAGGAAGTGACATTTGGGAGACCTGATGGCATGAGGTGAGAGGATTTGAAGTCAAAACTGTCTGAATTCCCTGCTTTGCTCACGAGTCATCCCCGAGATGGTGGCATTAACGTCTACTGAGAGGTGTTCTTCTGACCGTCGGAAGCTGTAACGATGTGAGAGGGCCTTAAGGGGTGAAATTTGTGTAAATTATTGTGTTAGAGCCGTACCGGAGAGGGTGGGTGGGAGCTGTGTGTGAAGAGGCAGAGGTATTTGGG
>NW_027551562.1:8303019-8323130 GCF_008692635.1 Crocuta crocuta | reverse complement strand
GGGAGCTGGGGGTGGGGCCCAAGAGAGCCCAGTGTGGTGTTGGCCTCATGGTGGGGGCCCAGGGCAGACGGGTGACCGTGAGGACACATTCTGTTTCACTCTATGACGTATTGCGTTTCTGTTCAGCCAGTTCATCATCCCTGTCCGTTTTCTTGGGCCGTGGATGAAGTGAGCCCGTCTCCTGAGTGTGGTTGCAGCGCCCGCCCTCTCGCGGGGGCAGGCTGACCCCCCTGGCGTCGTCGTTGGGCTGCCCCAGCTCCCCACCGTGCGTTCCGGGGCTCTGCCCCTCTGTGACCCTGCCCCAAACTTGAAAACTGGCTGTGCCGCCTGGGTCTCCGAGACACCCTGACCCTTGTGATGGCTCTGGTGTGAGTTAGGCTGTATTGGGGAGGGACTGGTCTGAATTAAGGCTTGATTGTAGTTAGCAAAACGACCCTGAGGCTCGCCCAGGCAGAAGAGGGAGTGCACTGGGGAGCAGCGTGGCTCTGGCGAGGAAAGCAGGGACATGCTGCAGAGCCAGGCTGAGCCGCGTCCACCGGTCGGGAAGCACGGGCTCCAGTGTGCCCCGTCTCTCTCACACCCTCGGTGGCTTCTTTTCGCTCTTTTGTCTTGTGCTGTTCCATGGCCCCTCTGCCTCTTCACACCCACACCGACAACAGCGTCTCAGCCTTGGGTTCACACCAGTGCCCCAAATCCAGACTCCCTGGAGGAGGCGTCTTCTTGGCTCAGCCTCTGTTATGTGTCTTCCCGTGGTGTCCTGCCCCCTGTGGCTGAGACCTGAGCCCCTTGGTGACACACCACTTGGCCACTGGCATCCTTGTCTGTGCACAGGAAGACAGAGGGGCTGTTTGTGGGCTGGGCAGAGACTGCAGGGCGCCCTCCCTAAGGCTCTGTGAGGTCAGGGAGTCCTTTGCCTGGGACCCCTTTGGAGGACACAGCAGCTGTAGTGAAGGCCCTTCATTCATTCAGCGTTCATTAGTCTTCTTTACTGACAGGTGCTGTCTGGACCCTGAATGCAACGTGTGTGTTTCTGTGGTTACTCTCTGGAAATAGGGTGGAAATCTGACTTTACCTGTCCTGAAGCTTTGTTCTGCTGGGCTCGGTGAGCTTCCCACTGGGTGCTCCTTCCCGGCTCTCCTGCTGCCCTTTGGGGACCAGAGCCACCAGGGCTGGCCCCCCCAGTGTGTTGAGCAGGGCTTCACCCGAAGCACATCTTGGTTCCTAATTTGTAAAGTGAGATGAATAGTAACCACCTCATGGAACTTCCGTGAGAAATAACTTTTTAGAAACTTCATAAGCTCTCACTCTGGTGATTACGCACATGTGATTTCAAATGCCCAGCCATGGCGGGCAGTGTCTTGCTGGCCTTTGCAGGTCTTAAATGTGGGAGGGACCTATACTTTCTAGACCATGTGCCTTCGACGTTGCGTCTCCTCATGCAAATGCAGTGCTGAGTCAGTCTTCATTTTCCAAATTCCTTTTAAGAGTAAAGTATCAAACTTCCCTTTGCTACTCCCAGAGCTGGGTGATGCCACTTGCTGGAGGCTGCCTCACTTCCTATAGATATGTTTTCTCGCGGCTTGGCACGGCTTACCAGCTGCTACCATATACCTGCTGGGTGCCACGCATTTTTATCATTGTGCCAGTCTACAAGGAACATGATACCACGTCCATCTTACAGATGGAGGAACTGAGTCTCAGTGAGTAAAAATGACCCAAGTTAAGTTCGTAAGGCTCTCAGACTCCAAAGACTGCCTTCTCCCTAAGATCCCACACTGCCTCACAATGGAGCGCAAGGACCTAGGAGAGCTTCAGGCAAGGAGACCTCTCCCCCTTTGGCTTCCATAGATCCTACATGTGATCGGCTGCTCTGGCGGTATCTGAGTGGCTGGGAGAGCCTGAACTCTGCCCACTCAGCGCCCCCTGGGCCTCTGTCCCGTCTCCAAGGGGGACCAGGGCACCTGTACGCACACTCAGGCGCCATGGATCTCTTCTCCTCCCCACACGTCAACCCACACACTTCATACACTAGCGGACGGGGAACCTCGGCAGCTAGTCTTTCCCTTGAGGGCCATCACAGTTGTCAGGTGCTGCCAGGGGGTGGACCCCGGATCTGAGCACAGCCTGGGGAGCTTACACTTAGGATCACAACAGGCATTTATGGTCTTAAAGAAGCAATAGCAGTATGAATCAATTTTAGTGCTTGAGAGAGCTATGCAGCTCAGCATAATGGCCCACGAAAAATTTGTAAATTACAGGCATCAGCATCAATAAAATAATGACAGTGCCAAACAGGCAACTCGGCATCTCCCTCAGGTTTCATACAATTCTTACCTACCCTCAGGAGAAGAAATGAGTGTTTCGTTGTCTGCCTAAGTGGATTGTTGGGAAAATTTCACAGGGAGAGAACATGTCATATGTAGGAATAGTCTGCCTCCAGGGGAGTGACGTTCCTCACTTTTGGGTGTGAATTTCCTGCCTCCAAAAGTTGGCCAGGGTTTCTTCCAACAGGTGCCGAATAAACCCTCTCCATCTTTCACAGAGCCGCCAGCATGATCTCTCCAAAATTCAGATGTGATCTGCCTGCTTTAAACACTTTGCTTTTTCCTCCTGGCCTTCTGACTCCGAGGCCACCCCCTTTGCCTGGCGGGCATGCGCTCTGCCTCTTGACCCCACCCTTGACCAATATCCGGAGTGGCATGTGGCCCCCACACCCCTGTGTCTTGTCACAGCTCTTCACGTGGCACCTGCTCTGTGCTCTGTGCCCTGCTCAGCATGACCTTCCTCACCCTGGGTGCCCTGCGAGCTCCTTCAGATCCCCGCTCCACGCTGGCTTCTTCGCAGTCCTTCCTTCCCTCCGGTGACGTTGATCATCTCCCAGGTTTTGCCAGCACCCCTTCTGACGCAGGCGGTTTTGTAGGCATGCAGGCCCTGCCCCATCCCTCCACCCAGCCCCTCCAGGGGGCTTCCTGGCCGTGAGCACCCCGTCCCTTCTCTCGACAGCCGCGGCGCCACTTCCCAATGGTTAGCGCTCCGGTTGTAATTCTCTCCTTTCAGATCCGGGCTCTCCGCTGCGGTGGGAGCCTCCTGCAGACGAGGACTATCTTCCATCGTCCGTCCTCTCTGGCTCTGAGGGGCGGTCAGAAAGACCTGGCTGGATGGGACGGGGGGCGTTCTGCTAGGGTACCGCATGGCTTCCTCGAGTCCTGTGCCCCTAGTCACGTGGCCTGGGAAGCAGCCTTATTTCTGGATCACCAACCTTGACTTGGACTTTTCCCTCCTGTTCCAGACGCTTTCTCGGTCTCTGCTGTCATCATGGGAACCGGTGGGGGCCGCGGCTCTCCAGCCTCCTCCTGCGGGCTCTCCTGTCTTGTGACGCTCATTTGCCCTCCTAATCACGGCACTTCACCCCTCTCCTCCTTTGTCTTTAAGTCTTGAACGTAATGACCCAGCGCCTAGAAGCAGTTAGGAAATGATTGCCTCGGTGATGGATGGTCCCATTATGATCACATCCTGTGTTGGGATTAAAGACCTTTCCAAGCAGTGCCAAGGAGACCACATTAGTGCCATCTTCTTGATCAGCCTTAACCCAGATTTTTGCCAATGAACACAGTCAAATTAATGATATTATGATATCAGATTTCTGCTTGAGGCTACGTGACCCAAAGTATGGTGTGTCTTTTGCAATGTCAGTTACTGCTGTTAGGAATATCTACTTTTTGGAGAGAGTTTTATTGGAATTTTAAAAAATGTAACCCACGTTTACCCAATGCTAGGTGCGTCATGGACATGGCGTGTTGACTGGCTTGCTAGACGTGTGACCTGGGACAGGGCTCGGTTTGCCCAGCCACAGTTAGGGCCGCGCGTCCCAGGGGAGGGGCGAGGTGAGGGGTGAGGAGCAGGACTGAAATGCAGCCCTGGGTGCAAAGGGAAACGCGTCTTGTGGGACTCGGACAAGGTACTGGACAAGGTAACAGGAGCACAGAGCGCAGGGGGAGAAGTGGAGGGGCCTAGCGGCCTCAGAGAGGGGACTTGCGGGAGGGTTTTGGGGGTGATGCCAACTGATTAGAGACGGTGAGTGGCTCCTGCAGAGGGCGGGCCAGATGCCACAGTCAGCCAGTTGACCAGTGAGCCAGCTGTTGCGCAGGGGGAGGGCCTGGCCTGAAGGTGCGGTGGGAAGCACCAGCCATGGCCTCTGAGACTCGGCCTGTGACAGGCTCTGGTGCGGGGCATCGGAAGGTGGACATAACCCCGTGTTACCAGTGCTGTCCCGGTTCTGCCAGCCACACGGCCTCGTGGAAACCCCCGAGTTGGACTTATCCCTGAGAGTCCAGGCTTCCTCCAGGGACCCTCCCCTTTGGGACGTTGGGCACAGACAATGGAAAATGGGTGCCTCCTGCAGACAGGCAGCTGCCGGGGGAGCAGTGCGGGTCTGTGCTCAGAGGGCCGAGCTTTCCTCCCCCCTCCCCGCTGCTCCCAGAGTGCTCCTGGGCAAACGTGGACCCTGCCTGTGACCGGGGTGTCCCTTGCGTGGTGCTCCCTGTGAAAACCTGAAGCTGGGACTAGGTGATCTCCTTTCTTATCCTCAACATAGAAATAACTCCCCGACATTTCTGCAGTTTTAAGACTGTCCTATAAATGGCAGTGAGCATGTGTGTGAGTGTGAGCTCCGTGCAGGTGAGTGGGGCCGCACACCTGCGTCGTGCAGCCAGCTGGTACCACGGAGAATTCTGGAATGTGGGTCTCTGCCTTCGTGACGTTGGGCCTCTCCCACGCGGGCCTCCCGCACTCCCCCAGACAGGACTGCTGCAGCCCTGTGGTCACCCCGTCCTCGCCTCCCCCTGGACGTTTTCCTGATGTCCTCGCTGCATAGTCTGAGAGCGGGCGTCAGCCTGCACCTGACACGCCACACGCCACCTGGGGTGGTGCCCGTGTATCCTCCCTAAAGCTGAGGTCGTCCTGGGCAAGGGACCGTGTGCTCCGTGCTCGGGTCTCCATGTTGATGACTCACCGCCAGGCCTGTGGTCGTGTCTTCCCCTGCTCTCTCCTCCCCAAAGTAACACGGGGACTGACCTCCACGCCCTAAAACAGTCTCCTGAATAACGTGTACTGGATGCTCAGTAAATACTGAATAAATGACTAGTAAATAATAAATAAGGGAATGAAATATCATGTGGGAAGAATAGTTTTTATTTACTAAACAGAAACAAGAGAGGAACGTAAAAATGGGCGTGTGTCCTGCAGGGCAGAGCAGGAGAGATGTGGGGCCACACGTGCCCTGGTTTGAACTGCACCGGCCGCCTCCCCACAGCGCGGCCCGGGGGGTGGACTGTCTGGCCTGCGGATGCAGCTGCCTGGGAACCGGGTGTCCGCGCAGCTCCGACCCGCCCTATGCCTACAGAGGTGGATTGGAAGCGATGCGGCTGCCGTGTGCAGCCTGGTGCCTGACGCCCAGGGGAGCCCACCGCGCTGGCTGTTATGGCCGCCTGACCGGAGGTGGGGCGGCCAAAGTGGGCTGTGGGCGCGTCGGTTTGATTATTACTTCTCTGTGGATAGAAATGGCCACCTTGATAAAGGAGAGGGCTACCCGCAAATGTTCCCGTCCAGAGAAGGCGGTGAATGCTTTATGAGACACACCGTGGAGTCCCACCTCAGCGCCTCGTGCAGGAGCCACCTTATTAAAGTGTCCCCTTTGATGGAGTGCGCTGGCCCGCGCAGGGGAGCGCCCGTTTCTCCAGACCGCTTCCCGGTCATGCATATTTTAAGGAGTTTTGCCGGCTGGCTGTTTCTGTATATTAATCTAGCAGATGGATCACTTACAGGACAAAGGGCCTTCCTATCTGGGAGCCACAGCTTCCGTTGTTAGTTTCCGTCTTCCCCTGTCCGTTTCCAGGTCCCTTTCCACCGTGTCCTTCCCATACGTTCGGGGCTCCTGAAGGGACCACCGTCGTCCTGAGGGAACATGACTGCACGGTTAGGTTCGTGTCTTGAGTCTCGTGTGCGGCATTCGGTCCCCCAGCCGCAAGTCCTAGAAGCAGCGTGAGTGGGGCAGGGGGAGGGGAGGTGGTGCGTGGGGCCCGGCCGAGGCAGGTGGACACAAGTGGAGAGGGACCTTTGGGAGAGGTGACGTCCGTGAGGCTCCCTCAGTGCCGCAGCCGTGCAGGGGAGCAGGGGCCGTCCTGTGGGTTAACCTGCCTCCCCAGTACCTGAAGAAAGGGGCGTGGCCATAGAGTCCCCACAGAAGCCGGACTCAGCGGTAAGTGGGGAGAGCTGAGTGAAGGGAGTCTTTAGCAGGTGTGGGGGTCAAGGCTGGGTGGGGCTGGCAGCAGCCGAGAGCCCTTCCCCCTCCAGGTGGGCTGGGACAAGGTGGCTCAGGTGCCTGGAGCCAGCTGACACATCAGGTGGTCTGGCTGGGGGCCTGGCCTCACTCTGCCCTCCCGTCCTCTGCTGGTGCCTCCTCTGGGGAGCTCGGCGGGAAGCCCCCAGGCCAGGGGCCATCGCTGCTGCGGTCTCGTGGGTCAGCGCCTTGCGGCACCAAGCAGGCTGGGCACTGGGGCTGCAGGCCTGCAGGGGCGTGTTTGGCTCCAAGGACTCGAGTGGGACACTGGACCTGAGGTTTCACACCCGGTGTCCCCAGCCTTGGTGACCCTCCGCATTGGTGAGACCAGGAAACAGGTTAGGCCTGGGGGGCCCAGGGCAGGACAGTGGGCTGTGTCTGTCACCTGTGTGGATGCTGTCAGGTGGGAAAGGTATTGGCTGGCAAACGAGCATGTCGGTTTTTAGAGTTTAGTAACATGCCCTGCATGGCGCTGTTTGTGGGGGGCAGTTGGCGCCCACCCAGGACACTCAGTGGTTTCCACCTGCACCTGCACCCTGTACGCACACAGGGGAGAGTGTGGGTTAGATCCTACCCCCTTTTCTTGCTCCCTCCTCAGCCCCGCGCAGTACCCTGCATCCCGTGCCTTGTCACAGGCTGGTCAATGGCAGCTCTGGGATTCACACCCACCGTATTGGTGTCCTGTGCCACGTGGCTTGTCCCCTCTGTGACATTTTCTCAGTGGCTACCACGCTTCAGGAGCACGTGACTCTGTCGCTGACCAGACGACCACCTTTCTGCACTGGGATGGTGGTGGCCTTATACTTCCTGAGCTCCGTCGGGTTGTGTTTAGAGTGGCGGGGGCCCCGGGGTGTCTGCTCACACCTGTTGCCCGGGAGCTCCTCCTGCCTTTCTCCAAATGGACCCAGAGCCGGTCAGGCCACCCCCCGCCCCCCGTGATGAGCAGGGAGGGGCCTCGGCCCTGCTGGTGTGTGTCCTGGCCCTCGGCCCCGGGAGAGGCTCGTGCTCACGTCACTTCCCCTCCACTTGTGCCATGTAACTTTCGGTGTAGAATTTTTATAAAGTTGGAACATGCACCTGGAGGCATTTTGGAATCACATTTGCTTCAGAATTGGAAAAGAAAGTATTTTGGGTAAGCTATAAATCACCTCTGTTTTAGTTTTAGGAAACTGCATTTATATTATGCTTTTTCAGTAAGTAAACAGGTTTCTTGAAATGAGGAAAAGAAAAAAAAATGCACCCTGTGGAGAGTGGTTTACATTTATTCTTTGCTGTAGTATGTGTGTCAAGCGAGATCTTCCCAGAACCCTCAAACACGGAGAAGGTCAGTGTGGGGCTGCTCTGTCTGTAGCAACACAGGGCGTGTTTGGCGCTCGGCAAACATGGATGCAATTAATTCCATATGTTTGTTGAGCCTCGACGGTTCCCTGACACTGTTCTAGGCGCCGGGAACACCACGGAGAACAAGACAGGTAACACCGCCAGGAAGGTGATGTCCTCCGGGGGGGAGAGTGGGGAGAACCCATGTTCCAACAGGCGGGTGCCCTCAGCTCAGCTCAGCGGGCCCGGTCGCACGTGCTCAGGAAGTGTGGCAGCTGGGAGGTCTGGAGGGTGTGGTCCAGGCAGAGGCAGGCGTGCGGCCCACGCGCCTTTCCCTCTCCTGTCAAGCTCAGGCTTGAGCACCGTGTCTGTGCCCGGCACTGGGTGCTGGGGGCGGCGGCGGCTTGCGGAGGGGACAGAACACAGAACTTCCCGTTAAGTGGAGGGAGCACGGAGCATCTGCTGTGAGAGAGGCCGTGAGCCTCCAAGATGAGAGACTCCAGGCTCACAGCTGGAAATGGGCATTTCAGGTTCTCATTCTGGCTTTGCAAAGAATCCTGAGAATTGTGCAGGCATTCATCCTCTCTAGGGTTCGAGTTGCGTGTTTGGAAATAGAGGATTGGACGGGGCAAACCCTTGAGCCTGCCCTCTGCCGCCTTATCCTCACAGAATACGGATCCTTGATTTTAACCGGATGCTGTACACACGCGTGTACACACACGCACGTCTCTTCTTCACTGTGAGCACGGGAGCCGCACGCTTGCCCTTCCCGGCCTGGGCTGTGGGCTGGGTGAAGAGCTCGGGCGTTGCCGCGTCCTCTTCCTCTCTCCGCCCCGCGAGCTGCCTGCTGCCTCGTGAGCCCCAGGCCGTCACTTACACGTCCACTTTCCCGCTCTCCTGCCTCCTCGTCACGCGTAGAGCCCACGCTCTGGTCACATTTCTTACCCGGCCGGCCCGGGCCCTTCTCAGGGTCCTCGTGTGGCCTGGCCGGGATGGGGTCCTCCGCTTTCCCTGGCCCGCGAGCTCTCGCATGTGCGTGTCCGCTGCCAGGGGGGTGCTGTTCCTCGCCCCCCAGCCCCCGTGCATCGGCTCCTCCTCCCGACTTCTCCCGTGTCAGCTGTCTTGTCACTTATCCCAGGAAGCCTTCCCTGAACTAAGCACTCCTCCCCCCAAACCATTGGCCCCAAATCCTGCTCCCCTTGTTTGGGTCCCCCCTCCCAAGGTGCTCCCGTAGAAGGTGAGCTTCCCTTCTAAAGGTGTGTTCGAATCATCCAGTCTGTCCACACCGCACTTACCTGGTGACCGGGGCTGTTCCGGTTTCCTTCCCCGGCCTCCGCAGGGAGCACCACACGTGCCGAGGCAGGAGCTGTGTCCAGGGTGTGAGAGGGGAGTGAGGGGTCCACCTCGCGGTGCCGCCGCGATTCCCTAACTGCCCACAACGCGGACCACAGAAGCTCCTCCGAGACGCCCGGGAGGTGACGGGACTGAACTGGGACCTGGAGCCTGGAGCGGAGCAGGGGCGGGGTTTCCTCCCGAGAAGGCACACGCGTGCAGAACCTCCCTGCTGGTGTCAGCACCGCAGGCCGCGGGGCCGGGGGGCTCGGGATGAGACGCAGAGCCCCGCGGTCCAGACGTGCCGGGCAGACGACCGCTGGGGCTGTGAAGACCACGCTCGCCGGGAGAAAGACGAAGCGACCTCTCTGGAGCATCTCCTGGGAGCCGGCTCTGCCCAGGCCCCTTCTGCACATTTTCTCGTTCAGCTCCCGGGGCTCTCGGGGAGAAGGCCTCCTGCCTTTTTTTCTAAATGGAGGTCCGGGTCCAGGCGCTTTTCCCAGGTCACACAGCCAGTAAGTAGAATGTCGGAAGGCAGTGTTCTCCCGCTCCAGAGCCCGGGCCCTTCCGTCCCCCTGGACGTCTTCACGGGCACAGTCCGTTTTCTCCCTGGCTCTTGGCACTGCTGTCTCTTTGAGTGGACGTCTCAGCCCACCGGCCACTTCGGCTTCGGCGCCATTTTATCCTGCGGGCCTCCCGGCAAGGCCGGCTCTGACCTCGCTGGTTACCGGGAGCCCCTCTCTGGCTCCTTGTCTACACTGTGGGAAACTTGGACAGGTGGGAAGTGTGTCTGATCTCGTGTCAGAATTGGCTTCCCAGGCACCTGTCTCCGTCAGCAGCTTTGGCAGCCTCGCGCACTGCTGCCTGGCCTCCGATGCTGAACCCGGCGATCCCTCCGTGGGCCTCGTGGCCTCTGGGGAGCTGGCATGCGGGCCGTGGTGGTGGAGCCGAGAGGCTTTTCAGAGGCAGTGCTGACCTTGCCTTTGTTCTGAAGGTCCAGCCGAGCCCCATGTGATTCATCATCTGGGACTTTGTCATTGGGTTTCTTTTTGATCTGGGCAGCAGACATTAAAAAAAAAATCCACCATTAAAAAATCTACATTCCACTCAGTGACTTAACTGGGCTTAGACCTTTCGTTGCTCGTCCCTTCATTACTGCCTCCAAGGAAAGGTGAGGGCCGTACCCTCTGCTGCAGCAGGTCTGGTGTGACGGAGCAGCCCAGCCCTGACGAGAAGCTGCCTGCTGGCTGCCGTCACCTAGAGCCCCTCAGGGGGTCTCTGACTCAGGTGGTACGTGCTCTGGCTCCTCTGTGGGGCTTCTTCACAGGAGGATGGATTGAAGGGCAGAGGAGCTTGAGATGAGGAAGGACTTTGCCGAGGGGGTACTGTCCCCATTGAGTCTCCAAGGAAGACATGGACTCACTCACCAGGGGGACAGGGGAGGGGTGGAGGGGGCATGTTTGAGGAGGCGGACAGGAGGCTTGCAGGGAGAGAGCTCGGGTAGGAGTGTTTCTACACGAGCTCTGTTTGCTCTACAAAGAGCAAAGCTCTATGAAGTCTAGTTATGTCTTCCCTGCCGAAAGATGGAGAGGCTAGAGAGTTCCAAGAAAGGAAGAAACTAAATCAAGAACAGGAAGGAAGGGTCTGGTCAGCCAGGGAGTCCTACCCAGTGGCCAGGTGGGAGATGGGTTCAGCCAGTGTTGGGCGAAGTCTCCAGAGAAGGGATGACTGTTGAGGAAAAATGAGCAGTTCATTTGTCAATTTGCCGTGTATTTATAGAGTACTTACTACATCGGGCCCTGATTTCACATGGCCACGTTCCCCTGGGATGAGGCCTCCGGGTGACCCTCCTGACGGATTAATGGGCTGTACTAGAGCGTAGTAAGGGCAGCAGGAACCAAAGTCTTCGTGATCTTGCACTGGGGAAGGGGAGGTGCTGGGGGCAGCGGGAGACCTGGGGGAGGGAGAGGAAGAGAGAGACCCTGTCTGGACTCCATAGGACTGTCCTCCCCAGGGTGGGTGTGGAGCCCCTGCCGGGCGGATCGTGGGCTGAAAAGCACATGCACACCGCATACCACATGCACGTGTCATGACCACATGCACACGGCATGACCGATTCAGCTGGAGGCCAGTGAGTTCGCTCCCTGGGGTGCAGTGCAGATTCCCTGGTGGGGGGCGGGCTGCGGTGGCATCTTGTTAACTGTGAGTGCTGAGCACCGTCCCGAGGAGGGCGGAAGGGGGAGAGCGGCTTCACTTCCTCCGGGAAGTTCCCGGAAGTGTTCTAACACGAGTGCGGTGTTTAAGAAGCGTCTGTGCCACTGCCCATCCTTCCGTGAGCCCAGAAACTGGCAGTAGCCGACAGGTGGGTGGGGCCCTGCAGTCAGGCTGCCCAGCTCGAGACCCGGTGGTGTCCCTTCCCCGCTGGGTCACCTTTGGCGTGTGGTGCTGTCCTGTGGAGCCTCGTGCCGTCACCTGTGAGAGAACAGCAGTGTGTGTCACAGGGCAGGCGGGATTGGCAGCTGTGAGTGCTTTGTAGTCGCCATGGCATCACTGATCGCGTTCCACCGTCGCTTTGTCACTACTTGTTACAGTCAAGGTCCTGTCCCTCAAAAGCAGCGCTGTTGACGTTTCTTACTAGATCGTTCCTTGCTGGGGGCACTATTAGCAGCACCCTTGACTTCTATGCACAAGTGGCCAACAGTAGGCTCCCCTGCCCACTTGTGACAAGCCCGCATGTCTACAAATGCTGCCACAGGTCCCTGGGGGAGGGCAGCACCTCACACGGGCTCTGTCCTTCCTCCTCACCACTCTCTGCCCTGAGACTGCTCCTGGGCCTGGTTCACAGTGAGGAAACTGAGGCACAGGGAGGTGAAGTGGTTGCCCCAATAGGCTGTGTTTACGATGCTTCTACAGAGAGGGAGGGTTCCTGATACTTTCTCTCAAGGTTCCAGGAGAGCAAAGGGAGTCGGGGGGCTGTGGGGGAGGGGACCTGGTGCCTCCCCCTCTGCTGCTGCTCTGCCGGCCTCTCCGTGGGGCGGGAGGGGGGAGCTGGTGTCCTTTCTGTTCCCTTCTCCCCATGCCCTCTTTGGATTTTTTTTTTTTTTATTTTTAGAGAGAAAATTTTAAGCAGGCTCCATGAAGAGCATGGAGCCCAATGTGGGACTCAATCCCACGACGCTGGGATCATGCATGACCCGGGCTGAAATCAAGAGTGGGACACTCAACTGACTAAAGCCCCTCCAGGCATCCGCCCTACACTCTTGATGTCTAGGTTGACATTTGTCCCTGTTGTCGGAGGTCTCTGTCAGCCTCAGCCTGGGAGCAGATGGCCCCTCTTCTGACGTGTGGTCAGAATTTCAGTGGTGGCCTCACGTGGTCTCATCCTATAGGAGTCCTCATCCTGTATCACCATGGGAAGAATGGGGGGTACGGCCCAGTATTTTGACCGTGTTTGCATAGTTTTTATTACTATATTATAATTCTGTTTTATTATTGTTAACCTTGCACTGTGCCCAATTTATAGATTAAACTTCACCGTAGGTCTGTGTGTGTAGGAAAACACCAGGTCTAAATAGGGTTTGGTCCCATGCCAGTTTCAGGCACCCATCGTGGGGTCCGTGAACAGACCCCCTGTGGATGACGGGGCTGCTGCATTTCATTTCCTTATTGGCTGTCTGCGCCTGTCAGAGGGCTGCATCATGCTGGTGAGTCAGACAGAGTCCTGGCTCTCCAGACGCGTGAGCTCGGGGGCTGTCGGGATGTGGGGACTGAACAGCGTCGAGCCCCGGCACCAGGACTCTGCAGGCGGGCAGGGTGCAGCGCACGGGAGTGGGGGGTTGAGGGTGGTACCAGTAGCACCCGCCGCCCCCTACAGCCAGCTCCCTGCAGAGGGGTCTGCTCTCCATCCCCACCCCCTCCGATTCCAAGAGGGAAGCAGGAGTGAGAAGTGAAGGAGGTGGAGAAAAACCCAACCCAAGCCAAGAGCCCATGTGGCCGGAAGACCATGTGGGAGCCTTAGAGCCGCGTCTCCTCTCCCTTGACTTCCTCCTGTGGGAACGTTCCAGGCCCAGCCCTGTGTGTGGCCCCGCGCCCCGCGTGTGTCTGTTGGGGGCATCCAGGGCCCTTGGCTGGCTCTCTGTGGCGCAGCCTGGACGCGCTGCGCTGGAGACCCAGCAGATCTTTCCCACCAAGGCTGCTCCGCGCACGCCTAGTGGATGGCAGCGCTCTCCTTCTGCCTTTGTTTATGGAACCGTTCCCGACTTTTTCTCAAAACTTCATTCTTAACCTTGAACAAATTTTGCTGTCTCTATTCTAAAATAGATCCAGGGTTGAGTTGCTTGTCGCCCATCCCCCTGGCTCAGGTCACCATTGGCTGTCCCTGGGCTGATGGCACTGGTGTCCAGACTGGTGTCTGTTCGCGGCTTTCCTCTCTGTGACCTGCTGTGCCTCAGGGCAGCCACCGGAGCAATCCGCTTGCCACCTGAGTGAGAGCCATTGCTTCTCTGGTGGCTTCGCTGCATCACAGAGGAAAATCCAGAGTCCTAACAGGGGTCCGAAGGTCGTGCACCAACCTCTCCCATCTGACGACTCCCATGTGACTCCCTTTGCCTTTGCGCCATCCCCCGCCCTGCTCCGCCCCACTGTAGCCTGGACGGGACCACAGTGCCTACCCTTCCACCTCCCCGCCTGCCCGGAGGCCCTTCACTCTTCCTGAGATGCTCTTCCCCTGGGGTCTCCATGACTCCCCTCAACACCTCCAAGTCTTGGCTGAACATAAGCTTCCCAGCAAGCGAGGCACCTGCTGAGGGTCAGGCCAGCCCCCTCTCCTCCTGCAGCCTTCTTCGCCTGCCCTCAGCTTCCGGCGTGTGCTGACTACGCTTGCTGCCCTTGCTCGAAAGGCAGCGTCTTGTGCTTGGTGGCCTTTGTGTGCACATTGGACTTTCAGGAAGGACTCATCTTGACGAGTGTCACGATGTTTGGGTTGATTTCCCGGCAGCACACAGGGGTCAGCAGAGTTTCTTTGCATCTGTCTGGGGACATTCAGGGAGTGCTGAGTTCCCTTCCTCCTGCCTCTCTGCCTCCTTCTTGCCTCTCTTCTCTTTCTCTCTTTGGAAGCTGTTTCCTGGTAAGAATACAGCTTTTACTGAACGCAAGTCTTTCAGGATTAGAACCAGCTCTCAGGTTTGCAGCCTGTGCCCTGTGGGGCTGTCGGAAGGGCCTTGCTCTCCCGATGGCTTACTTGCCACTCCCTCCCCGCCCAGGGATGGGCCTCACCGTTGAGCCATCTGTCAGGAGCATGCTGGGACATCCTCATGGTGAGCTGCTCGTTTGCTCCCCTGCCTTGGCTGGTGGAGCCTGCTGGCCGCGGTGATGAAGACGTGCTCAGGTGTCCGGCCAGATGTCCTCTGGGTACACTGTGTCTCGTTCACATCTCAAGGTGCCTTTGTACTTGTGTGCGGGTGGCTATGACCACTCGGTCCACTGTGGTTTGGCATCTCAGGGAAGAGACCCCTTTTGTGGCTCTCCCGTTGATCAAGCTTCTGGAACTCCACTGTCAACAGACTTGGCTTATGTATTCACTGTTGTAACAAAACACAGCTTTTCATGTGGCCCTCAACCCGCAAAGCTGAGTCCCCACCACCATGAAGACGAGTACTAGGAGCTGCACCGTCTTCATGTGATACTGTCTTGATAGAGGGCCAACCAGGTACATACCATTCGCCCTGCTGCACAGGTGAGGAACCGGGGCTCTGAAAATGAAGCAGGTGGCCCCAGGTCACATGCCGCAGAGTGTCGGAACTGGGATTCACACTCCGGGAGCAGCTCTGTCCGTTTTGCTGCGCAGCTGGTGCGTCTGCTGGCACCGTGCTCAGTGCTAAAAAAGACGGGTGTGTTCCAGGCCCTTTCCTTCCTGTGTGCTGGTGTCAGGTCAACCGGTGTGTGGGTGCCGAGGGTGTGGTGCTGAGGGAGAGCAGCCTGTCTCCAGGCGTCCCTGTGTCCTGCTAGCTGGGGAGTTGCCCCCAGGGCATTCAGCCCGCCCTTGGCTGTCTGTGCTCCACTTGCTGGGGCGATGGTGGGAGCACTGAAGGGGGCTTGGGCTCCGGGGCTGCACCACC
The DNA here is from genome assembly GCF_008692635.1 of Crocuta crocuta. Classification (NCBI taxonomy): domain Eukaryota; kingdom Metazoa; phylum Chordata; class Mammalia; order Carnivora; family Hyaenidae; genus Crocuta; species Crocuta crocuta. The sequence continues at coordinate 8,308,025 of NW_027551562.1, read as the reverse complement.
ACCGACGCGGCTGGAAACCGAGCCTGGGGTCTCCTTCTGGGCAGAGGGGAAGATGACCACCCCCTTGTGCCCCTGGGCTGAGGCATGACAGTATGGGGTCCCAGCTTCCTGCACATAGCTGCCCCTCAGAAGAGATAGCCTATCGCTGCCCTCGGCAGCCAGGTGGTCTCCCTCCTGCTGAAAAGCGGCCACTTCCAAGTTCAGAGTGGCGGGGCAGTGGGAGGGCTACGGCACGGGTCACCTGCAGCTGAGCTGACCCCAAGGTGTCTGGGCAGGTGTGCCCAGCAGTGAGCTTGGGGCCGTGCCCGGTGCTGCTGTCCACATGGAGGCCATGCTGTAGAGAGGGTCAGTGAGGAGCCCGTGTGGAGCAGCTGCCTCTGACCTGAGTCTGTGTGACGTGGCGTCCAGGGCCAGTGGTGGCAGGGAAGCGAGAATGGCGTGGGCCAAGGGCAGGGAAATCAGGTACGTGGCCACAGGTGGGATTCTGATTCCAGCCCTGGGGTCACGTCCAGGTGCGTCAGGCACCGTGGCTCTGCGGGTTCAGTGTCCACCTGTGCCCACTGCGGGGTTGGGTTGGACGCCCAGAGCCTGTGCAGCTTTAGACAAGCACAGTGTAGATTCTGTGGGAACCGTCGGGATGGGTAGTTGGTCTGTAAGGGCTGATGCTTCAGGTAACAGTCCTGCGCTGGGTGTCCTTCACCCTCCCGAGGCGGCGAGGAAAATGGGCTACGTTTCCACCCAACAGGGGCCCAGGATCTCTTCCTGCCGTAATCCACCTTGGGGTCCATTAGAGACACAGAATTCCTGCCGGGAGGGCTTGACGGGTGCAGCCTCGGAAATGGGGCGAAGCGTCCACCTTCCAGACCCTGGAGGTTCTCCGAGAGCCAAGACTCCATCGGCTCTGGGATGGTTTACGTTTGGGCTCACGAAAGAGAGATGAACGGGACACTTTAAAAAGCGATTTCCCCATTGTAGAAGTGGTAATAAGTCTCCAACAATGTTTATGGCACACGGCATGCTGTGTGCGACACGCTCACTTCTTAATGTGATTTCAGAGGACTGTGGAGGTAGATGTGTCTTCCCATTGGACAGAGCAGGGCCATGAGATATAGAGTGAACTTGGCCCAGGTTCTCGTCACTAAGAGGCAGGGCAAGATGTGTCAATTTTTCTGACTTTAAGTACCATTTTCTTAACCTGTATGCTCATTACTAAATTGAGAGCAAAACTGTGGAAATTATACACCAGCATTTCTAGCACCCAGAGGTGATTGCGGTTTGGGCATATTCTTCTTCACTCCCTTGGTCAGAGGCAGAACAGGATGCGGGCAAAGGGATGTGCTTGGGGGTCAGACGGTCCTGGCTAATTCCTGGACTCGGTGGCTGTGTGACGTTGGAGAGGTTACTCAGTCTCTCTGATAGCACTTTCTGCACCTGTGAAAGAAGGATAAGGATGCGTGTGGCGTGTACAGTGTCCAAGAGTGGGTGAAGCAATGCAGTGACAGCGGTGACCTGATGTGGACGAGGCACTCCTCGAGGGTGGCATCAGTGGTTCTGGTAAAGAAGGCATTTGATGAGGCCTGGAGGTTGGCCGAGGGAGCCGGCATCCGGAGAGTGGAGGGCAGGGTGCAGGGGCAGGATGGGCCAGGCCGTGGAGGACCTGGAAAGCCGTACTGGGGGGTCGGCGTCTGTCCCGAGGCCGTGGGGGGCCGATGACAGCTGAGGAGAGACTGCAGGGAAGAGCTGGCCCGGCTGTGAACAGTTGTTACTTCTGTTACTTTGTGTAACGTTGCCCGCCCCACGGAACAGCAGATCAGAACCCTTTGAAGCCGACTTGAGAGGCCCCTGGCGCCCCTGCTCCACTGACTTTCTAGCGTCTTTCATCTCTGCTCTTATCTAGATCATGGGAGTTAATTATCTCTCCAAATATTAAGTCTGTCCGTGACTTTATAATGAGATTTTCCATCGTCTTCCAAAGAGGACCTGCTGCTTTCTGCAGGAAACACCGTTGGTAGTGAGGCTTTGGTGCCCAAGGTAGAGGTGGCAGTGTGGCTACCTGTATGCAAAGCGGTACTAAAGGACCCCTACTTTGGGCAACTCCTGTCAATGTGGGGGGCCCGTCTGGAACTCTGTAAGCCTCCACCTGCCTCTGTGCAGGGCATGGGCTGGGCGAGCCCCTCCGTGGACTCGGCCTTGCCCGCCCCTCCCTCTGCCCATGCTCCTTCCGCAGCGCTGGGGTTTGGTGTCGCTGAGCAGCCACAGCCAGCAGGGCCATCACCGCATGCGGGGGCCCTGGTGGCGGGACCTCCCGGGTAGGGGCGGCTGGTGGCCGGACAAAGCGCCTGTAGCGAGCGCTGCGTGCTCGGCTGCCTGACCCCCGCCCCGGCTTCTCACCACGCCTCTGCCTCCCCCAGACGGGATGACCTCTGCTAGCTGCTCGTGTCACTGCTGAGGACTCGTTTCTCTGTATTCGTAGTTCATTCTCTTCCTGCCCCTGGGCTGTGTCTCCTATCCATCCTCAAAGGCCGATCTGCAGCTTTTTGGACTCGATCCCATCAGCACTGAGCTTCTGAGCGTTCTGGACGCAGCCGCGCCAGTCCAGCTCCTCCGGGATGGGCATGTACCCCAGAACTGGGTCCCATGTGCACCCGCCCCTTCCGTCGGCCCGCTGGGCCCCTCTCGCCCTCGGGCATTCGTGCAGGGAGCCGGTCCGCGAGCTGCGGCTGCCGGAATCCCAGGCTTCCGTGACCCGGAATTGTTGGATGTGCCTTGTTCTGAAGTGGGGGCGGGCTGGGTGGCCAACCTCACCCTGACTGCTGTGTGACTCTAAGGAAACAAATATGTTGACCTGGGTTCAGAGCACTCTGGGAGCAAGGGAGGCCTCTCTCTGGGCTGCCTTCACTGCCTCACTCCTGGCTCATCCGTGGTGACCGGACCGCGTGTCCCTGGAGCTGGTCTGACTTACCACTTGTGAGACATGGTGTCAGTTCTGTCCTCACCTAGCCCAGCACGGAGGATCTAGGACATGAGGCGGGATCAGCCTGCTCTTGCCCTCAGCCGTCCGGCAGACAGACGTCGTGGGAAGAGAGAAGGTGCCCATCCCTGTGTCTGGGGTGTGGTCTCCCCCCTCGGTGCACGAGGAGGCGGTTTATCCCGCATGAGCACATTGAGCTCTGCCTGTGCAGGTACGCAGCCGAGGGGGGGAGGGACGTGGTGGCGGGGTCCCTCTCACTGGTGAACCAGCAACCCTGTCCTTGCTGTAAAGCCAGTTCTNCTCTCTCTCTCTCTCTCTCTCTCTCTCTCTCTCTCTCTCTGGCTCTTGCCACCCCTCCCCTTCACCCCCTCTCTGCAAGGCCGACAGTTTCCAGGATTAGCGACAAAGTGTGTAAAGGGTGTAGTGCAGAACTTGGCCTGAGCTGACCTGAGTGCCCAATAAATACAAAATTACCTGGATTAGCTCCAGTCCCCAGGCCTCCCAGGCAACTGGGAATGAGTCATGGGGCACCTGGTAACTCGGCCGGTGGAGATCAGTGTGAGGAGTGTGAGGAGTGTGTGTGTGTGTGTGTGTGTGTGTGTGTGTGTGTGTGTGTGTGTGTAAGAATCAGCTGTTTAATGTCAGGTGGAAAAACAGAACTTGCCCTCAGATTAGGGCTTGCTCTAAACAGGGCACAGGAGGAGCCGAGTTTCTCAGCCTTGGCCCCAAGCAGCTGCAGCCACAGCGGGAGGTCTGATGGAAGCCGGGAGGCTGTCCTCGGAGCAAGGGGATCAGCGCGATCCGTGTTTCGGGTGGAACCTGGATTCGTACGGAATGACTCGATAGGCTTCAGCACTAGGTCAGGCGACCTGTGCTCTAACAGCCCGTGGAAACCATGGAATCCCTGGGGTGTGTGGCCATGTGTAATTAGACATCTGCCCGCCCTTGGGTTTGTAGGCATAGACTCCGGGGGCCTCTCGCCCACTCGTCTACCAGGCACCGAACATCTGCTTGTTGGCCGCCCTGTGCGGCTCAGGGGATTGGCGCGGGGAGCATCTGCGCAGACGTGGCCCTCACCTCCTACTCCCAAATCCCAAAAGCTCCCCAAAGAAAGCTTTTCTTTTCATGAAGGTGGGGGGAGGGTCCAGCCTATTTGGGGTTGAAACCTGGCCTGAATTTGCACGAGGCTCTTTAAAGTCTTGTTTCGCTTAGTAGGGCTCCTTGTCTGTTACAGCAGACACCTCGTGTGTCAGGCCATAGGGTGCGGCGTGCGGCGGCGTGCCTACCTCGTTGCCTTTCTCAAATCTGAAGACGTCCCCGTTACGGAAGGCTCTGGACCAGGGCCCTTCTGACTTGTGCAGCAGGGAAGGTGGAAGGGAGAGTGCGGACTGGCAGCTGCAGCAGGGTGTGGGGGAAGGCGCGGGGGCCCTGGGAGGGCGCACGGCCCAGACGGCGGCGAAGCGAGGGCCTGAGGAGGCGCCACGGATGCATCTCGCGAGTTCAGCGTGGGGTACACAGCACGTAGGAGCGACTGCTGGCGTCTGTGTTGGCTTCTCATGCAGCTCGTTTTCCTATAAAGAGTAGTTTGAGTCTTAAGAATGGAGGCACCGCAGAAAGGTGTGGAGAAGAGCACGTCCCCCACCCCAGTTCCCAGGAGCGCTGCGACGTGAGGTGAGCCCCACACACGCGGCCTCTGCACCCCTGCACTTGGGGAAGACTGGTCAGAAGGAGAGACGGGGGTCCCCCTAAGTAGCGTCATTCTCTTTGTAATGGAATTACTAACTTCACTGGAGCGGGGGTGGGGGGAATGGAAATAACACCGAAGGAAGTGGTGTCTTCAGTCATGACAAGAGAAGCGATGGCCTGAATCTCTCTTGAAGGTGAAGAAAGTGTGAGAAACCCCAAATCGCATGCTCACCTTCTGTTGCTAAACAGTGCATTTCCAATCCACTAACTGCACTAATCCAAATTAGTGGTCGATTTCATGTGAAAAATGAGGAAATTGATACTTGTGTGCTTCCTGCCTCTTGTCGCC
>NW_027551562.1:8295532-8302845 GCF_008692635.1 Crocuta crocuta | reverse complement strand
GTCTCTCGTCCAACCGTCTCAGACGGCACCCGGCTCCCTGCGCGTTTCACCGGAGGCCGCGCTCCCCGCCGCCACAGCTGCCCCTCCCGAGTGTGTCCTCCTCTCCCCCTCGGCTGGTGGACCTTACCAGAAATATTTTTGAGAATGGCTGCTCCTCAGGTGATTTTCGTGTTCTCCCGCGGCTCGCGGGTGCCGAACCCCTACCGACGGGCAGGTGCTGTGAACAGCACACACAGCACAAGAGAATCTTGCCTTTGAGGCCTTCTGTCCCGACGGGGAGAAGGCAGAATGAAAAGAATAATTTCTGAGAGTGACGCTTCCGGGAAGGAACGTGACAGGAGACGAGGAACATCTCCTGAGGAGGGGCGTTTGTTCTGAGGTCTGAACGGTGGGAGCAAGATGGCCGTGTAGGGACCCAGGGGTGACATAGCTGTCCAAGCGAAAGGACCGCCTGTGTAAAGGAGCAGGGTGAGTCCAGCGCGCGCTTTGGAGGAGCCCCGAGGCCCCACGGGCGCGAGTTCCGGGAGCTTCCCTTGGCCACGCAGAGATCGTGGGGTGGGGGTGCGGGGGCTTGGGCAGCGGCCCCGGGAAGGGAAGGCCCGCCCCCTGAGCTGTAGACGGTCCCTGCGCTGGTTGGACGTGGGCTGTGGGGCAGGGGTGGGGAGGGGCTCCTGGTGACAGGTGCTCAGACTCAGACCTGCTCAGGGGACAGTAAGCATGTCCTATCAGCTGGTGGCCTGAGCCCCGGGGTTGTGGGCTGTGCCGTCCTTGCTGAGGTCCTTGCTGAGGTCCTTGCTGAGGTCCTTGCTGAGGTCAGGGAAAGCGGGCAGGACTGGGTTGTGGGGAGACCTCAGGGTTCTTGTTGGGCAGGCCCCCCTCTGAACACTGCTTAGGGCCCAGCAGAGGTGCGGGGAGCCGGGGGGGTGTGCTGTCCCAGGGCTGGATGAGATCGCGCAGGTGGTGGCAGGGAACACAGCGCCTCGGGCGCACGTGCACATCTGGGTGACGTGGCCGGTGCGATGCAGCAAGGGCAGGCGCCGCGGCGCTGGGCATGAGGGTCTTCAGAACCAGTGAGTGAGCGGGAAACTGAGGCACAGTTGCTGGGGGCAGCGGGGGAGACCAGGCCAGGAAGCGGCAATGGCTTTGGGACTGGAGAGAGTCCTGCAGGGGAGGGGGAGGCCCAGGAGAGGAGGCTCTTCCCCCTCACCCTCCAGACCCCGAGCTCCTGTTGCTTGTCCTGATGACCACACTCCGGAAGTCCCGCCTCCTCCCGCCGGCGCCACGCCCCCTCCAACACCTGGTGGGGGTGGGGCGCAGCTGGTAGCTTGGGCCTTGATCTTCAAGCCTCAGAGGGGGGAAGATCAGGCAACAGCTCCCCCACCCTGTATGTGGCAGGGGGGCGCAGCTGGAGAAAGGACACTTGTGGAGATGCGTGTGCAAGCCTGCACTCCTCACTTTTGTGTCCTCCTGGGTGTTTGCGCTCGTAGAGAGCCCAGCCCTTCCATGGCACAGCCTTGGGAGACAGTTTTGGCAGCACTTTGAGGACGAAATGCTTATTTTTAACAATAAATCAGAAATGAAAGGAGGGGGCGCCTGGGTGGCTCGGTTAAGCGTCCGACACTGGCTCAGGTCGTGATCTCATGGTTCGTGGGTTCCAGCCCCACGTCGGGCTCTGTGCTGGCAGCTCAGAGCCTGGAGCCTGTCTTTGGATTCTGTGACTCCTCTCTCTGACCCTCCCCTGCTCACGCTGTCTCTATCTCTCTCTCAAAAATAAATAAAACATTAAAAAAAAAAAAAAAAAGAAATGAAAGGAGCTTCACTGACCGAGGCAGGCGCGGCTCCCCTCACGGAGACGCCACATTGGGGCATCATCAGCCCAAGCGCTGGCCCTTGTCCGCTGTGTGTGTGGCCTTTCTCCGGCGGGCGTCACGGGAGGCTACGTGTCCCTGTCCCCTCCGCGTGGACGGGCAAAGCAGAAGGGGGCTGGTTGCAGGCTGGGCGCCTGGTGACGTGAGAAGTTCTGCTTACCTTCGCCATGTCTGCTCGGCTGGTGAGCTGCCCGCGCGGTCCCAGTGCTTTCCGTCAAGAGGGTTCCCGGGGGTTCTTGTGCCACAGGGTGAAGGCCTGCACAGAAGAGAACAGATGCTTTATACTTAAAGAGAGAGATTTTATCAGGATGCTAAAGATAGAAGTGGAAATGTAGATTTTCAGTATCGGCTAGAGTTTTAATGCCCTAACCCCCAACTTTTAACAGCAGCTTCCTTTCTGCAACGAGATCAGGCAGAGGGAACCTAAAGTATGAACCTGACCGAGGTACTGCCCCCACCCCCACCTTACAGCGGGCATGTGGGCTCCTGGAGGAGCCTTAATCACATGGTCCCTGTCATTCCCGAGAGGGCACCAACAGATGCCAGAGCCGAGGAGGAGCCCTCCTCTTCAAGGAGGCATGTGCTGGCTGTGAGGTTTACCCAGGCATTTGGGGGGAACACGCTGACCCTGTGTGTCTGTCTGCACTCCCCATGTTCTGTAATGAGTGGGCAGACGATCATGTACACCAGAGCTATCCAGTGGGGAGTTTGAGAGCCCAGCATTTAGAGTCCAGCCGAGCCCTGCTCCCTGCCCATCACCTTGGGCAAGTTACTGAACCTCCCAGGCATGGGTTTCCTGTCTGTAAAACAAGAACAACGGTGTGCCTGCTGCAAGGATTTATTGTGAGGAGCGAAAGAGAAGATCGCACAGCACTCGCTACTCTCTGTGCCTGGCACTGAATCATACTTGGTCAGCGTTCCAAGGCAGAGGAGGTGGTCCGTTAAGGGGCACTTAAAGCGTCAGCTCCAGACTCCGGGCTGTCACGTGGACCCACTCTCTGGCAAGAACCAGGTAAGACTTGGGGCGCCTGGTGGCTCAGTCGGTTTAGTGTCCGGCTTCGGCTCAGGTCATGATCTCACGGTTTGTGGGTTCGAGCCCCACGTCGGGCTCTGCTGACAGCTAGCTCAGCGCTTGGAGCCTGCTTCAGGTTCTGTGTCTCCCTCTCTTTCTGTCCCTCTCCTGCTCACGCTGTTTCTGTCTCTCAAAAATAAAACATTAAAAAAGGGGTTTTGTTTTGTTTTTTTTAAAGAACCAGGTAAGACTTCCCTGGACGCTGGTCACCACTTTGAGCCTTATGTGGTCCCAACTCCACCACAAGTCACAGCAGCCCCATCCACAAGGCAGCACCGAGTAGAACTAAGAGCCCTGGTGATGTGATGCATTTTGATTTTCATGTTGACTTTTGGAAAGGCAGGTTGGGCCAGATGTGAAGGACCTTGTGTGTCATTCAGTGAGCTTCGATGCCAACTCGTAGGCCACTGATGGACGGCTTTTAAACAGAAAAGGAATATGCTCATGTTCACCATGGAGTCACCACCATTATATCTAGATTAAAAACGGCTGGGCTCCCATCTAAATTAAAGATGAATCAAAAGCAATGATACTTATGATAATTTTAGTACTCTGTCCATTTAGGATTCTTTTAGTGGATGATTTTACACTTACAGAGATTCATTTTCATTATAATAGCATAATGCATTCACTACAGAAGATGTTACAAATACAAAAATGTGGGAGGGGGAAAAAAATCAACTGTGTTCTGCCTGAACTCAATCTCTGTCTTTAATTCTTTTCTGTATGTACAGTTATGATCACAGCCACCATTTATTGAGTGACTACTGTATGATAGATGTTATCCTAAACCTTTTATTAGAACAGTGCCCTGGGTGGGTTTTTTCTTTTTTACCTTTACTTTTACCTTTACTTTTACCGGTCAGATGCCAGGACCGGGACCACACAGCTGCTAGACGGTGGGGGGAGGACAGGACCTCCTGCCTTTCTGACTCTTTGCGTTTTAACACGTTGTATACACATTTTTGTATCCTGCGTTCTTCACTCAGTGTCCGTACAGGAGCATTTTCCCATTTCAGTCTGTGCTATTGTCGGTGTAATCCTAATGGCTGTGTGATATACAACCACATGATGTAACCAGAATATTCTAAATATTTTTCTTAAATGTTGGGCATTTAGGTACTGCCCTTTTACTATTAATTTCATAAACACTGCTGTGATAAACATTGGAAAGATTCTGTCTGAATTCCAATTCTATCGTATTCTTAGGTTAGATTCCCAGAAGTATCATTATTTAGTTGAAAGGTGTGAACATTTTAAAGTCGCTGGTTAGTTGCTGTCAAATTGCTTTCCATAGAAGCTGTCCGGAGTCAATATCACCAGCTGTGTGTGAGGATGTTGATCTTGCCCCAGACTCTCCAGCCATGGGCACTCTGTTATAACCCTGAGCAAATGTGAGCTTCACTGAGACGGAAATAATTTTGGCCTGCAGGCACGTGATCTCAACCTAAGACCATTTAGGTTTCTTGTGTTTAACAAAAGGAGAAAAGAGCATGTCTAACAGTCTTTTGCAGAAACTTTATTTCTAGCAGAAAAATTAATTGAAACGTCAGGCTGGAAAAATAGGAAGTTTGTAACAGTTTGTCAAGCGCCAGGCTATTCAAAACAGTATTTTCAGGTTTCGTAGTTGATAAGCCTTAACTTCTCACCCCCTTTTATTCTGTGGCCCTGTCACCCACGTTAATGTTAATTAGGTTGTTAAAATGCATTAAAATATCAAGATGCAGGGACTTGTCCTCTTTCACCGATCTGTATTTGGCAAATCAGAACGTGCTCTCTGCCAGTGCTTTGGGGGTCCTCTATCCCCCAGCCCCAGAACGGCGGTCGCCTGGGTTCTCTCTGGGCAGGGAAATGGCGGTGCATCATGCGTTGACGTCTTCAGCCCTAGAAGACAAACTGCTGTCTGACGTGGTTTCAGATTCTTTTTTTCCTTTAAATTCTTTGAAAAGGGTTGCTGCTGGCCCAGGTCAGAAAAACATGGGCTTTCTTGTGGCTGCTGGGTCCCTCAGATAACAAAGATAACAAAACGTGAGGCTCTCATCTGGGCTGATAACTCAAATTCCAGATAAGGAAGAGGTGGGGTCAGAGGATTCTAAAGCTTTTCTTTTCACTGACAAAATCCTTCACTTGTAAAACATTCTTCCATTTCATTTGGTCCCCCAGGCTTGTTTTGAGAGGGCTGGGTCCTGGGTGGTCAGGAGTGGTGCCCCGTGATCCCTGGAGAGGCAGAACTATTTTCAGAGACTTGCTAAATGCAGTATGTGCGAGGCAGGTTAAGTACTGAATGAGTTCTCCTGTGGGCCAGGCCTCCGGTTCGATGTACAGGATGGAGTGGTGCACAGAGATGTGCAGGCTGGTGGGGAGGCAGGTGTGTCCAGCCCACTTTGATTACCCTGTCCATTGAGGGCTGGTTTAGTGGACAGTTGTACCCGTATAGATTTTATTGTAGAAGAGCTGCAAATTGAACACCGGGTGTGACCATCCTGCCTGGACCCCTCCCCTGCCAGGACTCCACGGAGGATTTCCTTGACTTGTCAGTGTCTTTACATGAGCTCTCTTGCAGAGGAATCACAGAAGCATGGTTGAATCCATCAGTTTTATTCTTCACCTGGACTGTGATGGAGTAAACTCTGAGAGTGAAGTAGAACAGTTGGGAGGCAGTCTGGTCAGAGGAAGGCATTGAACTGGGATCTGAGGGATGAGGAAGTTCATAGCTGGAGACATGGGGTGTGTGGTGAGAGGAGATGGCCAGGTGAGGTGCGTCCTGGGGAAGGGCCTGTGGATTTGTCAACTGGAGAGGCATTTGGGAACAGGTGGCAGTTCAGTCTTGACTGTGACCTTGTAGGTGGTAGGTTGGTGCCTACTCTGAGAAACGCCAGTCACACCTGCAGAGCCAGCACGGCGCTTTCCTGGGAGAAGTGGCTTCCCTGACTCGTGGCCGGTGAGGGGCCTAGGGCTTGCGACTGTGGACACAGTGGGCCCATCCCAACACCTTCCCACCATGCCAGTGTGAGGCCCTTAAGAGATGATGGCTGTACAGCACCTTCAACTCTAAAGTGTTGGGTAGGGACTCTGGTGCCTGTGTCTTTGGCACTTGGGCAGTATCCACATGCATGTGGCCTAGGAAGCCGTGCCCCCAGCACTGGGAGTCACGTAGGCAGGCTGTGGGCGGATTGTTTCCTAGCTGCCCGGAACTGCAGGTGGAAGGCTTTAAATCTCCACAGTGCCGAGGGCTAAGTTACAAGGAAAGCTGTTGAGGGACCTTTGCTCAACACCACGGTCAAAGGCCTCGTTTCTGACCTTTAATGTACTTCATTCTCATGAATCCTCCAGTATCTCTTCTTCCGAGAATCTTGGCCTTTTCTTGAAATAGAATTGATTCACACAGGTGAGATTTCTTAAAGTAGAAGTTAGAGAAGAGTTACCATCTGACCAGGTGGAAGGGGCACCTTTTGGTTGCACTTGCTTAGGCTTTTGGGTTGGCCGTCATTATCAGGTGTGCATCCCTGTGGTTATAAAAGGGAGAAATCGAGGGGCGGCTGGGTGGCTCAGTCGGTTGAGCGTCCGACTCTTGATTTTGGCTCAGGTCCTGGTCTTGGGGTGATGAGATTGAGCCCTGCATCAGGTTTCCATGCTTGAAGTGCTCTCTCTGCCCCTCTCCCTCCCTCAAAAATAAACGCTTAAATATAATAAAGGGGAGAAAGAGAGCAGCCCTGGGCACGTGGTTTAGGGAGAACACCTGTGATTGATGCCAGCACGCAGGGCTGCCAGACTTCGGGCTCCTTCTTGATGCTGCACGTGCTCCTGCACCGCTTGGGGCCTCACAGCCCTTCACAGGTGGGTGTCACTTCATTGCTCTGGGACTTCTTGAGGTGGAGGAACTTGCCACATTCCCATGCCCGGTGACGGTCAGAGCCAGGATTTGAGCCAGGATTGGCCTATTCATAAACTCTTGTCAGTGTGGTTTTGCTATCCTGGGCTGAGAAGCTGGACATTAGCTCAGAGGACCAGGACACTAAGTGGGGTCCTGCGGGGGTGTCAGAGCAGAAAGGCCAAGCCGTGGTTGTCCAGGCCTCCCGATGACAGGTGGCGATGAGGGCAGGCAGGGAGGGGCTGACCCAGGTTAGGGCACGGGCCATGGGCCTGGGCAGGACCTCCTCTCTGTTAGACTGCACATGCTGGACTATGAGCTGTTCTTTCCTCAAGTGGGTTCAAGTCCTGCATCAGACCCCTTTCATCCTTGCGGGGTAAGGTTTTGTCCAGGTGGCCTTCTGGTCCCGGTAGGCTTTCCTTTCCCCGGCGTGACGTTCCTACCCACTCACTCACACACACCCCCCCCCCCCCCCCCCCCCCCCCCCCTCCCCCCCCCCTCT
>NW_027551562.1:8206856-8295424 GCF_008692635.1 Crocuta crocuta | reverse complement strand
GTCCGCCACGGTGGCCTTGGATCTCCCCTCTGTCTAGTGCCACTGTCCCTCACCCTTCCCCGCCTCTGGAGGCTGAGGCCTAGGGGCTGAATCTGGACCCTACACCCATTCAGCCGCTCAGGCTCCCAGCGCTGCGGGGCCCGCAGCCACGGGGGCCACTGCCACGGGATCCACGCAGGTAGTTCTCTCCTGGCCTTGTGTTAAAAATTAAAATGTTGTTTTAAAATTTCATAAAACTTTGCACTCTTGCAAGTGACCACGTAGAGATACTTAAAAGCAAGAAAGCGGCGAGGAAACCCTTTGGAACAGACTCCTCATCTGTAAGCTGATGGTGGGTACTTTGTTTCTTGCTTTGAGAGCAGTTTCTAATTAAACGGAGATGAACTGCGTGCTTTGAAGGCATTTTGTCTCATGGTGATTCTGCTACTGTTTGTGGGTTTTTTACATGCTTCGTTTCTAATTATATGAGCTCCGTGACGAATACAGGATAAAGGGCTTGCTTTTTGGAGAAGAAAACGGTGTTTTTCTGTCAGGACCAGCAAGCTCAGACCCGTCAAGCAGATTTTGTCTTCCATCCGAGACGGTCTGGACTCTCATGTCTTCCTGTGGCTTTTCTGCCTCCCCTTTTCCCACCTTATTCCTCAGCCCTGCTTGCTTTTGCCCCACATCTCAACCCCTCCGGTCCTTGCACCTTACGGTCTGGCCCCGCCACCGCCTCCTCCAGGAAGGGTCTCTGAGGCCCCGGCCCCTGTCCTAGAGGGGACAGCACACGCTCAGAGGCAGCTAAATGGAAGACAATTAAAAGCACCTTCTCTTGGGGCCCCGGGGGCTGTCAGCCTGTGACTTGTGGGTCCGTCCGTACTTTCCCAGTGGGGGTCCCGTCGCACCTACCTCTGTACAGTTTTGCGTTAAGAAAAAGAGAGCCACTGAGTTATCTTAACTTTTCAGCCTCTCTCATGAAGCTACATATTCCCTAAAGCAGGGATTATGTCCATTCACTCACCATCCATCGATTCATTACTCCATCATTCATTCATTAATTCATTCAGGCATTTATGAAATACCTGGTGTTGAACAAGTGAGTCAGGGTCTCTGTCTTCACAGCGCTGCCAGTCTAACGGGAAGGTATTTGTTCGATACACGAACGAGTATGTATTAGAAATTCATCCTATGGTTATGTTTTGTTATTTGTATTTTATATTATGTATATGGTCCCCCACACACATACTGACAGTTGGAATTGAGATTGGTGTCCTGATAAGTTAGTGGTGCACCAGGAAGTGTGGGATGCTGTCCCTGAACTTCAGCCGGGCGCTGGACTCCCAGAAGGGGGGCCCGGGGTGGGGTGAGGGTGGTCGTGTTCCTGGAGCTGGGTGGCCGGACGCCCTCCTGTGCTCCTCCTTTGTCCTCACGTTGTGATGAGCCATCTTGGTTACATCTTAGCTTTTTCAGAGACCGTGATTTTCGAGGGAGTTTTTACTTTGTAAACTTGCAAGGGTAAGGACAAGACCCATGAATTAGTGTGATTGGAGAGAGCCCATTATCTGAGCCCACTGATTAGCTGGAGCCACTCACTGAACAGCAGGGGGAAAGCGCTAGATCTTTTGAGAGGCTCTTGGGAAGCATCTTTTGTTAAAATTTTTTCCCTCCCCACGATGCTATCAAGGGAGCAGTTGTGGACTGTGGACTCTTAGTGCTGGATGTTACTGTCTTCTGGCTTTTGAATGTTCAGGGGAACATGGTGTATGTGTATGGTGCTTATAAGTGGTCAGACAGCTCATCGCCTCCCTACTTACTTACGAAATGGAGATCACGATAATACCTCCTTTTAGGACTGCGTGAGGCTCCCATGAATCCCTCGCTGAAAGCCTGTAGAGGAGCAAGCAAGTGGCATTAGCTCTTGGTAGTGGTAAAGGCTCTAGCCCTCACCGTTGTTCCCAGCGGGTGAGCGTAAGAGCTTCGACTCCTCTGTTCAGAATCTGCAGTGACAAAAGGCAGCTAAGGAGAAGTGAGTCACAGTGTGTCTGTCTCACTCCAGAAGGCTAGTTCTCTGGCTGTTGCCCAGGTGAAACCGTGGTACCGTAGGAAGGTCCTAGGCACCCCGCAGCCCTGGGTGGGGAGGCTCCCCCTACTTGGCAGCCCCCTCTTTTCTGCTCCAGAAAACTGGGCCACAGACACAGAGGCGAACAGAGACGTGCCGGGTCATCTCACTGGCTTGTCAGTGCTGAGGTGCTAACTCGTGCAGCTGGTGGGCACCATGGCGGTGAGGTGGCGCTGGAGGTGCCTCTGCGGAGCTCAGCTGTTGACTCTCTTCGGTTCCCCAGTCTGCATCTGTGCTGTCAGCGGGCCCCACGGGATTGCTCTAGGATTTATGAGCCAGCAGATGGGAGAGCGCTCAGCAGGCATATATCTGGGGCATGGTAGGTGATAACGTTTACAGAAATGTTTATTATGGAAAATTTCAAGCATATAGAAAGTAAACGGTGGCATACTGAGTCCCCACCTATCCACTAACCAGCTTCAGTAATTGCTGGCAGCGCTTGGTCATCTCGGCCACAGCACTTCCTCTGTCCCTGGGCGGCGATGAGGAGGAGGATGGTGGTGGGGGTGGCGGTGGCGGTGGGGGTGGTGGTTACTCATCCTCAACCGTGATTCGACACGCCTTTAAATGCACAGGTCTTAACTCAGATGGATACACCTATTTACTCTTGATCCTTCTCATGACTGAGGATGTTTCAGCCTCTCCAGAAAGTTCTCTCATACTCCTTCTCAGTCAGTCTACACACCCACAGTAGAGGCCACTTCTCTTCTCCCTCTCCCCACTGGTCTGTTTTAGAACGGCCTAGGAAAGGAATCACATTGCAAATACTCTCCGGCCCAGTTTCTCTTGCTCAGTCTAATGTTCAAGAGACTCCCCTGTGTTGTTGATCAGAAGTCCTGTCTGTTGCTGAACTTCCTTTCTATTGTATGTGTTTATCCATTTTCCTGTTGATTGGGGCTGGAGTTTTCCATTTTTTGCTATTAGGACTAAGTGTTATGAGCATTACTTTATGGTTGTAGGATCTTATTTCTCTTGGAAATATTGGTAGTGTGGAAATATTAGTATTATGTAGGAGTGCAATTGGTGGATCCTATGCTAAGTGTACATTTAACTTTATAAGAAACTATAAAAATTGTTTTATAACATGATGGCACCACTTTACATTCCCACTGAAAACGTGTACGAGCTCTAGCTGGTCTACCAACATAGAGCGTTCCCAAACCTGAAAATTTTAGTCATTGTAGTGATTAACTTACCATGTATTAGAAG
This sequence comes from Crocuta crocuta, assembly GCF_008692635.1. NCBI lineage: Eukaryota > Metazoa > Chordata > Mammalia > Carnivora > Hyaenidae > Crocuta > Crocuta crocuta. The sequence goes on along the minus strand of NW_027551562.1, from coordinate 8,292,114 downwards.
TCGTGCTTCCCTAATTCTAATGCTATTGAGCGCCTTTTCACTTGCTTCATGGCCTCATGTAGGTCTTCCTTTCTGAAACGTCTCTTCAAACCTTTTGTTCATTTTGTGGGTTGTCTGTCTTTTTATTATTATTGTGTTGTGGGAGTCCTTTATATATATTGGATCTAAGTCATTTGTCAGATACATACCTTGTGAATACTTTCTCATTGTGGCCTGCCTCCTCACTTTATAAAAATTTAGATTTATTGAAGTATAATTTACATGCAAAAAAATTCACCTTTTTTGTGTATAGATTTGTGAATTTTGACAAAGTCATACATATAACCACTACCACCAAAGTCAAGATACAGAATAGTTCCTTTGCCCTAAAAGATGCCCTCAAGCTCCTTCGCAGGTAACCCTATGCCAAGCTCTTGGCAACCACTGATAACCTTTGTATTTTATGGTTTTATTTTTCCTGACTCTTTTCTGACTCTATGGAATCAAAATACATAGCTCTTTGTGTCAGGCTTCTTTCACTTAGCATAATGCATTTAAGACTTATTGTCAGTTGTAACTTACTCCTTTTGATTGATGAATGAGATTCCATTGTATTGAAGTACTGCGATTTGCTTAAGCATCCACCAGTTGAAGAATATGTAGTTTGTTTCCAGTTTTGGGTGTTTATGCATGAAGCTGCCATCAAACTTTTCCTCTAGTTTACTCTTGGGGAAACCCCTCGGGACGGGATTGCTGGGTCATGGGGTGAGTGTATGTTTATACTTTATGAGGAGCCGCCAACCCGTATTCCATGGTTGTTGCACCACTTTGCATTCCCACCAGCAGCGCGTGAGCATTTCAGCTGTTCTGCACCCTCCCCATACTCAGTCTCACCAGCGTGGCTGTTATGTGAATATAGTAGGTGTGCGGCTCTAATCTGCATTTCCCTGATGACTGAGAATGTTAACCATCTTTTCATCTGCTTATTGCCACCAGTAAGTCATCTTTGGTAAAAGGTAGATTGATGGTTTTATTACTGAGTTTTGAGAGTTGTTGATATACTGTGGATGTAAAACTTTCACCAGATGTGTGCTTTAAAAAGCTATCTCCCCCTCCGTTACTTGTCTTTTATTTTAACAGTGTCTTTTAAAGAACAGAAGTTTTAAATTTGGATAAAGTACAATTAATCAGTATTTTTCTTTTATGCGTTATGACTTTGAGGTTGCGTCTAACAAACCTTTGCCTGACCCAAGGCAGTAAAGAATTTTCTCCTTGGATTTCTTCTGAAACCTCAATACTTACAGGTTTTGCATTAGGACCATGCTTCATTTTGGTTTTACTGTATTTTTCATGTTGCAAGCTCTGAGTTGAGAATTTACTTAATTATTTTTGGTGTGTAGATATCCAGTTGTTCCCGAAATAGTTGTTAAAAAGACTTTCCTTCCACCTTTGTTGAAAAGCACCTGGTCATACGTTTGTTGTTCTATTTCTGGATTCTCTGTTTTGTTCTGTTGATTTATGTGTCTCTTTCACCAGTTCCGCGCTGTCTTGATTATAGCAGCTTTGCAGGAAGTTTGGAAATAATGTTCTCCAACTTTCTTTTCTTTGTTTAAAGTTGTTTTGCCATTCTCATTCCTTTGCCTTTCTTTATTAATTTGAGAGCCAACTCATTGGTCCCTACCAAATATCCTGCTGGAGTTGACTGGGATTACGTGACTCTGTAGATAAATTTGGAGAAAATTGATGTCTTAAGTACATGGAGGCTTTGAGTGAACACCGAGCACATCTCTCCATTTACTCAGGTCTTTGTTGTATCCCATTAGTGCTCTGCAGTTTTGAGCACCCACACCTGGCCTGCGTGTGTGTGTGTGTGTGTGTGTGTGTGTTTCATGGTTTTGGTGCCATTGTCATCTGTGAATGGAGATAATTTAGTTTCTTTCTAATATATGTCTTTTGTTTTCTTGCCTTACTGCACTCGGTACATCTTCAGTGTGATGTCCAGTGAGAACAGAAGAAGTGTGTGTCCTTGCCTTACTGTTGATCCTTCGGGAAGCATTTAGTCCTTCACCATTAAGTAGGGTGTTAACTTCTGGTTTTTCACAGATGTCCTTTTTCAGGTTGAGGAAGTTCCCTTTTACTTCTGGATTGCTGAGAGTTTGTGTTTTTTTTTTTTTAAAGGAAGAATATTGAACTTTATCATATGCTTTTTGTGTATCTCTTGAGACGATCATATGGTGTTTCATCATTTTCTGTTCAAATGGTGAAATATTTTAATTAAAACATTGCAAACCAGCCTTTCAACCCTGGGACTAACCCCACTTGGTCAGGATGTGTTTTCCAGAGAGCCGACCCTGTCAGTACTCACCCGGCATTGACTGGTCTGTGTTTATACGTGTGCATTTGCTGGATTCAATTTGATAACATTTTGTTGTTTTGTTAGTTAGTTAGTCATTTTGTTCTGTTTTGCATCTAAGTACATGAGTAACATTGGCCTCTACTTTTCTATTCCTGTAGTGCCTGTCTTCGTTTTGGCCTAAGGGTAATCCTGGCATCGTAAAATGAGCTGGGAAGTGGCTGGTGTGTACCCCGCAGCCTCAGCTATCTGATGAGAAAGGTTACCATTTGTAGATTATGTGGGGGTTTTTTCTGAGTGTTAGAAGGGAACAAGGATCTTTCCAGCTTTTTTATATTCTGGGTAGAAGATGGAATTCTTCATTTTTTAGTGGTCTTTTTTGAGGGGAGGTTTCCACTTTGATGTATCTATTTTATCAATGATTTCTCTTTGTGCATAGTTCTTTCTTGTTCCTATTTCCCTGTGGTTTCTCCTGAAAGCTCTATAGTTCTACCATTACACTGAGATCTAGGGCCTACTTGAATTACTTTGCTCATATGGAATATCAGGTTTTTCCACCCCACTGGTGTAAAGGATTTTCCTTTTGCCATTCAGTTGCTTTGCTGCCGTGTTCAAAACTCACCAGTCAGTATGTGGCTCCATCACTTCACAGCTGTATCAGATCAGAAAAGCAGAGCCATCCACCCAGGCCGCAATTTCTTCACCCGTCACCTGGAGAAACCGTGTTACTCACCATTCAGGGTGCTTGTGAGGATGTGTGGGACCATGTGGGTAACGCGGCCGGTGGGGGAGCCCGTGTGCTTGGGTGATGAGATACGGACACTTGCCGAGGAGCGGCTGTGGGTCAGAGACCCAGCCCGTCTGCCACCAGGGTTGGCCCGGGCCCTCCTGCTCCTTCGGCCTCACGACACAGCCTGGAGGGTGAGAGACAGACGCATACCTGCTGGCTCGTCCCAGGGCCCCTCTGGAAGTGTTTGCCCCACCATGGCCTTGATCGCTGTGGCTCAGCTGAGAGCCTGTGCGTGTGTCTGGCTTCGGGGGACAGTCCTGCTGCTGGGAAAGAGAGGCCAGTGGCCGGCTCTTTGTGTCCCTGTTACTAGCACCTGCTGTACGGCTCCGACCACCGTGAGAGATGTCAAAATAAGACGCCACTGTCCCTCCCTCAGGAAGCTCCTTGCATTTATGGAGCAAGGAGTCTGGTATCTAATCATGTGGGTTCTCATTGCAGTTACTCACTGTTGATTCTTCACGTACCTGTGAATCACCGTTATGTGTGTGAATGTGTGTGTTTAGGTGTGCTGCTTCTGTTTGCATTAAGTCCGTCACCGGCAAACCTGTGTGGAGAGCGGAGCGTCAGTGCTTCCGTTGCCAATGTGAGCGGCTGCAATCTCTTAAGAGGGCTGCGCGTCAGGACATATAATCTGTGCTATAATGACATTTCCATCTTCTGCTTCTGTCTTAAAATCAAATTTAGGAAAGAGCATGCGTGCAAGTGTCCTTCCAAGCTTTGTTCGTGTGAGCAAATAGAAGCGCTTCCATGCCCGTCAACAGGGGACGTTTTGGTGGCTGACAGCTCACGTAGGTGATGATACATGATGCAGTCGCCAGAAGAGCTGTATGTGGAAGTGGATATGTCCATTTCTAAATCGCGTGCACGTAGACACGGCCTGGAGGGGACTCCCAGGGGACAGCGATAGTGAAGTTATTTCAGGCCTCTCTGCTGAGTGTGTGGTTTTCCTTATTTTTACCAAAACTGCCAACCCCAACCCCTGCGTGCATAACAGTAACTTTATAAAGGAAGAGACTGAGGCCTTATGTTGGTAATTGGCCCAGGTTATGTGGGCAGTGAACCTTGACCCTGGGGTGGGATTTAGAGTCATGAGCTTCTTGCACCAATGCTGTGCGTGGGGCGGTAAGATCACAGCATGGGGCTGCTTGTCTTTACAATTAAGTTCTGCTCCTACACTTAGGTTGTGGAGAAGCTTCAGGAGGGAGAGTGGGATGCTCGCTCTCTAGGCATGACGGGGGTCCAGGCCCTGGGCTGGTGCGCACGCGTGTTCGTGCCAGGACTGGAGTCTGCCCTGGCCAGTCAGCTGTTGCGTTTCAGAAAGTAAATTTTTCAACACTTTATTTTCTTCAAATTTTTAATTTAAATTCTAGTTAGTTAACGTGCAGTGTAACATTGATTTCAGGAGTAGAATTCAGTGGTTCATCATCTAGAAAACCCAGCACTCATTACACGTGGCGCCCCCCCCCCATTTTTATGTTTATTTATTTTGAGAGAGTGAGAGAGCATGTGTGAGAGGGAGAGGGAGAGAGGGTACGAAAGGAGAGAGAATCCCAAGCAGGCTCTGCACTATCAGCACAGAGCTGGACGTGGTGCTTGAACTCACAAAACTGTGAGATCATGACCTGAGCCGAAATTAAGAGTTGGGCCCTTAACTGACTGAGCCACCCAGGCGCCCCCATAATAAATGTCCTCTTTAATGCCCAGCACCCATCTAGCCCAACTCCTGCCCACCTCCCTCCATCAACTCTGTTTGTTCTCTATCTCAATATTATGTTTTTTTTTAGTTTATTTGATTTGAAAGAGAGAGAATGAGCATGAGCAGGGCAGGGACAGAGAGAAAGAGGAGGAGAGAGAATCCCAAGCAGGCTCACACTGTCAGCGCAGAGCCCGACATGGGGCTTGGTCCTACAGACCGTGAGATCATGACGTGAGCTGGAGTTCAGAGTCAGACACGTAACCAACTGAGCCACCCAGGCGTCCCCCAACGTTATTTTAAAATCCTGTTTTCCTTCTAGGTGTGTTTTATCCTTTAATATATTATAGATATGAGGGAGATTCAAGGGCACACTCCTTAATATNCACCCAGGCGTCCCCCAACGTTATTTTAAAATCCTGTTTTCCTTCTAGGTGTGTTTTATCCTTTATATATTATAGATACGAGGGAGATTCAAGGGCACACTCCTTAATACAGGAACACAGATTAAACCTATTCGCATTGACAGTGGAAAGGCTCATGCATAATTCAGGTAGTTAATACTGATTTGATTTATTAGGCAAAGCGCTGTTGTGCCAGATGAAGCGTTGTTACCGACAAGGACCGAGCAAGCGGCCAGAGTGGTGGTGTTTCTGGTAAACTAATTAGGCTTTGATTGCTGCCTGCAAAACACACACGGGCCGATGAAGCTGCTTTGATTTAAGGATGTCATAACACAGGTGATCACCCATTCTTGTGGTGTCCACTGGCCCGTTTTCCTCCAAAGGTCGGCTGAGTTTGAATTGCTGTCTTGGATGACGAGTCTTGATGATGGAAAGGTCTTTGGAAGCGGAAGTTATTTAATTCATAATTCAAAACTCTTCCTTGAATGTCTCTTGTGAATATAAAACTTGTGTCAGCTGGGTGCCTGCTCAAGAGTCTTGGCCACGATGTGAGGTGACCATGGAGTCCCTTAAGTTCCACTAGATGTTTGGTCCCCTGGTCGTGCTTGGCATCTGAGACTGGAGGGCTGCCAAAAGCCCATGGAAAACAGATCGCAGGATGCGCACCTTCACGTGCTGTTTGCTTTGCTGGGAAAGGCGCCCGTCCTCTTTCCAGCCCCCGTGCAGCCATTATGGGTGTCATGAGTGGCTCCCATGTCATGTGTCCATGAAGCCTTGCCTACTACTGGGCAGCCCTGTTCCAAGCACAGTATTGAAGATGGAAAGATGAATCTGTCCTAATCCTCGCCTGCAGGGAGCTCTGACATAGAAGGAGGCTGCCGATTCCCATATGAGGTGGTGGTGCGTACACCCATGTGCACACACGCACAGCGTGTGGGTCAGTGTCAACCACATGCAACCCCCCCCAAAATAAAGGAAGGCCTGCGTAAAAGCACATGTATTTGCCCATTGAGATACTCTTGTATTTGTGTGTACAAATACGCCGCCTCGGACACTGTGGGGCCTGGTCTGTCCTGGCGGGTATGAGGCATGGCTCACTCTGCCTCCTGTGGTCCGTCAGAGCTTTGGAGCTGGAATCCAAGCTTTTGGGAATTCATTCCTTGCTTTGCTCAGCATTTTCTGTTATCGCATGGGCTCAGGCCTCTGTCTAATCTTGTCCTTTCTCTGCATGGGCTCTGACTGGTCTGTGCAAATAGCATCTATGTATTAAAAAAAAACTAAACAAAAAACAGAACTTTGGCATTTTTACTCCCCTCCTTTAATGTACTCTCTGTGTCCACTTACTTTTCCTGTGACTTGGTGAAGATGTCGTCTTCTCTAGATTTTCATCTTTAAGATAAAGAAATTGGGAAAGATGCCCTCCACATTTTCTTTTAGCTCATCCTTTTGGTTGAATTTAACAAAAGGCCTAGCCCCGTCCCCACATCGCTTAACTGTGGACGTTAGTTTTCTTATGGAATTTGAGTGAAATCAGAGTGGCTTAATTGCCAAGACTGAAACCCGACCATTTAACACATAGAAGGTTGAATTAGGAGGAGGGTCTTGCGTATGCCATTGCGGTTTCTGTGAAAGGTGCTGCCTTCTTCCCAGTGGGACTGAGGTGTTCGAAGGACAAGTATCTTTTACGTGTACTCAGGATTCCCGTCCCTTCCCCTCCCACATACACTTCCCTGACACCCCCCTGGAGCTGTGACGGGTGCCTGTCACCAGGGGGCCTGCATTTCAAGTGCAGGCGCCTTTCTTTTCCCAAGAGCTGCCTACCTGCCCACCACAGCAAAGCTGCAGTGCCCTGCCGCCAAGCCAGCCCGTGCCTGCTGCTGTCGGACATCCGCCGTGACCCTCATCACCGTCCCCTACATTCTGTGTTTGCTCACATTGGTGCCAGTAGTTTTGATGCCCGTTTTTTTTTAAGACTTAAAAAAAATAACACAATAGTTGTTCCCTAGGTGTTGGTTTTACATGGGCTGTGCACATAGTGGGGACTGCAGTCTGGGGCAAACCCAGTGACTTTCTGCTGGTAATTTCCTCAAGGAGACATTCCATTTTACCTTTGCCAGAACTCCCAAGTCCTGCCCCAGCACATAGCGACTCAGCACCACCCACCACCCTTCAGCAGACAGTCCTGTACCACAGCACGGACCCCCACTGAACACCGACCGCGTCATCGCTTCTCAAGGAGCGCACAGCTACCTGGGGACCCTTCCCCCCATCTTTGGTCCGTCTTTACCTAGGCCCCGGCCTCTCGCGGGTCAACTGCACCCCCACTCTGCCCCCATCTCACCACCTCTTTGTCAGTACTGAAATGTGTCCGCAAGAGCCAGACCTTGGTGGGTCATTGACCTGAAGCAAGTATTTGGGGATGGGAAGGGCCCTGGACGCCCAGGGGCGGAAGCACGGGTCCGTGATGGCTTTGGCTGGTGGCAGGCACAGCACCCACGGTTGCCCACCATGCTCTGGGTGCAGTCAGGGAAAGCTGGACCTCCAGGGGTACGAGGGGAATGAGCAGGGACAAGGGGCGTGGGTGTGTGGGCGGCAGGCTTCTGTAGTCTTCCTCTGCTGTCCTGTTAGAGAACAGGAAACTGAGGGAAGGACACAATGTGCCTCACCCTCTCCAACCCTGAAAGGCAGCCTCCGAAGGGATTCTGCCCTCCCAGTATACCCGGTGTGCCCGTGGTGAGTGGCCGCCTGTGTCACAAGGTCCCCTGATGAATGCTTTTACACAGGCTGATTCAACACGAAGCGGAGCCACAAGTACAGTAATAAAAAAGCATGGCGAGTAAACGGGTGGCGAGGAATGTGAACACGAGATGTATTAGCGTTCCTACGTAACTTCTTCCTTTTTGTTACGGGGAAATGACTATGCGCTGCTGAAATCACCAGCTGTTTCCGTGGCACCAAGTCTGTGCTCATTAGAGGGAGAGTTGGCGCATGTGTAAAATCACAGGATCCTGCCTTTCCATCATGCGCAGGGGTACTGTCGCATTCAGTTCCCAACGCAAACAGCCTGCCAGCGGACGCACGCGGACGGGGGCCTTTACAGCCCTGCAGGGGTGCAGTGAAGGAGGGCATCCTGTGTACCAGATCCCACAGCTCTGTCCCCTTTCCAGAGTCTGGTGTTCAAACCAGTCCCAGAGAAACCCCTGAACATGGACCCTATTGCGAGGAGGCCAGCTTGTTGCCAGAATACATTGACCGAGGTTTGCAACAGGCTTCTTGCCTCACACGGCCTCCTGCCCCTCCCCCTTACCCTCCGTTGCTTAGACCCTGGGGGTGTGCACGCCGGCCTCTCTCGTCTGTCCACTCGCCCGTTCTGTTAGGACCCTGTGCTGAGCACGGGGCGCGTCCACAAGGACAACGGGTTCTTGGCGCTCTGGGGATGCTGCTGGCAGGTGGACTGTGGTCAGGGCCCCGTCATCCCCCCTTGTTCTTGAGGAGCCTTCGCAGTCCCCCAGTTTAAAAGTGCTTTCTTGTCCCTCCTGTGTTTTTCTGTCCTCCCTTTTGACCATTAGAATTGACATCCCAACTCATGTTATACAGAGTTTCAGGTATATATCAGAAAATGTCTCTTTGTAAAACAAGCAAAAGCAAATAGAAAAGCCGACCACTTCACATAATCCATTATTGTGCAAACACAATGACATTCTTTATATTTTTTAGGAAAGGGTCATGTGGGTTAGTGTATAATTGGCTCAGGAATTTGTTACTCCTGCCAAATACATCAGTTGAGTTGGGAAAATTAATTATTTGAATATGTCATTGGAGAGAGGTATGCTGTTTTGATGTATAGAGTTGCAAAAACCACACTAGATAAATGGCTAACTGAAATATAATGACTGCACGGAGAAAAATGGATTAATTTTCCCAGGAAAGTCTCTGCTGAACGACTGCCTTTCCACTGCCATTTCTCTTCCAAAGAGAGTAGGATCTGGGCCGGTGGAGACGCAGGACACAGTGTTCCCAGGGGTGTGCGAGCGCGGACGAGTTTCCGGCTGCAGACTGTCCCTTGTGCTCAGGCTTTGTGTGACAGTGACAGCATGAACCAGAGGGGTGCCAGGCGCGTGGGCCCCTTGGGGGGTCTGATGAAGAGTCCCACGTACACCCAGCCGCCCAGTGGGAGTGTATCTTACTCTTAAGACGTAAAATTCTTCCTCAAAGGTGGAACCGCTTTCAGGAACTGTTAGCTCAACACCTGCTGTGTTAACTGTCCCGTAACGAGGAGGATGCGCTGAGTAGTCTGAGTCCCGGCACCCTTGTCCCTCAGTATCAAAATCTAAGCTTTATCGTCCTCCTTGCTCGTTCCGGTCAGCCAGCCGCTCGGCACACGTGTCTCCTGGGCCTCTGTGGCCGACAGGTGCGGATCGAGTGGTTGAGCGCCCAAGGGAAGTACAGCAGATAGGAGGGGAGTGCTGGGCGGAGCCGCCGCCGGAGGACTTCCCAGGGCGGGAGCCGCCTCCTGGAGGTCGGGGAGCACTTACGAGGTGGGCGCGAGCGCTGAGAGCACAGGAGCGGGAGGGGTCTCGTGTGCGGTGCAGAGTCGGATCTGGGACCCGACTGGAAAGAGCCTGAAGACGCTCCGACATTCCTCAGGTGTTCATTGAGCACCACTGTGTGCCCCGGGTCCCGCTGGGCATACGCTTACTGAGCACCGCTGTGTGCCCAGCTCTGTTGTATGTATGTTGGGGCAAAGCAGTGAACAGGTGAGGTCCGTGTCCCCAGGAGGTGAGTCTTCTAGCAAGAGAGCAAGCAATAAACATGTGGACAGGAAAGCTGACCGTGACTGGGAAAGGTGCTGTGAAGGAATGCAGGGTGCCATGCGACGAGCAGGGTTACGGGGGGCCGGGGGCACCTCTCAGGCAGCTGCCTCAGGGATAAAATGGCCAGGAGGTCAGAGGAAGGGGCTGGGGCCTAGGGTTGGGCTCGGGCTCAGGCTCGGGCTGGAGGGCACGCTGCTGGGTCTCGGAACAGGGAGAGCGAGAGGAGGTACTGTGGGAAAGGCAGCAGGTGCCAGAAGATGCCCCTTCTTCCAGGAAGCCTTGGTCAGTGCTGTGGGTTCATTCCAAGTTTGAGATGGTGCTGTGGACTGACCTTGCTGAGTGGTGCGGAGCGTCGGGACATCTTGGCATGAAGGCACCCAGCTACCTAGTCGTGACGTGCCGTGTTCGGGGAAGGTGGGGTCCCTCCACTGGCTTCATGCAGGGCCAGTCAGTGCTCAGGAGTCGTTGGTCTGGCCCAGTGTCTTCCTGCTCTGCCCAGCAGATCTGTGCTCCACTCCGACTCCCCAGGGTCAGGCTGGCCTGGGAGCATGCGCTTTATCCTCAGGGAGGATGGGGGCACGAACGAGGGTGGGACAAGGTAACAGGCAGTGGGCTTACATGCGGGGGACACGCCTCGTGCTTGCACTCTGCCCTGCTCCTTGCACCTGATAGAAGTGCGTCCAACCATCACCTCAGCAGGTGGTGCTGAGACTGCCCTGGAGCCCTGAGGGCGTGTCGGCCTGGGTGCTGTGTTAGGACAGGTCCCCACCGCCATCCACCGTCTGGCCCCGACTGCCTCCCCATTCTCGGTCCTCCCTGGCTCTCCCGGCCTCTGCTCCAGGCCCCTGTTTGACTGAGTTTCATGTTTCTCTCACTTTGTGCTGAGAGCCCGTGCCCGGGGGCTGCCGCTTCCTGGCCTGTCTTTGCCTCCTCATCCTGGAGAACCCAGCTCAGGGAGCCTGTCTTCTGGGGCAGCTGTCCAGGCTGCTGGCTGCGCCTCCGCTGTGTCCTCGTACAGAGCGCTAGACGCACCGTCCTGCCTTCTGTCGCATCTTTGTTTCCTGCATAACTGTGGGCCCCTTGAGGGCAGGGACCAGCCCTCTTCACGTCCCCGGCCCCAGCTCTGCACTAGTACCTGCACGTGGTGGGGGTCAGAGCCGAAGAGGGGTCAGGAGAGCCACAGAGGAGGATGACACAGCCTGTTGGGTGGTCATGGGAAGTGGCAGTCTTCCCGTGGGCAGCTTGGCTCCTTTAAAAAACAAAACAATCCTAGGATCCCATGCTAGACTGAATCTAGATGCGAGTGAGGTAAGGGGTCGGCACGGTGTCCCCGGTCGGTTTCAGCGAGCCCGAGGAGCACCGGCCTAGAGCACTCCAACCTCTCTCAGAAAGCCCGGGTTCTCGACCTGGCTGAGGGTCAGCATCACCTGGCAAGCTGAAAAGCCGCTGACACTGGGGACCCCTCCCAGAAGTGCCGACCCTGCTGGTCTGGGGTGTGGTCTGCGCGTGGAGGGCATGGGGGTCACCAGGTGAGCATCCTGACGGAGTGGTCGGTGAGAGGCCTGCCCTCATGCTGTGAAATACTAGAAGGTTGGGGGAAAAAATGATTTAAGTAACGGTTGGCAGGTAATAAAAACAAAGCCAGAGATTCAGCCCGGCGTCCTGCTCCCTGAGAGGGGCGAGACAAATGAGTGAGCCCTGTGATTGCCTTGGCGTCAGGCCAGGATGTGCGGGGAGGAGGAGCTGGAGCCGAGCGTGGCAGGTCCCCCGAGCTGAGGGCACAGGAGTCAGAGCTTAGGAAGCTAAGGTGGCTGAAACTGCGGCCAGAGTCCCACAGGAGGATCTAGCAGAGAGAGCGAGCTCCGGAATCTGCTTAGGGGTCCCCTCGAGCTCAGTGCTGAATCCTGAGCCCTGTGCTTGGAGGGAGAGACCCCTGTCAGTCAGGAGAAGGCTGCCAGGCGAGCTGGACAATTCCAAGAGCTGATGCGTGACTGGGAAGCATTCACGGTCTTAGCAGCCTGAGTGCAGAGACCTCCACGGGCGCCTGCAGCCTTCTGTGGTAGAGACCATGGAGGGCCACACCTCAGTAGTAGGGCCGGCCCCATGCTAGGGACGTGATGCTCTGGACTCCCCCAAAAAGAGCTGAAAAATACACCTTGGATGAGCACGCCGGTCCACAATACCTCAATGGGCAGGCAAGGCACCTTTACGCTTCCGCAGGCACTCCACCACACGGGGCATGTGCTGCCCTGCACGGTCCAGGAACACGGGAGCCGTGAGGTGGGGGAGAGAGGGCTGTCAGAACAGAGTCCGGTGACAAGGAGGTGACGGCGTTAGCACGCACAGACTGAGGCAGTTAATAGATTTGTGCTCAAGGATTTAAAGAAAAGTGAAAACCTCATGAAAGAAATGGCGGGGAAAGAACACAATGGAAATTTTGCTGAAAATACACTGGAATTGGTTGTAGAATATATGAAGGAATTTTAAAACCATGATAAGACAACCCAAACTAAAATGTATGAAATTTTGAGCAAACAACAGCAGGTGTATGAGAAACACGAGCACACATGTGGAGCCATGGCCAAGGTCATAAGTGTTCAGGGAAGAAAAGTCAAAAGCACGGGTAGACGCCGCTCACACGCAGTGCACTGGGAAGCCAGTGAGGAGCGGAGGGGCGGGGACAGCGTGTGGCTGGGGCCCACGCGGAGTGGGGCACGGCCACTCTGGAGAGCGGTGGGTGGGCGGCGTCCTGCAAGACGAAGCAGTCCCATTCCGTGGCGCTTACTCAGAGAAGTGAAAACTTAGGTCTACACAAGACTTATGCGTGAATGTTCTTTGCAGCTTGACTCAGAGTAGCCAAACACCGTTAATGACCCCTGCGTTACCCAGGAGGACGTCAACAGGGGTGGGATTGTTGGTGCACTCTGGCCAATAACAAGGACCAGATGCTCAGTAACAGAGTTTCAGAGCTGTTAGGCTGAACGCGTGAATGAAGCTGGACCCAGTTGTGCATGGATTCTAGAATAAGCAGATCTTATAGACCGCAGCTCTCCGTTTTGCTGGGGGTGTGAGTTGTCAGCACTGGGGCAGGAAGGAGCTCCCAGGGGGTGATGGGGAAGCTCTGTGTTTATTGCTCAGTCAATTACATAACCATATGTTTGCCACAACTCATTGACTTTGACACTTTCACTGCTAGGGGCTTAAGAAAAATGACCTTGATTGGGGCGCCTGGGTGGCTTAGTCGGTTAAGCGTCCGACTTTCGCTTAGGTCATGATCTCGCGGTTCGTGGGTTCGAGCCCCGCGTCGGGCTCTGTGCTGACTGCCAGCTCGGAGCCTGGAGCCTGTTTCAGAGTCTGTAACTCCCTCTCTCTCTGACCCTCCCCTGCTCACGCTGTCTCTCTCTCTCTCTCTCTCTCCTAGAAATAAATAAAACATTAAAAAAATTTTTAAAAAAAGAAAAGAAAAATGACCTTGACAACAGCCACCTGTCCGGGAGGTTTGGTCTGCAGCAGAGTTTGAGAACTCCTGTCTCGAAGGCCCTTCTGAATCTGGCCCCTGCCTGCCCCTTCCGTCTCCATTCCAAACCCTTTTTCCATCGGCCACTCTTCACTCCGGCCAGAAGCCCCCATGGCAGGTCCTGCACCTCCCGGAACCACCTCCTGCCCCAGACCTGCTGGTGACCCACGGCCGTCCTGTGCATTCCCACCTGGGCCCTCCCTGCCTGGCGTGTCCTGTCCCTGGTCTCTCCTGCCCCCCGAGACTGGGCGGTGCCAGGCCCGGCGCCTCTGTGCCTGCCCGGGGTGCCTGCACAGCATGAGAGGCCGCATGGTGGGTGAGTCATGGAGGAAGCCCGGTGGCCGGGCCGGAAGAGACGAGGGTGGCGTCTGATGCAGCGGAAGGGAAGGGACGGTGAAGGGGCCTCATGGCTCTGTCCTCAGTGGGCTTAGATTCTCACTCACAGGTCGACGCCTGAAAACGTTGGCAGGGAAGGCATTCTGGTGGAACTGGCTGTCAAAGTGACACCACCCCCCTGCGCCTCATATATTAAAGATTCTCAGAAGCGACGGGGGAAAGGAAATTAATTTTCCATCCTCACTGACTGATTTTGATCTCAGCTTATTTAAGGGCTGACCCAAGATTCTTCTACAACCAAGCCGGGGACAGTGTCCCAGAAGCTGGGGAGGGGACTTGCCCTGTCATATTTGCCGAGAGCTTCCTGTATGTGATGTGCTTAGAAAGACAAGAGCCCCCACGCGGTGCTGTCCACTGTGCCATGGCCGCGGCCACTCTGGGAGATTCCGGGACGCAGCTCCATACCCGGGACGCAGTCTCCGGGAGGAGACTCTGGCGCTGCTCCATACCCAGAGCCCGGGGGCCAGGCCAGCGCGGCTGCTCCCATGCGTCTGCTGTGCCCTGTGATGCGACCCTGACAGGCTGGCATCATCCCCTTCTCCGCTAGGGGAAGCTGAGGCCAGAAAGGTAGAGAAGCCACGTCCACACCGTGGCCAGGTGCGAGGGCCTCTGGGGTACGTCGTCTCCTTGTGTCTAAGCACTTGTGCTGCTTTTCTTGGCTTTTTCTGGCCCAGTCTCCTGCCTGAAATGACAATGCTACCTGGGAGCAGTTGGGGGACCTGCTTGGAAGGTAGTCTGTTCTGGTAAGAGCGCTCTCTGCAGCTAGACAGCGGGGTCCACACACGAACTCCGAGTGGAGGGTTGCGTCCAGCTTGAGAAGAAACGGTGAAACGGCCACGGAACTGGCTGGGGCCAGGCAGATGTGGTTCCTGGCTCCAGCCGCACGCGCTGTGGGGCCTTGACCTTTCCAAGTCTGTTCTTGTCTGTAAAATGCAAATATAATGAGCATTTTAGGAGGCTTCGTGTATGGAAACTTCTAGCAGGATGGTGGACGTCATGTCACTAGACACTCAGATGGTGGTGGCCTTGTCAGCCCNGGGGGGGAAGACGTCAGCTTCTGGAGCCTGGGGTGCAGGGAAGTCCCATGTCCCTGCGCAGTGAATGCAGCTCTCTCTAGTCCCCTCCCTCCTCACACGTGAGCTGGTGTCAGTGCTCCTGGCAGGCAGAAGGCCTCCCAAGGTCATTCCCACTTGGGCTGACCGTCTAGAGGTGAGGGGTCCATGGACGGCCCAGATGGCACGAGCCGGTGCCAGGCGGGACAGCAGGTGCTCAGGCCTTCTGCTCCGAGGCCCATGTCTGTGTTTCCATCTTCCGCTCTCTCCTGCCTCCCTCGGGTCCTGGCCTGGCCTCAAAGTGCCCCGAGAGCTTCCTTCCTAAGGGCTGTGTGGTCACAGTCCCAGCCGCAGGATGACTGCACGCGTGGCCATCACTCATGCTTTGGAGGAAGCCAACCTGTGCCGTTCTAGAGGCCGGAGCGCACAGTCCCTCAATGGGAGTTCTGGTGTGCAGAAGCACCCTCCTCTCCACGTGCTCTTCCCCGGGACCTGCCGCTTACTAACCGCGGGGCTTAGTCACCCCGTGCCTCAGTTTTCTAATCTGTAAGATGGGAGTACTGTACACAACCATGGGTCAACGAGGGGGTCTGGGAGCCGTGGTCAGTGTATTGTCCAGCACCAAGGGCCAGTGAATGTTACCTGCTGCCGCAGTGGCTCTTGCTTGCCAGGAGAAATTGTTTAATGTGTTTTGAAACAGTTGCAGATTTCCAAAGAGGCAAAAATAGTTCCAGGCATTTCTGCATGCCCCTGCCCCTCCCCCCTTCTCCAAATGTTAACATCTTGTATAACTACAGTAAGATGATTAAAATCAGGAAATTCACGTTGATGCAGAGTGGTACAGATCTCACTCCAGTGTCGCCCGTAATTTTCCTTTTCCAGGTGGCTGCTGTCTGGGTCAGGATACAGGCTAGGGTCATACAGCCCATCATGCTGACAGGTCTCCTTCATCCTTTGGTCTGGGACAGGTCCTCTGTCTTTGTCATAGTCTGGACACTAGCAGAGTACTGGCCAGGTTGTTCTGTGTGTGTGTGTTTACAATGGTTTGGAATTGTCGGGTACTTCCTGGTGATTTACGTGGAGGTTAGGTGTTTTTGCCAGGAATAGCTCCAAGTGATGTGTGCCCTTCTCAAAGTGTCACACCACGAGGCACATGGTGTGATTACGTCTCATTCCTGCCGACCGCAACTTTGATCATGGGCTCAAGGACATGTCTGTCAGATTGCTCAAAAGTTAACGGTTTTCCTTCTGTAATTAATAAGTACAGCGGGAGGGACTTTGAGACCATGCAGACCCCCCGCTTCCCTTCTCTTCCCTGACTTCTGCCCCCAGTGATGAGTCCTGTACCCTCAGTGCTGATGACAGGATCTACGAAATGGTGGTTTTTGTATTTCTGCCATCCCTCCTCCCTGCGTTAGTGGGGATTCTTCCTTAGGAACGAGATGTCCCTTCTTCTCCATCTACTGACTGTCAGTAGAAGGTCACGGATATTGGTTTTATTCTGTGGACTATAATCCGTTACTGCCGTTACTTATTGGGCAAATGCACGTTTGGGGAGGTNTCTGTATTTGCCATGGTGATGTTGAATTCGCTTTCTAGAACCTCTGGCCTGGGTCACAAACGTCTCCACCCTGCTTGCCTGAAGTCGCAGAGCTCTGCGTGCCCTTCTGGGTCCCTCTGGCGACCGCCCTCCTCCATTGCTTGTGCCAAAGCTTCTGGTGCTCGAGGAGAGCTCCCAGGGGAAGAAGGGTCTTTGTCCCCACCCCTCCATCTCCCCTCCCTTCTGCTTCTCATGCTCTGATTACAGTGGGAACAGGGAAGGCTGATGCTTTTGGATGGAAGCAGTTACCCTCACGCTGTGCAGGATCTTCTGTGAGAGCTGGAAATATTTAGTTGCTGATAATGAGTTTAGATGCGTGCTCTTCTCATCAGTTCCTTCTCCGCATGTGCCTGCCCGGGAGGAGCTCAGGAGCATGGAGAGATTTCTGCCTTATATGGGGGAGCAGCCATCCTAATGAATTATCTTTAAATAATTATAAATGTCCTTTATCTGCCATTATGTGCAGATCCCTGGTGAATAAAGCTTCCCTTTTCCTGAGAATACGCTGTTGTATATTCTTAAAGGCAAAACGGAAAAGGCATACTTTACTGTTCGGGTCCAGAGAGGTGGGAGCTGGCAAGCCGCTGCCTTTGGAAGGCACTGGCGGGTGTGGCCCCCGTGCCTTCTCATCCCCCGTGTCAGGGAGCTGACCCTGGTCTGGAAAGGAGAAGGGCCAACAAGGTGCTAGCTAGAAGAAAGAGGCAAACTTGGGGGCCTTAAGGCATCTGAATCCAAGGCGGGAGGGCAGTGAGGCCACCCTCCGCACGTGAAAACCACTGGCCACACGCACACCGCGTCTGCAGGGGCCCCCGGGTGCCGACTCTGTCCGTCTCAGCAGGTCACACCGTGATCACGGGCCTCGCACATGGGTCCGTGGTTCTGTCATTATTTAAAACATTTATACATTTATTGAGAGAGAGAGAATCCCCAGCAGCAGGCTTCCTGGTGTTAGCACAGAGCCCGACATGGGCCTGGGTCTCACAAACCATGAGATCATGACCTCAGCTGAAATCAAGAGTCGAAAGCTTAACTGACTGAGCCACCCAGGTTCCACTTTTAAAGGCCCACCTCCCTCTTCAGCTCTTCAAGGAGAGTAAGGGAAGGGGACAGGTGTGCAATAGTTGATCCGAATCTCTGTCGCTGGCCTCCATGGGTCCCTAACACCTTGTGTAGTTAAGGCAAAATGTCTAGAACCGGAGATCGTCTTTCTCATTAACATCTTTCTTCCCCCNTTTGGGTAGTAATGACATTTTAACAATATTTGTTCTTCCGACCCATGAGCATGGAATGTTTTTCCATTTCTTTGTGTCTTCTTCAATTTTCTTCATAAGTTTTCTGTAGTTTTCATCATACAGATCTCCTATATCTTTGGTTCGGTTTATTCCTAGGTATTTTATGGTCTTTTGTGCAATTGTGAATGGGATCAGTTTCTTGATTTCTCTTTCTGTTGCTTCATTATTGGTCTTGAACAGAGTGGCCACAAGTCCCGGGTATGAGGTTGTGTCGACAGAGCAGTTGAAGGTCTAAAGAGAGCCACCCAGGCCTGCTTTAATGATTCCTGGTCTACCATGAGAACGAGGTGCACGCAGGCCCCTCCCCCACAGCACCCAGGGCTCTGTGGCCGCCCGGCGTCGGCGCTCTACCTGGCGGACAGGTCTCTCCCTCCCGGGTCTGCTGTAGTGCCGTCTTATCCTTCCTCGTCTTCCTTTGTCCCTACTGTCCCTTCCTGTATCCACTTTGCCTCCGCCTCCACAGACCCCTTCAAAGCATTCAGTGTGCCCCAGGTGGACATGCCAGGGACCCAGGAGGGTTGCTTGAGTCCCCATGAGGACCAGTGAGGGGCCACCAGCCTCAGGTAGTCCCAGGAGGAGATGTTTGTGCTGTGACAGAGGTCCGTCCCCTTTACGTGGGGCCCAAGGGAGGGTGGGGCAGTTGGCTGTCTGGGCAGCTGGTGGGCAAGCCCTGCCCTAGTGAATTCAGGTGCAGGGGTGGGAGCTGGGATTGGCGGGCGATTCCAGAGGCAGGATGCAAGGAGCCTGGGCTTGTGTTCAGACACATCTGAGTTCTAGCAGAGTGGCTTCATCTGTGGAATGGAGACTTTCTGTGAGCATTATGAGGTTTGTCATTGCCTAGCACATAGTAGGCTTTTCACAGAAGTTAATCCCTTCTTCCCTAATTCCCTCATGGGAGGCCCTGGACTCCTATGCTCCGCAGCCCAAAGCACCTGACTGACGCACCTAGTTTGTGCCAGACTCACCTCAGTGTTAAAGGGAACTTGAAGTTACTACTCCAAAGGTGAGTTCTTTATTGATTTTTAGGACTCCCAGAAGTGCTGCAGGGATGGGACGCCCAAGCTGACCCAGCACATGACTGCTCAGTCCCCTGGCCAACTGCATGTGTCCCCTGTACACTCAGGCCCCTGGTTTCTGCCCCTCTGCACACTTTCTGACAGTCAGCCATCTGCTAACCTTGTGTGTTTCACGTGAGAGGCTAAGCATGTAATTTCCACAGTTGGCTCAGTGCCTGTCTGGGGCTGGGACCGAGTTGCAGTGGAATTGAGGGGAGAGCCATTGCCACCTGACCTTGTGCTAGTTTCCCCACCTGTGCAGTGAGGAAAAGGTACCATCCCAGAGTCACTCAAGGGACCCGGCGATGCCTCGCGTGGTGCCGGCACGTGTAGACAGATGCTTGGTAACCCACTGTTCACATTCTCTTTCCTCCAGCCCCCGGTGAGCCCCCAGGTTTGGAGGTAGGCGAGGAAGTAGCCGTGTCCTCTTGCAGCTGACTTTCTCAGAGGTGGACGCACAGAAGGGAAGAAAGCATAATTTGGGAGGCCCTGCCTGCTCTCTGTGCTGGAGAGATCAGCTGGCAGTCTCCAAAAGAGGCCCTGGCACACCTTCTCCATGCCTGGACAGGCTTGACCGGCAGTGTCTGGTTTCATCACAGGCTCTCACTTCCCACGTGCGGCCCATCCATCCCATGTGCCTTTTGTAAGGCCCCTATTAACACAACGGGAGCCCGGCTGCAGTACAAGTGACCTTTGAAAGCTCCACTTCCTCAGGCAAAGGGCAAGGCTGATTGGGGGCTCATTGATTTTTCCATTTAGCTCAGGGAAGGAGCGTCTACTTTTTCAAGTCAGATGATCTGCCTCTTCTCGCCAAAAGTTGTCAGAGTGTCAGGCGGTGGGACAGAGTCTGGGCCAGCAGCCCCAAGTCATGCGTTTCAATTGTGGCCCTGTCCTTTGTAGGTTGTATGACTTTGGGGAACTTACCTGACCTAGTTGGGTCTCAATTTCCCTGTCTGTAAAGTGAGAGAGTTGAGTTGGATGTTGGTAAGAGGCCCTTATTGCCTGGAATGGAGGTGATGAGAGACATCTGCGATGGCGGATTATGGGTGTGGACGCAGGACCCCATACGCTGCACAGCCTGGACTTGGTGTGCAAGCCCTCCCTCCACCTCACTCTTCCACTTCTCCCTTTGGGTAAATGTTTCTGGAATTCCTACAGTGTTCCAGGTACTGAGGTTATGCAAGATCAGTAACACCGAGTTCCTGCCTTCAAAGAGGGGGCCGATGCAGACTCACCGGCTAGAGATGGGAGTAAGAGGAGCACAGATTTCTTAGATGCTGAGAACCCAGCACAAACGCCCACTGTCAGGGCCATCCACACAGCATTGTGGGCCCCGGGCTCCCTCGTGCTTGATTCTGCTCTTCTGGTAGTTCTGTGCTTCAGCCACGTCCCCTTAGCTTACTCTGCACACCAGCATCTTCCTGCCCTGATGAAGGGTAAGTGCGGGACACCCAGGGGCTGCATTGCAAGGGGGTAGGGCATGGTATCCCTGGCCTGTGCTTGCCGGACACAGTGCGAGGTGCTCGGGCAGTGCAGTTCAGTGGAGAGAGCACAGCTTGGGAGGTACACAGAATGTTCCTCCTGGACCCTGGATGAGCAGAGAGGGCCCCACCGCACCCTAGCTGTAGATAGCCACCTCTCTGAACCTTGGCCGGCTCTCGCTCAGCTGGAGCCCTTGACCCCAGTTCGTGGGCAGCCGGAGAATTGGATGAGCTGACACCTGTTGCTTAAGGGTCACACGTGACCAGGCTCTGGGCCCAGCGGCCACAGTCAGTGGTGCTGGTTTCCTCATCTTCCTGCCTCTTCCGGTGGCTGCACGGAGGTGGACCACAGGATCAAAGAGACTTCCAGAGCTTCCAGTAGACCGTCTGCCCAGGTGTGAGTGCTCCCGTGTGGACAGTGGCATCGATGTCATCGCCCCCTCCCACCCTCCTGTTCCCTGACAGCTCACCGGATGCATCGTATATGCCAGGATCCAGCCCTCACAGACACCTTGTGCAGTTGGGGTGCGCAGCCCCCCTTGTAGATGGGGAGTGCGTGCCTTGCTTAGGGTGTTAATGCAGAGCCCGCCGAAAACCAGTAAGCGTGTATCTCTAGCAGGCTCATTACAGGGCTTCTTGTTGGAAGGAGCTTCGAGCTCAGCTCTTACCGGGTCATGTGTGAGGATGCAGTTGGCTCATGTGGCCAGCGCTCTGTACGCAGCTTTGTTCTGGGCTCTGCTTGGGGGCCTGTGGCTTTGGGTGGGTCTCCCATAGCTGCCATGTGCCTCTGGCCCTTGATGCCCCTTTGATTCTGAGGATGACCTCCTGCCCTCCCTGGGAGCTCAGCTTAGGACTCCTTCCCCTGGTCTTTTCCTCAGCTGGCCATCTGGGTGGTTAGCACACGAGGAACCTGAGTTCCTGACCTCTTCCCCACCCGGTCCCATGGACACGGACACGGCCAGCCATCGTGTGCCGCTATTCCTGCAGGAGCCTGACTGGAGTCGGATGCAGCTTCGTGCTGAAGGCACTGGTGGAGCCCGGGCACAGGTCTATGCGAGAGAGCATGAACCCGTCTCCTGTCGGGGCCGGGAAGCACACCCGTAATGCGTCGTCACCATTGCCGTCTGTGTATTTCTCCAGCGGAGGACTGGGGAGCTGTCTTCTCGCGAACAGGCGGAGAATTAGGAGGAACGAGGCAGTGGCGTGGGAGCCCATCCAGCCGCCCTTGTCTGTTTCTTCACGAGTGCTGTGTTTTCCCTTCGTTTAGTCTCGAGGCCATTGCTGGTTTCTGCTTCATTCTGTACCCTCTCTCCTGGGCATGACGGCACCTGCCTGACCCCCGCCACTGCCCACCCCAGCTCAGCCTCGGCGAATGATCACGTGCCCCTTTCCTCTTGGCTCTCACTCTGGCCTGGGCTCCTCTCTGCACGTTCACGCTGAGTTCTGCCCTGTGTGTTGCGCTCATTGAGCACTGGTGCGCTTCTGAAAGGTGCCTCTGCTGAGGACTCTGTGTGCGTGTGTATGTGTGTGTACGCGCGTGCATATGCAGACTGTGACTGCACGGCCTCGAGCGTGAGGGACTACCTTTAGCTGCTTGCACTTGCCTTGCCCTGGAGGCTGTGCAGGGGGCGGGCTGGAAGCCCATGTCGGGGCTGTGGGCCTCCTGCCCAGGCCACCGGGCTGAGCCAGTCACAGAAGAGGCCGGTTCTGCAGCAGAGCAGGGCAGGGCGCTGAGATGGGGTGGGCACCTCGCCAGGCTCTCTGCATACACATTTCCATTGTTCAGAACTACCTCTGGAACAGGGGACATCTCTCCTGGTTTACAGATGAGGAAGTTGAAGTCCAGGGACCAGCGTGAAATACTCTGACCAGGCTCATGGCTGGTGGAGCTCAGACCTGAACCCAGCTTCACTTACATCTCAGGGTGAAGATTCAAGGGAAGCCATTTATAACTTAGAGCTAAGTAAGCAGGGGGCATTGAGCAGTAAACTTTGTGTTCTTTTCTTCATTCCTAGATGCTTTAGAAAGGAAGATGGTAAAGTATCATTCTCTGAGTATCTCCCAGACTTTGTCCCTTCAGCAGACATTGGCCGCGGGAGAAGCAGCTGGGGGCCGCGCGAGCTCCTGCTGGGAGGCCCTGGCTGCCGGCTGTCGGGACGGAAGCCCCCGCAGGCTTGGCTGGGAGGCCGGGGCAGCCACAAGGCCCAGGGTCCCAAGGGAAGGGCTCAGCAGCAGCGAGGAGCCCACGCGGAGCCCCTCCAGCCTGTCCACACCTGTCTTTCTAGCCTCGTCTTCCAGCAGTGGCGGGGGGGGGGGGGTATCTGCCCAGGTGTTCCTTAGGGACACGTGGGCTTGTCCTTTCACGTCAGCCCCACGGACCCCATCTAGAACCAGTCCCAAATTCCTTTCCTTCTGGTTAAAATTCCGCTGTCCTTTCGAGGAGGACACCTGATCTGTGGACAGTCAGCACTGTTAGAATATTAACCAGGTTCACCCTGTCGCCTTGGTGATCCCTGCTTTTCATTTCCCTTGGTTAAATAGACCGGTGTTGACTCAGGGCGACCGTTGGCTGGAAGGAGGGAGGTGAGGGACCTAACGGATCTGGGGCTCCTCCCCGTGCTGGGGCTGAGCTGGGCAGTGCCCCCCTCCTGGGACCCCGTGGGTTTCGTCTCCGCAGAAGCCGGCGAGCGCTGCCTTGGTTGTGGTCTGGCCGTGCCATGCTCCCCCCGTGACTGTCCCACCCTGCAGCCCGGCTTTCACGTTGCGTGGTCACAGCCGCCCCTCAGGCAGGTAGACTGCCAGCCTGTCATTGCACATGTTAGAGCCCAAGGCACAGGCAGTAATGCCATCTGCCTGGGTCGCCGAACCCGTGAGCCGCAGGGCTGCTCACAGTCGGTCTTCAGACCCCTTGTCTCCTCATTTCTTTTTCTTTGCACCCGTGCTGGTGGTGGGGTGACCAGAGGCAGAGATTCCCACAAAGCAGGTCGTCAGGTGCCTTGGTGGTGACTTGGCTCTTACTCTGTGGCTGAGCTTCTCTGCCCACGTTCTGCATCTTTTGTTTTTAAAACGATGTTTTGTGATGACTTACTGACGACTTGCTAATCCTAGTTTACCTCTGGCTTTCTATTTTCAGCTGACGTGGAATGTTACTCCTCTGTAATTTTTATTACTGAGCTATTCTTAGTCTTTAGAGCAACTATGTCTTAGGTGAGTGTAATTAGAAATGCATATTTAGCGCACAAGGGATCATTTTCTTACGCAGCTGTGTGTTAAAAAAAAATAGCATCTGCAGGACTATAGGTTTCCATTTATAATAGAGATTTATTCTCCCTGAGGCTAGGAAGCCATAATCCTCTGAAAGCCCTTAATACCGGTGCTGAAGGCATTTCATTCATTCGCTTCCTCGGTGAGCTTTTATTGAGCTCCTTCCGTGGGCCGTGGGCCAGGCTGCGAGCTGGCACGGGGGCACTACCTCACCTGGGGGTCTCTCGGGGCAGGGACCTGACATTTAAACGAGTTACCCTGCCTATTTTTACAGCGGTGCCGTGACTGGCTGCGGGCAGGGCTTCAGAGCTGGGCAGGTGTGGCATCGAATTCTTCTGCTGCTCTAAGTGCCGGGATTAGTTGAGCAAATGACAGCCCAAGCCACCGCTTCTCTGCTGGCATGTGAGAGGCCCTGCAGGGCAGTGGCCAAGGTGACATCTCAAGAGTTGTCATCTAAGTATAATGCCACCACCGGGTCTGCGTGATCTTTTTTGTCCTATCATGTTGTTATGGCTCCTCTGCTAGTGCAGCGCTGGGGCCTGGGCCGTAAGGGTGTGGGGCCAGAGCTGCAGCTGGCTTTCCGGGCCGCCCTCTTGGCCTCCATCGCTCTGTTTCCCGTCTTCCCTCCCTGGCACCTGCCTTCGTTCGTCTGGGGCCACACATCACGGCCGCAAGGATCAGCGTGCTCTCCTCTCTTTTCAAGCCTCTCTGGGAACCCCAGAGCCCCACCCCCCACCCCCATGCTCTGTCAGTGGGACAGTATGCACACTCTGAATGTCTGCCAGAGAGACCGGGCACGTGGCCCTCCGCCGGCCTGCCAAGGAGCGGTGGAAGGCATGGGGGGGTTGGGCTGGCAATGGGGCTATCCTGAGGTGTGTGGCAGGGGCCCAGAGGGTGCCCGGTTACCCCCTGCCTGCGTGAGCTGGGTGTGGAAGAGCAGAGAGGCGTGGGTGGGAGTGGCAGGGCCTGCTTGCCCACCCGGAGAAGCCAGGTTGGAGGTCCGGCCTCACCGCAGCCAGATGGGCTCACCGGTGCCTCCTGCACAATCCTTGTGTCCGTGCTGTCATGGGCCAGGCTGAAGGCCTCCGTTGTCACCTGCGGCGCAGGCTGGCAGGGCCCTTGGAGGAGAGAGGGAGGGGGTGAGGCCCTCAGTACGTCTTCTTTCCCTGCATCTCACCTGGTGGTGGTTCTCAGTGTGTGGTCCCAGACCTGCTGCTTCAGCATCCTGGACCCCCACCCCCCACCCCCCCCTCCCCAGCAATGCACATTCTCAGGCCCTACCTGACCTACAAATCAGAAAACCGGCGTGGGGCTCAGCAGCCTGTGGGAGCCGGCTCTGTAGGCGGTCCTGATGCAGGCTCTCAGGCAGAGCTCCTGTCGGCAGATGTGCCGGCGGAGGGGGGGCTCTGGGCCACCCTGCCAATGTCTTGGGCCTCGGGGTGGCAGGGCTGCAGGCTTGTTGTGTCTGGCTGTGGTGCCCTGGTCTGTCCCCTCCCCCCGCCCCGTGGGTTGTACTGTGCTGTTCTCTGCATGAGCTTGGGCGTCAACAGGGTGAGCGGCTCTTGTGGGCAAGTCCTTCATGTGAGAACACAGGGATGGAGAGTGAGTTCTCCACAGAGGTGTGGCCGAGAACACGCGTCACCATGAAATGCAGCCAGCTCTTCTCTGAAAGATGGTGAGGCTCAAACCACACAGTGAAGAAACAGAACCGGATGGGTGTTTTGTGGTAGATGGACATGAAAAGGCAGTTTCTTATTGGCCCCGATGGGATATTCTGGAAGATTGCACAAACAGGAGCAGCCTGTAGACTAGAGGAAGGCATCTAGTGTGAGCGCAGCAACCTCATCCAGAACGTGTTCTGTGTTTACCCAGTAATGGTTTGCTGATAACCTTCCTTCCTCATGGATAAAGGAGGCGTACTTCAGTGTACAGCCCCTCCTTTGTCCAGTATGGCTTGTTCTAAGGTGTTTTCTCTGTTTTGCTTTCCTGACAGAGGCTGGAGTAGATCTTACTGCTGTCTTGGGGCCTTTTGTGTATGTGACCACCTTTAGAAAAGGTTTAGCATCCTCTCCATAGAAGGTTGGTATGATAGGAAGCCTTGGCCTTGGTCAGGCCAGTTGTCTGTTGAACCCTTTCTGTATCTTGGGTTTCACAGGTGAAAAACAAGGTTGCTGACTTGATCCATCCTTCCTTCCTTCCTTCCTTCCTTCCTTCCTTCCTCTCTCTCCCTCCCTCCCTTATGTTTTATTTATATTTTTTGAAAGAGAGAGAGAGAGAAAGAAAGAGTGAGGGAGATGCAGAGAGAGACTAAGACACAGAATCTGAAGCAGGCTCCAGGTTCTGAGCTGTCAGCACAGAGCCCAATGCAGAGCTCGAACCCACGAACCACGAGATCATGACCTGAGTTGATGTCAGATGCTTAACTCACTGAGCCACTCAGGTGCCCCTTGACTTGATTATTTCTAAGCCCCCCCCCCCACCTTTACTTCTAACTTTTTGTAGCTAAAATCACTGAATTTTTGCTGTCAGGAGGGAGAGCTTGAGAGGTCACTGAGGTCAGCTTCGCCGTGCAGTGTGGCCCCTGTAGCTGCTCACTGTTTGGACACCTGTTCTGAGTGCTCATCGTTCCATAGGACTCCAGTGATTGGACATTTCACTACATACACGTTTGCTTTCTTCCTGCTGGGCGCGCTGCGTGCGTTGTGTTGACCCTCCTGTCCCTTTTTTGGGCACCAGTCAGTAGAAACTCTCTGGGAGATTCCAAGGGTGTTGGGGGTGGAGGTGGCTCAGGGAATCCCTGTGGCTGAGGCCTTATTTTCTTCTGCTGTTGGGGTCTCATCCTTGGAGGTCATATGGACTTTGGGGTCCACCATGCCGTTGTAGCCAAATTCATACCTGGAAATCGGCTTGACAGGATCTCCACTGAAGGTAACACAGCTCTAGCATCAAGGGTTTGTAAATTTGAGTGGGTGCCTTTATTACAGGTTTAGGAGTCATGGGCCTCCTTATAGCCGGGCTGCCTTCCAAGGGGTCCTTTAATGCCTGCATCACCACCTTCTTGATGCCATCAGACTTGACCACCTCTGGACAGTAGGTCCTACACTTGACATGCGTGTTTGGCATGGGGACAAAGAAGGCCTTGCCAGTGTGCACCCGTTCAGCTCAGGGATGACCTTACCACTTGATCACTAGTCTTGGTAGTGTCAGTGATGCAGGAATAATGTTCTGAGCAAGGCCATCAAGTGACACTTTGTCAAAGGGGTCCCCCATCTTCTGGGAAGCAGGGTTGGTACGCACTGCAGTCACAGACGTCTCGGTTGTCCTGGATCACCTTGGCAAGGGGGCCTGGGTCGGACACAGTTGGTGGTAGATTAGGCACTGCGGATGATCTTGAGGGAGTTTGCATGCGTCTTGTGACCCATTCTCAGGAGAGGAGAGAAGAGATGCTGGCTCTTTTGGTTCTGCTTTTCAGGTGAGTCTGACACTTTGCAAGATGGCTGTAGGCTCCACAGCATGTTAGTGTTAGCATCTCTCCCGTTGATGGTCACGGGGGTGGGCTCCTGCGCCTGGAAGATGGATTCAGGGTTATCCTTGGGTCACAAATTCCGTTTGTAACCTGGATGAACCTTTTAGACTTGGGATGGGTGGAATCCTATCAGAATGGGCAGACCATGCAGTTGTTAAATGAAAAGATCAATGAAAAGGTCAATGCAGAGATCAATGATGGACACTGTGTCCACTTTCCAGAGTTGGAAGAAGCCCTAGATAGAGTGGGTGTCTAACACATCCCATCCGTGGACTCTGACCTTCATCATCAGGTACTAGGAATTTGGCTGGCATGATAGCCAAAGGTGCTTTCTGCCGAACTTCTACTGGGGACCTTCCATATGCACAGACATCCTTACGCCAAGTCTTTTGTCAAAACATCAAAGTAAAAATTAGGGAAGAGGAAGTCAGGTGTACTCTATGGTTTAAGGACTGGAACATAAGTTTTGGATTTATATATAGCTAGCATTTGCAACTGTTTAACTATAGGGAACATTAGATCATTCTATTTTTAAAAATGGGTAATAATTATGTATTTTTTTAAAACCTCATTCAGGGAAGCACTTAAAAGTGCTGGGAAATCCTCCCACTGTTTATCTGGTTTACTTACAGTTCCCCCAAATAAGAATCTGGCTACTTAAACCTCATTAACAAAAAAGTATCCTTCTTTCTCTGTGAATTAAGCCTTTCTGATTCTTGTACCTCTCTTGAGTAAAGCCAAAATTGCATCCCAACCATTTGAGTAAATGAACTCCACGTTTCCAGCCTTGCTTAACAGATCACGTGGCCCCGTGCCTATTAGAGCGGCAGCATGCGGTGGAAGTGGGGGAACTGTGATCCCTCTCTCTAAGGCTAGAATGCTATTAGGGATGTAATGAAGGTGCCGCAGTGTGAGGGAGGATGCCAGGGCTAATGAGATCAAAGGCCCGACTTGTCACCGATTTAATGCTGGATGAGGTTGCACAGTGCATTTGGGTTAGGGCCAGGATTCTAAGGTGTGGATTTGAGCTCTTTTACCCCTTCCACGCTGATATACTCAGCTTTCCATGAGTACCAGGTGCCAGAGTCTAATGTTGAAATGCTGTGAGTCCTGTCTCTGTGGGCCCACGGTCGAGGTGGGAGCTGCCCATTCTGAAGCACCATGTTGTGTCCTGTGGAGGGGGGGGCGCCTGTCGCCTGGCTCTGAAGGTAGAACCTGGTGACGTGGATTTGACAGAGTGAGCAGATACTGGCACGTGTTGTTTCCTACCAGGACGACTTTGTGGCCCTCCCTGTCTCCTTTCTGAGTGTTTGTGTTTGACCCTGCCCAAGGCCGTTGTCATGCCGGACGCTGGGTGTTTTTGAATGAGGATGGCTGCCTCTCTTGAATCAGTTGCTGTGGGTTCTGCTTCATTCTTTGTTCTGGAAGTCTGCTCACCTAGCAGTGTGCCTGAGCCAGGGTCACGTGTCCATCCACTCGCATCCTGTGTTTGTTGATTACTCACTGGAGATGTATTCCATATGCTCTGCTATCAGCCCAGACATGAGGAAGACCTAGACAGCAGGACACATGAATTCATACCACAGTGAGAGAACCCATCTTCCAGAATAATGGTAATTGAGAAAAATTGACAACACCTAATGTTGGCAAGGATGGGAAACCACTGGATCTCTGTTGTGTTGTTAGTGGGAGTATAAAGTGGCCAACCTAATTTGGAAAACCACAGTCTTCTTAAATATACATATGCCATAATAACCCAACAAGTTCACTCCTAAGTATTTATCCATGAGAAATAAAAACATATATGCACAAAAAAACTTGGTTGAGAGTTTTTTAAATAGCAGCTTGATTTTTATTTTCTTCAAATTGGGAACACCTCCAATGCCTGTGAGTTGGTGAATGGATAAGCAGATAGTGGTAGATTTATACAATGGAATACTAGCGAGCATTGAACAAATAGCTCTGTACCTGTAGACGTCATGATCTGTGTTTATGTACACACACAGTATGGATGAGTCTTGAAAACACATCGCTTTATTAGGCTGATGGTTACATGGGGCCTACATTTATCAAAACTTGATGAATTGTATACTTGGTTGTATGCTTTTACTGTACATAAAGTTTACCTCACACCAAAAAGGAAATCCTAACAAATATCGAACTCCAGTCAGTAGATTGCTTCTTGTAATAGTATGATTAGCAACTATGACACTACTTTCTATGTGTTTTATGTGTGGGCAGTCAAGTCCGCATATTGTCGGTGACCTCATGTGTCCTGATCAGAGAAGGTTGTTACAGACATGGAAAGGGGGGATTCATGTGAATCTTATGATATAAGTTTGGAAGCTGAGTTTTCACTACAAACTCCCAGTTTGTGGTATATTTCTGTATCGTTGTCCATACATACACAAGTGTCTATATGAAAAAATAGATATAGAAATAGGTATCAGTATATATAAACACACGTATACAGGCACAGGCATAAGCACACGCCAGGTTTGTTCATGGAGAAAACCTTGCAGCAAGAGCATCTTAGTAGCAATGAGCACGTTTAGCACCTATCTCTTCTCACCGTTCCCCACAAAAAAGACCCTCCATCTCCTTCAGAGAAATGGTTGATTTCCAGGGCAGGGAAAACAGAAGATGATCTTAGAATATCCTGTTGTTCCGTGAAGTAAGGAATTGCTTAAAGATTGATGAGGGCGTGTCAAAGGACACAGCAGCCAGCCAGGACGGATGCCAAATCAGGGACCATCTGCGCATCAGCATGAGTAATGATGGTAACAGATTATAACCCATTGAATAGAACAAGAAGCCATTAATCTGTGTGGATATTAACCAAATAACCGGGGAAGAGAGAGGTCTTCTAAGTAGATTGGCATCTAATAAATGTGAAACGATGATGTTAGAAGAGCATCAGTGGATGCTACAGTAGTGGGTGAAAATTTAATGAGGGAATAAGGTATTGACCAATCCTCAAAGCATCTGCACACAAATTGCTTATTGATTCCTGGGGGAAAACTAGGAACTAAACACAGAAGAAACCTTGCAGACATTATCCGTGGCATATTTATCTGTATATATGTATGAAAGACAGACTGACAGAAATATAAAACAATGGGATAAAATGCGAACAATTTTTGAATTGGGTAATGGGGAGGTTTTTTTGTACTTTGAACTTACCTGTCAGTTTGAGGTAATATTGAAGTTGGAAAAAGATAAACTTTAAAGGAGTAGGAAAAAAACAAGTAAATTTTATGACTTGGGAGCGTGGAGGGTGTTTCCAACCATGATTCAGGAACCATTAAAAGGGTGCAAGGGACATAAAAGATTGATGATGGATTAACTAGAAGAATAGTAACCATTTCTGCAGGGCAAATAAACGGCGCCAAAGACAATGTCCAGCTGTGAAAAATGTTTGCAATTTCTATCACAGGCCAGGAGTAATTTCCTTAATTGATAAAACCTTTAAATCTGGAAGAAAAAAGACTGATAGGTCATTTTAAAAAAATATTTAATTTAAAAAGATCAGGGGCACCTGGGTGGCTCAGTCGGTTAAGCGTTAGACTTTGTCTCAGGTCATGATCTCATGGTTCATGGGTTTGAGCCCCGCATCGGGCTCTGTGCTGACAGCTCTGAGCCTAGAGCCTGCTTCGGATTCTGTGTCTCCCTCTCTTTCTCTCTACCTCTCCACCTCTCCCACATTCACACTCTGTCTCTCTCAAAAATAAATAAATGTTAAGAAATTTTTTAAAGATCAAGTGATAACATAAACTCAAAGATGTGAAAATGGCTCTTTTCTTGGTACCCAAAATCCGATTATTGACTCGGTCTTTTAACAGTCCCAGGCACACCTGCCTCCGTGTGACCCTAGTGTCCCAATCCTCAGCCACCGCAGGACTGTTGTGCCTCTTGAGTAGAAGCCATTTGGATGGCTGGTATTGCACAAACCCATTCCTACATTATTGTGGATGCGCCATTTCATTTGTAGTCACTCGGCATCTTTAAGGCATAATTAACACTGAAGAAAGGCTGGCTGAAAGCGCTAATTAACTGGAAAGTAATGGTATGGCTTTCATTTGTACGTCTCTCTGACCTTAAGTAAACCGTAGGGCTGGTCTGTTGAGAATGAACCCCAGCCAGGACCTTTGGTCCTGAATGTTTGACTTATTAAGTGGATCATATCACAGCTATTAATCTTATGTTCTAGCACAGAAATAGAGCAGAAGGAAATCTGTGGTGACAGGTCCAATTAGGGTCTTTAAAAATTAGAGATCTATATCTTATGCATAGAAATTAGTTAGGATACTGTATAAAGGTGAGGATTTCTCTCTGGCAAGAGCCTGAGTTAGATTAGAATCATGAGACACGAGATTAGTAATACAGAATGAATAATAATGGTTCACTTAGGAACACCATGGTAAGAACCGTGGGTGATGTCTGGCAGGACTCTGATTTTACAGATGAGGATTTGGGGACCTGGAGAAAGGACCTGACTTCACCAAGATTATGTGAAGTTTTTATTGTAGTGAATCATTACTTCACTTTACAGCAAAAATCATTGCTGTAGAACCTGGGAATCCTGAAGCAGCACCTTTGTCCTCAGACATGAACAGCCCCACGTCCGTGTGGCCCACAATGTTGCTTGGGGTCTTTTGTTACAATGTTCGCAAGTGATTGTGTGCCTATTAATGGTCAGGATCAATTTCTGAAATCAACGTTGAGTGTGAATTGCTTTCTATAAAATTCAGCCACATTAACTGTACAGCTTGATGAGTTTTGACAAAAGTAAATCTCTTGTCACTGCCACCACCACCGCCCCCCCACCACTACTGCCGTGATGTAAAATACTCTCNTCTTTTGTTACAATGTTCGCAAGTGATTGTGTGCCTATTAATGGTCAGGATCAATTTCTGAAATCAACGTTGAGTGTGAATTGCTTTCTATAAAATTCAGCCACATTAACTGTACAGCTTGATGAGTTTTGACAAAAGTAAATCCCTTGTCACTGCCACCACCACCGCCCCCGCACCACTACCGCCGTGATGTAAAATACTCTTGTTACCCCCCAAAGTTTCCCTGATCCCATTATAATCAATCCTCTCTTGCTCGCAGACCCAGGCAGCTACTGATCTGCTTTGTGTCACTAAAGACTCACTTTATCCAGCATCTCAAATACAGGCAAGCATAGAGTGTAGCCTACTGCCCTTTTCACTCAGAATAGTGTTTTTGAGATTCTTCCATTTGTGTGTATCAGTAGTTTGTTCCATTCAGATGCTGAGTAGTGGTCCATTTTATGGACAGACTATGATTAGTCTAGTCTAGATTAGTACTAGATAATACGATGAATAGTCTAGTCTAGTTAATCTGTACTGTGATTAACCTCTTCCTGGACATTGAGGTTATTTCCAGTTTGGGATTATTATGATTAAAACTTCCATACGTATTTACATATATGTCTTTGTGTGGATATGTGTTTTTATTTTCTTGGTAGAAGGTTTATTGTTGGACAATATGCTAATTCTTCATGTTTGGAAGGAATTCTGACTAGTTGTTTTCTAAAGTGATTGTGCTATTTTATATTATTACCAGCAATTCTGAGAGTTCTGGTAGATTTCTTAGGATTTGGTTTTATATGATTGTGTTGTCTGTGAGCAGACAGTTTTACTTTGTCCTTTCCAACATGTATGTCTTTAATTTTTCTCTTACCTTACTGGACTTACTGGGGTCTCAATAACAATGTTGATAGGAGTAATGACAGCTATGTCCTTGCCTTAATCCACGTTAAAATTTGTGATAGCATTTAGTTTACCATGAGGTGTGGTTTTAAAACTGTAAAAATTTTTTCATGGGTGCGCTTTATAGATAGAAGATATTCCTTTCTATGCCTAGTTTGTGGAGATTTTTAAAACAAAACCATAAATGGGGTTGAATTTTGTCTGCTGCGTTTTCTGATGTTACTGAAATGATCATGTGGCATTTTTCTTTTTTGTCTGGTAATAGTCTCTTAATATGGTGGTGACATTAACTGATTTTCTGATGTTACTACCAACCTTGCATTGTTGAGATAAACTTGGTCATGTATTTTCCATCTTACCTATTACTGAATTTGGGATTTGCACATCCTTTTTAAAAATCTAAATCCAAGGTAGTTAATATAGAGTATAATCATGATTTCAGGAATAGAATTTAATGATTCATCACTTATATATAACTCCCAGTGCTCATCCCAACAAGCACCCTCCTTAATGCCCATTACTCATTTAGCCCACCCTCTGACTCAACACCCTGCCTGCAACCCTCATTTTGTTCTCTGTATTTAAGAGTCTCTTATGGTTTGTCTTCCCCTGTTTTTATCTTCATTTTGCTTCCCTTACCCCTATGTTCATCTGTTTTGTTTTGTAAATTCCACATGAGTGCAATCCTATGGTATTTGTCTTTCTCTGACTTATTTTGCTTAGCATAATTCACTCTGGTTCCTTCCACATTGTTGCCAATGGCAGGATTTCATTCTTTTTGATGGCCAAGTAGTATTCCATCACACACACACACACACACACACACACACACACACACACACACGCCCAACATCCTCTTTATCCATTTGTCAGTCAGTGGACATTTGGACTATTGTCAATAGTCCTGCTATAAACACTGGGATGCGTGTACCCCTTCAAATCAGCATTTTTGTATCCTTTGGATGAATTTTTAGTAGTGCAATTTCTGGGTTATAGGGTGGTTCTGTTTTATTTTTTGAGGAACCTCCATGCTGTTTTCCAGAGTGGCTGTACCAGTTTGCATTCCCACCAGCCGTGCAAAGAGATCCTCTTTCTCCACATCCTCCCTAACATTGTTTCCTGAGTGGTTGCTGTTAGCCATTCTGACAGATGTGAGGTGGTATCTCATTGTGGTTTTGATTTGTATTTTCCTGATGATGAGTGATGTTGAGCATCTTTTCATGTATCTGTTGGCCATCTGGATGTCTTCTTTGGAGAAGTGTCCATTCGTGTCTTTTGTCCATTTTTTCACTGGATTGTTTGTTTTTGGAATGTTGAGTTTGACAAGTTCTTAATAGATTTTGGATACTAACCCTTTATCTGCTATGTCATTTGCAAATATCTTCTCCCATTCTGTCAGTTGCCTTTTAGTTTTGCTGATAGTTTCCTTTGCTGTGCAGAAGATTTTTATCTTGATGAGGTCCCAGTAGTTCATTTTTGCTTTTGTTTCCTTGCCTCTGGGAACATGTCAGGTAAGAAGTTGCTGCAGCCGAGGTCAAAGAGATTGTTGCCTGTTTTCTCCTTTAGGATTTTGATGGCTTCTGTCTTATGTTTAGGTCTTTTTTGAGTTTATTTTTGTATATGGTGTAACAAAGTGGTCCAGGTTCATTCTTCTGCATGTCACTGTCCAGTTTTCCCAGCACGATTTGCTGAAGAGACTGTCTTTTTTTCCATTGGATTTTCTCTCCTGCTTTGTCCAAGATTAGTTGGCCATGTGTTTGTGGGTCCATTTCTGAGTTCTTTATTCTGTTCCATTGATCTGTGTCTATTTTTGTGCCAGTACCATACCATCTTGATGATTACAGCTTTGTAATTCAGCTTGAAGTCCGGAATTATGAGGCTTCCAGGTAACATGAAGCTCTTAGGTTTTCTAGTTTTTCTTGGTTGTGTTTGATAATGTGTTTATTTTATTTAAGTTGAATCTATTGACACTAAGTTGTTTGCACTATTTTATTATTCTTTTAATATGTGTAGGGTCTATGCTCACATTCATTTTCATTTTTGATATTGGGGAGTACTTTCTTCTGTGTTTTGAGAAGCTTGACTTAGGGGAATATCACATTTAGTGATATTTTCAAGAACTAGATTTTAGTTTAATTTATTTTTCTCTATTTGTCCATTTCAATTTAATAATTGGCTAATTATGCCCCTCTTGCTGTGATGTTTTTCCTTCCTATCCAACTCCTGGCCTTCCAGGTCGAATAGTATTCTGTGTCTCCATATATCCTGGGATACTTGTCTAGAACATACCACAGTTTATCTTGAGATGTCTCTGGGCTTGTGTCTTTAACTATACTTGAGTCCCTGTAGGTGGCCTCGTGGTGTTCTCCTGTTGTGCCTTATACATGGTAGGCATGTGTTCACGGCCAGTGAGTGAGTGCGTGGAGGGATGAGTGCCCTTCTGAACAGTTTGCAAGAATGGCAAGAGAGAGGACTGTGCGACCAAGTAGCTCTGCATTTAGATCCTGGATGTGCTGTCCCCTGAGTGTGTGTCTTGGGCCAGTCATCTGACTGCTGTGAGCCTTATGAGTTTTTGAGAAAACTCAAAACTCATAAGAATGTTAGGGTCAATGTATATAGATCACTTATCGTAGTATTTGGTGCCTAGCAGGTGCTCCATTAAAGGTAGCCTTTGGAAGACCTTTTATTTTTAGGTCAGATAATAAGCTGTATGCCCAGAAGATCCTATCCTTTAGTTCCCTGTCCATTACTGATTTCCGTAATAGCCTTTTTTCCAAGTAAGGACTGCACCATGTTCTGAGAAGGGGACATCTCATGACAGAGTAGCACATTTCTTCTTATTATGTTTCAGGTGAAAAAGAAAATTTGAGCGTCTTGTGTCTTTTACCTTACCAACCCGCCTTCTCTTGTTATTAAAATGTTCTAATTTTATAGGGCCGAAGAGGGTTTTTTTTAATGAAGGAAGAAAGACAGTAACAGTAATTTCACAGAATATTTAATTTGCTTGATTTTTACAAATTATTTTCCCTGTAATTACATCTTTTTCTTGGTTCTTAACAGAGCGAAGACTCGGTCAGTACCAGGAAGACAGAACCACAGACTCTCTTCTTTCTTCTATAGTACTTGACTGTTATCTGTCCTGTGTATTTTTTGCTCCATTTCTGCGTGATTTCTACTACATCACCTTCTGAAGGTGACTTTTAAGTTTGCCTTAAAAAAACGAAGTCCATGTGACATTTTTGTTACTTCACAGGTTTGGGTATTTCAAGGGTGTTTTTCAGAATATTTTTCCCTGACCACCATGCCTGCGATGTGAGAAAACTGCCATGTAGATGTTGGTTGATGGCTTGGCTTCGTTTATGAGTTATTTATTGAGATACTCATTTACTCACCCTGTACTGCCCTTTCTGAGATCAGGGGCCACCCCTTATTCATCTTGCTGGGAGCATAGAGCCTGGCACTCAGAAAGTACCCAGTAGGGAGAAAAGATGAATGAAAGAATAGACTGAGCAGCTGGAATCTGTTGTATNGGTCTCTTTTCTTGCTGCTGCTGAGGGGTCTTTCAAACGTTGTGAGAAACCTTCACAAGAAACCAGCAGTCCTATTGGGGTGATAGAGCAGTGCTCTATACTGTGCGGAAAGGATTTGCGATTTAGGTGAATCCAAAATGGAATCTTTGAGTATTAAAACAGATTCTATATTTTGTTGAGCCTTTTTAAAGTGAGGAAGTGTGGAAGTCATCTTGGATGGTGACTTTATCTGGACTTTATCATGGCTTTATCTGGACCATGAAGGACGAGGAACATTTACGAGTAGGTGGAGAACATTAGTGAAAGTATTCCTGATAGTGCAAAAGTTGAAGGGAACCTATATGTGTGAAGGACACCTTGAAGAGGGGAAGGAAGTGAGTTTTTAAAATGGCGCTGACAGACTTGAACAGACCTATCTCTAAAGATACTCATGAATGGCCTGTAACCACATGCAAAGGTTCTCAGTATCACTACTCATTAGGAAAATACAAATCAAAACCAAAAAGAGATACCACTTCACACCTGTTAGAAAGGCTATTATAAAACAAACAAACCTACTAAACAGAAAATAGCAGATGTTGACAAGGATATGGAGAGCTTAGAACCCATGTGCACGGTTTGTGGCAACCTTAGAAATTGGTATGTTGAGTCCTAAAACAATTCAATATATAGAAATAAATGTATACCTCCAAAAAGTTGAAAGCTCTGCCTCAGAATAGGTGTTTGTACGCCCGTGTTCACAGCAGCGTTACTCACAATAACTGAAAGGTGAAGAAACCCAAGTGTCTATCAAGAGACAAATGGATAAAAAAAAATGTGGTCTGTACATACAATGGAATATTATCCAGCTTTCAAAAGAAAGTTCTGGGGAGTCTGTGTGGCTCAGTCAGTTGAATGTCCTACTCTGGATTTCATCTCAGGTCACGATCCCAGGGTCATGGGATCGAGTCCCATGTTGGGCTCCACTCTGAGAGTGGAACCTGCTTCTCTCTGTCTCTCACTGTCTCTGTCTCTCTTCTCTCTTCTCTCTTCTCTCTCTCTCTCTCCCTGCCCCGAATCCTTTTCTCCTTCCCCCATCTGCTCACATGTATTTTCTCTCTAAAAGAAAAACAGGCTACGACATGGATGATCCTTGAAGACATTCAGCTGAGCAAAATAAACCAGTCACAAAAGGACAGAAACTGATTCTTTTTATGTGAGGCTCCAAGAGCCATCAAATTCATAGCGGCAGAAAGAGAATGGCAGCTGTCATTCAGGGCGGGGGAGGGGAGCAGGGACTTGGCGTGTCACGACGGGGTTTCAGTTTGGGAAAATGAAGAAGTTCTGGATATGGGTGGATCATGGTGATGGTTGTAAAGCCGTGTGAATGTCCTTAATGCCACACATCTGTACATTTGAAAGTGGTTAAAATGGTATATTTTACTACATATATCTTACCATGATACAAAATGGGGGGAAAACAAGAAAAAGAAATAGTGCTGAAATCCATTTCCCATTTCTTCCCATTTTAAGCCGTGTTGCCGCAGGGTGCCAAACGGTGGGGTTGCGGAGGGAGAAGGGAACTTGTTTAATGAGCGTCCGTTTCTTCTGCTACCACATTTTCTCCCCGAATCTTCGCTGGAGTCTGAGATGGGCATTCAGTGTTGTCCCCGCGTCGCCGTGGAGAAGCGGGCTGGGAATGGTGGGTGGCACCCAAGACCTGATGGACCCAGTGCGGCCGCCTCCAGGCTGGCGCCCCTCCTCATACCGTGCTGCTCACCCACTTCTGGAGTTTCATTCAGCTGCCCTTCTCACGGCCACGTCCTTCTCCCCCTCCGGATGCCCTTTCGATGACAACATGTACATGCAGGTTGTTTATTTTCAAAGTCTGTCTCTGGGGTTGCCTCTCCGTTGGAGATAAGAAACAGGTCAAGGAAAGCAGTCACTAACAGCTAAACACGGTGTCTGGCCAGGAAGCTTGGTGGAAGCCGGACTCCCAAACAGAGAGGACAGCAGGCCCCTCCTTCATCCTTTGGGGGGCGTGGCTTTGCGGTGCTCTCACCAGGTGAGAAGACACTCCTGTCCCCATTGGGCACATGGCGCCGGCGCCACTCCGGTTTCTGTGCCCTGGTGCTGTGCTCGGGCTTGCACGTGCGTCCTCACCGATTAGCCGAGGGCCAGCTGTGCGTACTTTCTCCGACCCCTTTTCACATGGCTTGGCGGCAGCGGTGGGCATTCCGGCCTTTCTTCCTGCAGGTCTGCCTCCCTGGGATTCCCATGACACCCGCCTTCTGTTCCTCGTTGCTTGTGCTTTTGGGGTCCTACCTGCGACACCACAGCATCATCCAAGGTCATGGAGATCTACTTCTGTTTCCTTCTGAGGGCTTGATCAGCAAGCTTTTCATGTCAAGAACCATACAGTAAATACCTCACTTCTGCCTGCCACAAATGGATACCTTCATATGTTCTTTGTTTTTCTTTGTTGTTGTTTTAGAACCTTCTGACTCTGTAAAAACTGCCCTCGGGGCGTACAGAACCAGGCTGCGGGTCATAGTTTGCTGGGGCCCGTGCTGGGACTTTACTGTGGAAGTTTGAGTCATTGGAGTGAGGAGTGGAGCTGGGTTTGAGATTTCTTGTTGCTATAGTTACTTGGGTACGCCATAGACTCCAAAATTCCTCTGCCATTGTCATATGCGGGGAGGCAGGGCAGAGGGAGGGGGCTGGGGGCGCGCCAGGAGGTTTTCCCAGAGTGGGCTTCCTCCATCCCATCCCTTCCTGCACCACCAGGGNCATGGGGATGGGGGGTGGGGTGTGGGGTTGGGGCTGGGGTTTTTGTTTCTTACCTTTTCTTTGGTGGCTGCTGACTCCCATCCTCCATGTCTGTGCTCCAGAGGGAGGCTACCTCTGCTCCTTCCACTGCGCCCCACCCCCAGTCCTCTGTGTGTATCGAGAGGGTCCATGGTGTAGAGCCTAGAGTGGGTGGGAACTACCTTTTAGTCTGGGTTCCCCAGGGGTCTCTGCTATTATTAGAGCCCCTACTCAGCCTTTAGCAATTCATTAACCTTTGGGCTAATTCCTTCCTGCTGGCGTGTGTGGTGGCTGGCTCTGTACTCGTTGAGAAGGTGTCCCTACCCTTTACCTTCCCGAAGGGCCTTGTACCTCCTTGGCCTCCTGGCTCCATGGTTGCCCTGTGGCCTCATCTCTTGATGGATTCAAGGAAGTGTCAGGAGTTTGTAGCTGGTCAGCCTTCCTGACTGTTGGGCCGGGAGCCATGCTCTACCTCCCGGATGGAAGTGCCGCCTCCCCCCAACCCCTCGTCCGTATGTTGAAGTGATGCCGACTGAAATGTGCTTCTCTCGCAGAAATGCTCTAGGAGCCACAGAATAATTTGGGGGCCTTTTTCCATTTGCATATCTGGGCTGGGAGTTGTTGGTGCAGGCACAGGGCATCACAGAAGAGATGGTGCAGGGGCCAGGTTTCCGAGTCGCCCGGTAGGGATTATCGTCACTCTTACCTAAGTGAAGCCTGCCTTCTGGAAGGAAGCTCGTCAACTTAGCGATTATTGACATACCACGTTTACCTCATTTTAGACCCTGGAAGCCATCCTGAATTTCAAATACTCTGGAGGCCCGGGCCACGTTGAAGGATATTACAGGAACCTCTCCCTGGGGCTGCACGTGGAAGCCGAGCCGTCCGTGTTCTTCACCCGAGTCACTACTCTGCCGGCGACCAGGTAAGAGGCTCTCTGCTCTGTGATTGCCCTGTTCTGGAGTCTGGCAGCACTGCATCTGGAATTCTGACCTCGGGATTCATCTTGGTCCCCCCTCTCATCAGATCCACACCATTGTGCCAAGTTACATAGCCTCCCTGGGACTTAGGTTTCTGCAGCGGAAAAACAGACATTATACAGAAGTGCCTTTTCCTTTAGTTGTGGTGGACGGGCTTGACGCCTTGTAACGTAGTACAGTGATAACTTTAATGTTGCAACACGCTCGCTTGTGGTCGTCATTGTACAGGACACGTTTCCCACTCATTGCCCTGAGGCTGGTCCTGGCTTCAGTCTGATTCACTCTCCTGCTAGTAGGGGGTCAGCAGATAGCCACATGTCCTGGGCACTACCAGAGGAGTCCACCTCTCTTCCTGTGTCACGTCTGGCACCCCTCACAACTGTGTGTGCAGACCCAGGCTGTCCAGCATCTAGCCACCTCCCTGTTCATGAAGCTCCCAGCCATCTGGAGCGCTGGGCTGTTTCTGCTCAGGGCACCCTCTTTGCACAGAAAGTTTTCCTCCACTTCTCCAGGCCTAGCCTTCCGTCAGAGGGGAAGAAATCAGACAGTGTGTCTATGTCAAACTCAGAAGTAGCCAGAGGTCCTAGAGATATTTTTCTCTGAGGTGGGAGAATGATAACATCCCATCTAAAACTTTGAGGGTGGGCCAGGAGTGGTGGGTTTTGAAAGTGGTGGGGGGTATTCTGACCAGCTGGAGATGCTCTTCTCAGATTCTCACTCCAGGGGCCGGCGGCCTGTGGGGAGCAGGTGCACTCACCACTGAGTACTTCATATTTTCATGTCCGGTGGTGCCTTACAAGTTGAGGTAGGATGCGGTGGGATAGTATGATTTAATCTTTTTTTTTTTTTTTTTAAGTTGATTTGTTTTGAGAGAGAATACAAGTGGGGGAGGGCAGAGAGAGAGGAAGGGAGAGAATCTCAAGCAGGCTTTGTGCTGTCAGTGTGGAGCCCGATGTGGGGCTGGAACCCACGAACTATTAGATCATGACTTGAGCTGAAGTCAAGAGTCAGACGCTTAACTGACTGAGCCACCNTTCCCATACTTGTTCCTTCCCCACTGGCTCTGGGGGCAGGAGCACATGGGGCCTCTCTGCTGTCTCTGTCCTGCGCTGAGCGTCTGGGGCTGATGAGCTGGGCTCCCTAGGCCTCCCTGCTCCCACGCAGCGGCCTTCTCTGCCCAGCACGTGGTAGGCATTGTGCATGAGTGGAGTTTCCAGCTCTGATAGCATTGGCTGGGGACCACCTCTTGCCCTTCCCCCTACTAGAATGGGTGTTTATCCCTGCCGTTGTGCCCTTGGCATTGGGTGTCCCNTGACTTGAGCTGAAGTCAAGAGTCAGACGCTTAACTGACTGAGCCACCCAGGCGCCCCTAGTATTATTTATTCCTGATGGAGTGAAGATGGCACTGATAACAGCCACCTTTGTAGCCTTGAACTGGGGAAAGAACGTTACAGGCAGCAGCCCCCTCCCCTCCACCAGTGGGTTCTGTGTTCCCCAGGGTGAAATAGAGAGATGTTGTTGCCCACGTTGATGTTGATAGAAAACTCCCTTTAAAGTGATACAGCCCCAAATAATAAGTGTAGTTTTGGTTTGTAGGAAAGATCATTTTTCTTCATAGCCATTGGAGAATGGCTCCACAAGAATTAATGGCTTAGCTTGGGCTTTTTAGCATCGCATTTTATCATCTGTCACTTTTTCAGTCCATGGAGTAATAGTCTTTCTTGCCAAGGCTTGCCTCTGTTTTGCATTTGTTGTATAAGGCATCAAAGCACTTGCCCCCGGGGAGGCTGTGGCCAGGATTGCTGCCAGAAGCTGTGAGAGTGTTTCAGACCCTTCCTGTGCATTAGGGCTGCTCTGTGATGTACCTGCTGTGTTTCTTTCTCATCCTTGAATCGC
The DNA here is from genome assembly GCF_008692635.1 of Crocuta crocuta. NCBI lineage: Eukaryota > Metazoa > Chordata > Mammalia > Carnivora > Hyaenidae > Crocuta > Crocuta crocuta. The sequence goes on along the minus strand of NW_027551562.1, from coordinate 8,249,967 downwards.
CTGCTGCCACTGCTCATATAAATAGTTCTTAGAAACAGCACAGGTTGTCACTGAGTTGGATTTTCTCCCCCCTTCTTGATACCTGGCTTCCCTGTCATGGCCCCTGCAGCTCTTAATGACAATTTAAGATGACAAAAATGCTGCCATACAGAAAGGAGCAAACACACTTGCAAAAGTCAGTGGTTAGCTCAAGTGCTCTTCGGCTCCCAATTACGCCACCTGTTGACTCTACTCTCTTTCTTGCCGGCCTACTTGGTCTTTTTTTGCTCTTGGGATTGAGACTGGATTTCTCCTAACCCTCCTTTTCCATTCCCGCTAAGTCTAATCCTCCCCAGATCCTGTGGATTGAATCTCTGAGATGTCATCTGACCCCTCTCTGCATTCCACTGCACATCTTGGTTACCTTTCCTCGAGACTCTAGGAGTAGTTGCCTGTGTGGTCCCCTACCTCCAGGTTTGCTCCTTCGTCATCCTGTAAATACAGATGTTCCCATGTCAGGTGGAAGACATTCCCAGTACTTAGGAGATCAAGTTCACAGTCCCTACTGTTATATTCAGGGCACTTAAAAATTTGACCCAGACCTTTGCCTTTAACTCCGTTTGCCCCCACTTCCTCCACACATCAAGAAGACACTTTGTGTCTCACCATTACTAGGTATATCAAGACCATTTCCTGCAACGTGCCTTTGCATACATTTCTAAAACTCTTCTTAAACTGTCATTCTTTCACTTACCATTTGGGAAATGTTTGTTGGCCATTGATGATCTACTATGTCACCATTTTTGTAAAATTTTCCTGAACGTGACTAGATAGCGTTGCTTGGTCCTTCTGTGAGCCTTTGTACTTTGAGTAAAGTACTAAGTAAAGTACTTACTTAAAAGTAAGCCTTTCAACAAGCACCTTGAATGTTTCATTTATTCTTTAAATAACCAGTGTTTCGTATTTTAGTGCAGTAAAAGATGGATACAGCCCGTCCTTGTGTTTCATCAGCCTGATAAAAGCTAATCAGGCAGAAATAATATCAAATGGAAACATGGGTCTATATTAAGGAATGTTGAATCCCAGAAATAGACATAGCAAGTGAATAAACAGAAAAGATTCTTCCCCTTGCTTCTTAATTTCTTTGAAAGATTATTGACTATTTAAAGAAAAGATAAGAGCATTTAATTTTGTAGTGCATGTCATATAGAGAAGTAAACTATGTAACAAAAAATAGCACAAAGCAATGGAAGGGAGATGTAGGAGAGGAGGATGGCAGTTTTTACGTACTACTGTTATGATATTGTTTGAAGTTAGAATGTGGTAAGTTAAAGATGCATATTGAAAACCCTTTAGCAACCACTTAAAATATGGATAGTAAGCCAGAAGAAAGAAAATGAGTTACTAGAAAATGCTAAATCTGTAAAGGGGGGAAGAGGTAGCAAGAAAGGAGAAAAGAACTAGAATCATACAGTCTAATAGCAATGTGGTAGACTTAAATCCAATGCACCAAGAGTTATATTAAATGTAAATGGACTAAAGACTCTATTTAAAAGTGCAAGTTGTCAGACTATAGTAAAAATAAAACAAAACAAAAATAAAACTAGAGACAACTACATGTTTTCTACCACAAACTCACAATTATAATGATGCACAATGTAAAAGTACAAATATGGGGAGAAGATATGCCATGCAGACACTAATCATGAGAAAGTTGGTGTGGGTATATTAATATCAAACAAGTAGACTCTGAGGAGAAAAGGGTAGGATGATCTTAATGATAGAAAGATCAAGTCATCAAGAGTACATAAAAAGCATAAATGCAAATGTACCTAAAAAATAACTTCAATATAAAACTGGCATCTTGAGGAGAAATGTAAAATGCCACAGTTACAGTTGGGTATTTCAACATTTGCATCTCTGTATTTGATAGGCAAGCAGACAGAAAATTAGTATAACTTAGGAAACATGTACAGTTGTAGTAAATAATTCCAGCTAACTGATATTTATAGGACACTAAATGTTTATATTAGAAAAGTTGAAGGGTTCAAAAAAATAATGAAGAGTACTTACCAATGAAATAGAAAATGAAAAAATAATATGTAAAGTAAATGGAACCAAATGTTGATTTTTTTTAAAAAAAATTTTAATGGTATTTTTCCCCCCTTCCCTCTGAGAGAGACAGCGTGAGAGGGACACACAGAATCTGAAACAGGCTCCAGGCTCTGAGCTAGCTGTCAGCACAGAGCCTAATGCAGGGCTTGAACCCATGAACCGTGAGATCGTGAACTGAGCCGAGTTGGACACTTAACCAACTCAGGCACCCACGTGCCCCTAAAAGTTGATTATTTGAAAGGATTGATAAAATTAATAAACTATAGCCAGAATGATCAGAATGTAAAAGAGAAAGCACAAATTACTAATACTGTGAATGATTCACTATAAATTCTGTATACTTTAAAAGAATAAAAGTATATTATGATAGATCATATTTGGATAAATTTTACAAATGAAAATTGTTTTGCAAGACAAAAATTACTGAAGTTAACACAATAAGAAATAAGTCCCTGAAATAGTCACGTTAAATTCTTAATTAAATACTCCCCTTAAAGCAGACTTTAGGCTAAGATGGCTTCATTGTGTAATACATCAAACTTTTAAGAAAAAATAATACCACTTTTACAAAAATTCTTCCAGAAGTAGATAAGGTAGGGAATACTTCCAGTCCCTATTTTATGACACTATCTTCACCCTGATACCAATCCCAGGAAGAGACATTATGAGAAAGTAAATGTTGTGATCAGTGTCCTTATATGCATAATTCTAAAAATTCAGAACCAAATACTAATAAATTCACCCCAGCAATATAAAAGAGATAACACAACATGCACAATTCAGGTTTCACCCAGCAACACAAGGTTGTTGAAAAATCAGTTTGCACATTTACTAACAAAATAAAGGAGAAAAATAAGATGTCAGTTGATGAAAAAAGTCATCTGACAGAATTCAACACATGTGATATAAACTGTCCATGAACAAGGCTTGGAAGAGAACTTCTGCAACCTGACTAGAGCATTTAAAAAACCCTAAAACGATGTAGTTAACATTATACTTAATTGGAAAAGACTGAGGTCTTTTTCTGAGATCAGGACTAGTCAGGGCAAGTATGTTTGCTCTTGCAGTGCGTTCATTACTTTTCTGCCATTTCTACCTAATCAGGGCAATGAGATGAGAAACGAATTAAAGCTATAAAAATTGGAAACAAAGTACAGTTATTAACCACATGTGTTTGCATGATACATGGGATTGTGTACGTAAATATCCTAAGAGATCTACCACCCCAAAGAAATGATCAGAACTAGTAACTTAGCAAGATTGCAGGATGATACCATATTATATTCAGAAATCAATTGTAGTTTTATACACTGGCCTATAGTAGCAATTACTTTGCAAAAGAAATTTTGAAAATATTTGTATTATAATAAAAAACAACACTTCGAGATAAATCTTTTTAAATATGATCTCTACCTTGAAAATGTCAAGAGTACAGGTAAGGGAAATTAGAGAACACTTAGATAATTGGAGAGCTATACCATGTCTATTGATTGAAAGAATCAGTTATTGCTAAGATACCAGTTTCCCCAAAATGAATTATAAACTCAGTGCAATTCCAATCAAAATCCCAGCAGGTTGGGTGCCTGGGTGGCTTGGTCGGCTAAGCGTCCACCTCTTGATAGCAGCTCAGGTCTTAGTCTTGTGGTTATGAATTTAAGCTCCAAATTGGGCTCCATGCTGGATGTGATGCCTACTTTGAGGGGGAAAAAAAAGTCCCAGCAGACCTTTTTTTTGGAGTGCAATTGACAAGTTGTTACAGAAATTATTTCACAATGGAACAGGCTATTGCCAACGGACTAGACACATGTCTAGACCAAGAAAAAAAAAGTTGGAGGGCGCAGGCAATGATTTTAAGACAATGTACAGTTAGGGTAACTAAGGAGTGCTGTTGTTCTAAAGATAGACAAAGGGATCCATGGACCATAATAGACAGTATAGAGATAGATTTTCTTATATATGATCAATTGATTTTTTTATTACTGTTTTTTTTTAAAATAGTTTATTGTCAAATTAGTTTCCACATAACACCCAGTGCTCATCCCCACAAGTGTCCTCCTCTATGCCCATCCGCCCCCACCCCCCACATCCATCAGTCCTCAGTTTTTGTCAGCAGTCAAGAGTCTCTCATGGTTTGCCTTCCTCCCTCTCCCCCACCATTTCACCCCTTCTTCTCCCCGACGGTCCTCTGTTAAGTTCCTCCTAATCCTCCTATACATGCAAACATATGACATCTGTCCTTCTCTGCCTGACTTACTTCGCTCAGCATAACACCCTCAAGGTCCATCCATGTTGCTACACATGGCCAGATTTCATTGTTTCTCATTGCCATGGAGTATTCCATGGTATAGATAAACCACATCTTCTTGATCCATTCGTCCGTTGATGGACACTTAGGCTCTTTCCATGTTTTAGCTATATGATCAATTGATTTTTAAGGTGTGAAAACAAATTCATGTGGAATGAAAAGGTTTTCAACAAATGGTGCTGGAAGAACTGGATACATATGTAGGGGAAAAAGAACTTTGACCCATAGATCTCATCATTTGAGATGGACCCTAGACCTAAATGAAAAAACTTATAAACCTGTTCAAAGAAAAAGTAGCCAAGTATCTTTGTAACTTTGGGGCCAAGATTTCTCAGGTGGGGTCATAAACTACTAACTATAAAATAAAAAGTTGACAAAATGGATTTTATCCAAATGAAAAACTTTACCTCATCAAAAGGCAGGCACATGCTGTGAGCAAATGCGTTACACATTTATGTGACAAAGGTCTTGTATCCAAGACACAGGGAAGTCTTTAAACACTTAGAGACAATAAAAAAATGGGTGGAAGATTTGAACAGGGGCACCTGGGTGGCACAGTCAGTCGAGTGTCCAGGTCTTGATTTCTGCTTAGGACATGATCCCAGGGTCATGGGATCAAGCCCCACATTGGGCTGCACAAACAGACACTCACCCGAAAGTGTTCAGCATCATTCATCATTAGAGAAGTGCAAATTAACACCACAATAAGGTACTACTGGATACCCACTAGGGTGGCCAGACTTAAGACTGATGATACCAAATGCTGGTTAAGAATGTGAAACAGCTGGACTCCTCATAAATCACTTATGGGATGTAATGTGGGGCATCAGTCAGGCACTTTCTATCGAGTGTGACCTCTGCCTTCCCATGGACCCCACAGATACTCAAGAGAAAGAAACACATTCTCAAAAAGACGCCTGTAAGAAGTTTCATAACTTCTTTCTTTGTAATAACCCCAAACTGGAAACAACTCCAAATGCCAGTCAGCAGGGGGTGAGTGAACAGTCTGTGGCCCGTCCGTGCAGACGAATGCACTCAAATAAAATGAACTACTGGGATGTGCAACAACATTGAATAAACTCTAAACTGTGATGCTAATCACTGTATGACCTCAGGTATAACAGTTTCTGGAACAGGAAAACTCATTCTGATAAAACAAGTCTAAACAGTGGTTGGCTATCGCTTGAGGTGGGGCAGGGCAGGAAGTGACTTGGACGGATGAGGAGGCCAATTGTCCCGGTTTGCCTGGAACTTGGCAGGTTTTAGGTCCAAAATACCCTTGCCCTGGGAGAGCCCTCAGCGCTGGGCAAATCCAAACAGGGGTCACTCCAGAAGGAAGGGCATCTTTCTGAGCTGGTGAAATGTGTATCTTGATGGAGGTGTGGGTGACAGGATTGTAGACAAATAGATTGTAGACAAATTGTAGAACCCTTGATTTTTTTTCAGTTTTTTTAATGTTTATTCTTTTTAAAAAAATTTTTAAAAATGTTTTCATTTATTTCTGAGAGAGAGAGAGAGAGAGAGACAGCATGAGCAAGGGAGGGTCAGAGAGAGAGGGAGACACAGAATCTGAAGCAGGGTCCAGGCTCTGAGCTAGCTGTCAGCATAGAGCCCGACACAGGGCTCGAACCCATGAACCATGAGATCATGACCTGAGCTGAAGTCAGATGCTTAACTGACTGAGCCACCCAGGTGCCCTGAATATTTATTCATTTTTGAGAGACAGAGACAGAGTGTGAGCAGGGAAGGGGCAGAAAGAGAGAGAGGGAGAGACAGAATCTGAAGCAGGTTCCAAGCTCTGAGCTGTCAGCACAGACCCCGATGCAGGGCTCTATCTCATTGACCATGGGATCATGACCTGAGCTAATGTTGGATGCTTAACTGACTGAGCCACCCAGGTGCCCCAAGAACACTTGATTTTATACTGGAGAAGTAAAGGTGGCAAGGAAAATGGAACATTGTCTAAATTCTTGAAGAACGAGCAGGGTTTCATCACTCATTCTGAGGGAATAACATTGGACTTCTCTTTCCTTGGCCAGATTTTGAGCTCTGTGCAGTATGGAGCCAGGAGGTTAACCTTGGTGCCTCGGGGCTGGGCACCTTTGGTCCGTGGTAGGGCCGTGTGAGCCTTAAGGACTGATTGGACGAGCATAGACAGTCCTCGACTTACTTACGATGGCCCGACATAGGATCTTTCACAGTTACAGTGGGGTGAACGTGATCTGAATTCGGTTCCTACCGTTCTTGTGATTTTGAACTTGGATCTTTTCCTGGGCTAGCGATATGTAGATACTTGCTTGTTATGCTGGGCAGCGGTGGGGAGCTGTGTCCCCAGTCAGCCAGTGAGCATGAGGGCCCACGATGGGCAGACTGACTGCCATTCTGCATTCACAACAGCCATTCTGTTGGTCAATTATGTGAGATATTATTAACTAGGCATTTTTGAGGTTTCTGCCCAATTGTAGACTAATGTAAATGTTCTTACGCACATTTAAGGTGGGCGAGGCTAACCTGATATTTGGTAGGTTAGTGTATTAAATACATTTCAACTTAGGATATTTTCAACTTAGGATGGGTTTATCTGGATGTAACCCCATGTAACTGAAGGAAGATCTGAAGGTGACAGCAGTACTACATTGATTCAGGCGTCTTTTGTGTAAAAGGCATTGCTTCTAAAAAATATTTTTAAGCTCTATTTTCCTTAGAGACCTATGTAAACTACATGGCTTGGAATATAGTAGAATTATCATGCATTTAATTTGGGTACTCAAACTTTGCATTTCATTGAGGTTGATGTGACTCCGTATTGGGAATTCATTATTTTTTATCTTGCTCACAGGTGATTTTTCTGTTAGCATCATGCCATTTTAGAGTCAAGCGTCCCCATAGCTGGCCTGTTTTGATGCATTTGCATTATAAATGAGGCCCAGAGAGGGTATGTGATTTCCCCAGGTTCTCATAGCTCGCTGGTGACAGACTGGCATCCACGTTTTGTGGCTTCAAGGCCTCTGCAGGGCAGACAGCTGGAAGTCCCACTGTGCAGGTTAGTCGGAGCCTGTGTGGAGGTTCAAGCTGACTTCAGTGCAAAAAAGAAGCCACACATACATCAAAAGATAACTATTGCTGGCACAAACAATCTACTTTGAAACCAAAATATAAATGGATGTGAAGTCATTTTGCCCCTTGGGATGGTACTGTGTATCTGTTCCTCTTGCGAATGTTGATAATTGATGCAGTTTTTCCTCACTGGTAATTGTTTAATGAGAGTGTTTTAGGAGTGAAAGGGGCTGGGGAATCCTGTTTATTCAGGGTCTGCTATATTCTGGTGAGTGACCTAGGTCTGTCGGGCTCAGTGTCTTGTTAAACTCCATAAACCCTTTGAAGTCGGCCTTGCTCTCTGGGGATGTACCCTGAGCCTGAGCCGCACGTTAACGAGGGCAAGAGATGTGGTGTGCTTTCTGCCCCCCTTTGACCGTTTCTGCCAGCTGCCCTCTGAGCTGGGAGTGCAGAGGCCTGGGGTCGGGTCTGCATTCTGCCCCTCAACCCCGCTGTAATCTTCGGAGGCGGCTGGCTCTCCGCAGGTCCACCTTCCTGCCCCTCACGAGAGTGCTCAGCGCAGCCCTACTCACCTCACCCTGCTGATGGGAGAAGCAGATGATGCCACGGGGGATGCAGGTGCGTTCTTGACCCCAGCGCCCCAGCGCACCATGTAGATGGGACGCCAAATTCTCGTTCTTCTTCTCCCTTGGGTGTTCATAGGTCTCAGCTGACTTGTATTTAGGAGATCATTTGCTTTGAGATTCACTTGTTTTACACAAAGCTGGCTGGTATGATGTTAGGGACTAGACTGAAATGGATTGGGCCATGCCGCCCCTGTCTGAATGCCCAGCCTTCCTCTGTCCTGAGAAGCAATTTCTTTCTAGTCTGTTACAATAAATGATCCAATCTCATACATTGCTACTCTGAGCTATGTGAAAAATACTCTCCCCTGCGCAGGGCACAGGGTGTAATCGTTATTACATTATTAATAGAAATTCTACCACTTGACACATCACAGCGCTTATCCCTGGCCATTTAGAAAAATTCCATTTCCCCCCATGGGGTAAGACAGCTCAACTCTGTGGGGAACATGTGCTCACAGACCCATAATAAAGGCAATCTTAACGTTGGGTTTTATCATGGTAGATCTTTTTCAAGTTGTTACATTTATTTATTAAGTTGGTTTCAAGTTTAACAAGAATTTAGAATTCTAACAAGCACCAGGATTCAGAAGATGTACCTGTATCTGATTTCAAATTTTGATTCTACTGCTTACTTGCCCTGTGATCTTGAGCAAATCATTTCTATTTCTGAAGCCTGAAACAGATAACATTGATATTGCCTAGTTGTGCTAAGGTTTTAAAGCTGTATGTAAAGTATCTAACACGGTGCCTGACACCAGGTAGATCACCAAACGGAGGTGGGTGTCACTTTTCTTGTGTGTGCGCTGTGCGTGCTACAGTTGTGTGCCAGATTCTAGGGACAGAGGGATGGGTGGGTCGTGGAGAAACGTGCCAGCTTTGCTGCAGCAGGCTCTGTGGACGTCCTTAGGGTGTCAGTGAACATATCTGAGTGGTCCCTTGGCCTTGCCGGCACTTCTGGATGCACTGCTGTATCGGTGCCGCCTAGCCAATAACGTAAGCAGTCACCAGAGCCCCTGGGTGTCTCAGTCCCTGAGGCATCCAGCTTTTGAACTCAGCTCTGATCTTGATCCCCAGGTCGTGAGTTCAAGCCTCGCCTTGGGCTCCACACTGGGCGTGGAGCCTACTTAAAAAAATAACCAGTCAATAATCAATGGGGTTGTTAAATGTTACATTGGGGATGTGGGCAGTGTATGGTGAGAATCTTGAAGAAAATTTGCATCGGATGGTTACAAGAGGGTATGACAGGAGTTCTTCAGGGAGGTGGGGGAAGAGCGCTTCCCGTCCCCTGTGATGGGCACTCAGTTCAGGGTGTGGGTGGGCACTGGAGTGGACTGTGGTGGCTGCAGGTGGGGCATATGTTAACCTAGTTTGGTCCCACTTGCCTGCAGGCACAAGAGTGGCTTCCTCTTTTGCGCCCGAGTATTTATTACCAATTAAACCTAGGGAGAAAAAGGACTCCATCCTCCTCTCCTCTGAGATGACAGAAAATGAAATGCGGTTTTAAATTTTGTTGGTCTGAGTCAGACCCATGTCATTTTTTTTTCAATTTATTTTGAAGTAGGGATTCACAGGAAGCTGCCAAAAAATGTACAGATCCTGTGCAGCCCACACCCCGCCCTCCCCAGTAGGATATAAAATATTCAGGTCTGCAGTTGGGAAATGGAGAAAATAAATACTGAAAAGAATTACTTTAAGTGCCCAGTTAAGACCCCTTTATAATATTTAATGAACTTTACAAATTTTTTTATTAAAAATTTTTTTTTAATGTTTATTTGTTTTTGAGAGTCAGAGAGAGAGAGAGAGAGCCCAGGGGAGGGGCAGAGAGAGAGGAAGACACAGAATCCTAAGCAGGCTCCAGGCTCGAAGCTGTCAGCACAGAGTCTGATGCGGGGCTTGAACCCACGAAACATGAGATCATGACCTGAGCTGAAGTTGGACACTTAACTGAGCCACCTGGGTGCCCTGAAATTTCCAATTTTTTTTCAACACAGAGGCTTTAGCAAGATATTTGATGCCCACGAGATGTAGTAGGCCATGAGAGGACTGGTCTCCAAGTAAATGGGAGAAGTCCTCGAGGCGGCGCCCTGTGCTTAGCCCTGGGGTCCCCGTCTGGGAGAGGCCCCCCTGGGTCTCAGAAGCCGACTGCAGCCCCGCTCCCGCTTTGGTTGGAGGTATTGGAGATGGTATCGTCAGGATGCCGCTCTCAGCTGTTGCTTCATGTCTTCAATTTTTAGGAATGATGGTCCAGCCCAGGGTGGGGGACTCCCACTCTTGCCTGTGGGAGGGGCCGCAGCGGTCCAGCCAGCAAGCCCACATGGGAGGGCCATGGGACCGGGAAGCCCACCTTCTTGCCTGTCCCTAGGGACACGAGGAGGGTTGCCTCGCTTCTTGGAGAACCAAACACCGCACTGCTGTCCCCCAGCTGCCGGAACAGTTGGGTCAGTGAGAGTGTCAGGTTGGAGGGAGCTTCCTCCCCTCCCACACCTGCTGGCTCACCTTCCTGAGATGATGACCCTCCTGTCATTGTCTTTCCAGCTACTAGTATATTCTAGACCTGCAGAGGCCGGGAGGGCGGGACCCAGCCTGCCAGGGGCAGGAGCAGGTGGACATTCCATCTAGATTGACACCAACCCCACGGTTAGCACCCCCTGGTTCCCGATGTCTGCTGGTTATGTGCCTCAGGTGTACCGCCTCCCAGTTTTCTGTGTCTGCTCACAGGTGTATCTTGCGGAGACTTCTTTTGTGTCTTACTGATAGTTGGTATTAAACTATTAAAATAATTTTGGGAGGCCTGGGTAGCTTGGTTGATTGAGTGTCTGACTCTTTGATTTTGGCTTGGGTGATGATCTCATGGTTCATGAGTTTGAGCCGCATATTGGGCTCTGCACTGACAGCTTAGAGCCTGCTTGGGGATTCTGTCCCTCTTTCTCTGCCCCTCACCTGCTCATTTGCGCGTGTGCTCTCTCTCTCACTAACTCAAAAAAATAAACAAAAAAAAATCGATAATTTTAAGTGATCTGTATTTTATCTTAGGTTTTTATATTTTTAAATATCACAATATTGATGTTCATTTTAAAACAGTATACTTACTAAAGACAGATTTAAAGGTTTTTTCTATTTAACAAATAATAGACACTAATATATTTTGAAAGTCTAATTTATAAATGTCAATTTCAAATGCCTAGGTCATGTTTGACTTAGGGATTGAATGTAAGGGTAAAGGTAGATTGCATAAAAACAAAGGTTGGCCAGAGCTTCTTTGCAACCTAATGATTAGAATTCTTGCACTTTGCATTTTTAAAGATTTATTGGTTTGTTTGCTTTAATCCTTGTAGAGTGAGTCCTCAAATGATGATACTTGAAGTGATTCTAGGTGGTTGTTTGCAAGTACTCTTCTGTGAGCAATTCTGTTTGAATTTGGCTTCTCATCATTCCCAGAAAATGAAAAGCCAGATTGGACATGGTCATTCTTATGAGTCACAAGCGTCTTGACATGCCCAGCCCACACACCTGGTGACAGTCACCTGAGGCACAACGTCGCACTTGTGCTCCTCACTCCTGACTCGGCGGTGGTCTCTTCTGAGTACAAGTTCGGCAGTGTAACGGAGAGTTAGTGTTGGGGTCTTAGGAGCCACTGTGGTGCTCTGCCACATTGGAAGATGAGACAGTGCTGTGACCGAGCGCTGAGGGCATTTCTCCGAGCGCCAGTGGCTCCTAGGCGCGCTGCGTCCTGCACGCTCAGCCTCTGAAATGGTTGCTTTCTATTTAAACGGCTTTATTGAAACATCATTTACATATCATACAATCCACCCACTTAAACCGTAATTGGGTGTGTTTAGTATGTTCACAGAGTTGTTCAGCCATTACCACAGTCTAAATTTAGAACTTTCCATCCTCCCCAAAGAAGCCCTGTGCCCATTAGTAGTCATGCCCCTCCTCCATTCCTGGAAGTTACAAATCTATTCTCTGTAGATCTGTCTGTTCTTGATATTTTATATAAGTGGAATTATGCAGTATGTGACTGTCTTCTTCCACTTAGCATAATGTTTTCAAGGTTCACTCATAATGAAGTTTCGTTATGTCCTTTGTTTTTATGGCTGAATAATATTCCATCGTGTGGATATACTCCGTTCTGTTCATCCATTCTTTAGTTGATGGATGTTTGGGTTGGTTCCACTTTTGGCTGTCATGAATAATACCATTTTGAATATTTATGTGCAAGTTTTTGTGTGGACATGTTTTTATTTCTCTAGGGGATACCTAGGAGTGGAAATATTGGATCATATGGTAACTCTATATTTAATCATTTAAGAACCTGCCAGACTGTTTTGCAAAGTGGGTGCGCCATTTTGCATTCCCACAGTAGAATCTGAGGGTTCCAATTTCTGCAGAGTCTTGCTGACATTTGTTAGTGTGTCTTTGTAATTATAGCCATTCCAAGTGGCTTCTCTCAAAGAGAAGTTTTTAAAACATTAGTTAAGAACTTATTAACTGAAAACTTAGAAACAGAGATCCTGCCATTCTCAAGCTGGGCACTCATTTTTTTCTGGAAAGAAAGCAGATGGAGAAAATAAGAAGGCTTACAGAACTTTGATAAAAGACCACACACATTTGGCCAAACGTGTACGTGTCTATCCCTGCGTGTTTTGGTTTTGTTTGCTCTCTTGACTACACTCCTTAGCATGATTGAACATTAATGATTGGACCCTGGGAGGCCTCAGAGATACTGACCAGACTCTGGGGGGTCGAGGAGAGAAAGCGCCCCACTTACTTGCTGGTTGAGGCACCACAGTGTTTAAATAGACTCAGACCTTGGCGTGGGAATTTCTCAGGCTCACTTTCAGCTGAGTCAATATTGAATAATGAGCTGGGAGTGCTTTGTTGGCAGGCTTGTATGCTTTCCCTCTGGCTGCTCACTGACAGTTACCCGGCTAATAATAATCGCCCCCTCCTGTGTTTGTGTAATACTCTGCCGGGGTTGCCTTCCTACTCTTACTTTCAACTTCTTTTTCCATTGGAACCTCCTAATAATTTTATGATATAGGCATTCGTGTCCCCCTAGGGGAAACCGAGGCTCAGAGAAATGAAATGGCTTGCTGAAGACATTACAGACCTCGGGCGCCTGGGTGGCTCAGTCGGTTACGCGTCCGACTTCGGCTCAGGTCATGATCTCACGGTTCGTGGGTTCGAGCCTCGCATCGGGCTCTGTGCTGACAGCTCAGAGCCTGGAGCTGCTTCAGATTCTGTGTCTCCCTCTCTCTCTGACCCTCCCCTGCTCACACTGTCTCTCTCTCTCTCAGAAATAAACATTAAAAAAAAAAAAAAGACATTACAGACCTCGGACTACAGAATGGGTATTCACAACAAGTTTTATGCACTAGAGCTCATCAGACTCATCATGATGTTTATTTTTTAATTGTGTCAATTAAAAACATTTTAAATTGACACTCAGTAAAACTGATTCCTCTGGTGTACAGTTTTATAGTTCTAAGTTACGTGGAGATTCGTGTATTCACCACAGTCAGGGTAAGAAACAGTTCTGTCATCCCGCAGAAGTTCATTCATTGCACTACCCGTTATGATCTTACCCTGCCCGACTCTTCAACAGGTGACCGGGATGTGTTCTCCATTGCTAGCTCATGACTCTTCCAGAATGTTATATAAATAGCATCATGATGTATGTAAGCTTTTCAAAGTGAGTTTTTTCACTGAGCATTGATTTTGAGATCCATCCCAAGTTATTGAATTTATCAGTAGTTGGATTTGTTTTTTTTATTATTATTGCCAAGGAGGTTTCCACTGTTTAGATGTACTGTAGTTTGTGAGTTCTTATGCCAGTTGAAAGACGTTTGGGTTGTTTCTAGCTTTTTTTTTCTTCCAAGTTAGTTAACATACAGCGTAGTTTTGGCTTCAGGAGTAGAACCCAGTGATTCATCATTGATGTATAGCACCCCGTGCTCATCCCAACAGGTGCCCTCCTTAATGCCCACCATCCATCTAGCCCATTTTCCCACCCCACACCCCTCCAGCAACCTTTAGTTTGTTTTCTGTATTTAAGAGTCTCTTACCATTTACCTCCCTCTCTGTTTTTATCTTATTTTACCTTCCTTTCCCCTCTGGTCACCCATTAAGTTTCTCAGATTCTACCTATGAGTAAAATCATGTGATATCTGTCTTTCTCTGACTAACTTATTTCACTTAGCGTAATACCCTCCAGTACATCCACATTGTTGTCAATAGCAAGATTTCATTCTGTTTCACCTCAGAGTAGTATTCCATGGTATACGTAATACCACACCTTCTTAATCCATTCATCAGTTGATGGTCATTTTGGCTCTTTCCATAATTTGGCTGTTGTTGATAGTGCTGCTATAAACACTGGGATGCATGTGCCCCTTCAAATCAGCATTTTTGTATCCTTTGGATAAATTCCTGGTAGCAATTGCTGGGTCATAAGGAAGTTCTGTTTTTAATTTTTTGAGAAAACTCCACACTCCAGAGTGGCTGCACCAGTTTGCACTCCCACCAACACTGCAATAGGGTTCCCCTTTCTCCACATCCTCACCAGCATCTGTTGTTTCCCAAGTTTTTAATTTTAGCCATCCTGACCAGTGCAAGGTGGTATCTCAGTGTGGTTTTGATTTGTATTTCCCTAATGATGAGTGATGTCCAGCACCTTTGCATGTGTCTGTTAGTCACCTGGATGTCTTCTTTGGAAAAGTGCCTTTTCATTACTTTTACCCATTTCTTCACTGGATTATTTGTGTTACTGTGTTATATTGTGTTATTTTATTATTTTTGTGTTGAGTTTGGTAAATTCTTTATAGATTTCCCTTTATCCAATATGTCACTTACAAATATCTTCTCCCATTCCGTCAGTGGCCTTTTAGTTTTGTTGATTGTTTAATTTGCTGTGCAGAAGCTTTTTATCTTAATGAGGTCCCAGTAGTTTATTTTTGCTTTTATTTCTCTTGCCTCCAGAGACATGTCAAGTAAGAAGTTGCTGCAACCGAGGTCAAAGGGGTTGCTGCCTGTTTTCTCCTGTAGGATTTTGATGGTTTCCTGTCTCACATTTAGGTCTTTCATCCATTTTGAATTTAATTTTTGTGTATGGTTTAAGAAAGTGGTTCAGTTTCATGCTGCCTATTGCTGTCCAGTTCTCCCAGCACCATTTGCTAAGGAGACTTTTTTCATGGGATGCTCTATCCTGCTTTGTCGAAGATTAGTTGGCCATATATTTACGGGTCCATTTCTGGGTATTGTCTGCAGCTTTTTGTGATTATGAATAGAGCTGCTATAAATACCTGTATATAGTGTTTTTGTGAATGTAGTATTCATTAAGAATTTTTGTCAGTGCTTAAAATATGGTCAGTCTTCTGGTAAATGTTGCTGAATGCTTGAGAAGTACATGTGTTGTGCTGCTGTCAGTTGGAGTGTTCTCTCAGTGTGCATCAGATCCAGGTGGCCTGTGGGGTTTGTTCAGTAACCTTGCTGATATCATGTCTGATTTGCTATATTCTTGCTGAGAGTGGGGTGACATCTTCAACTCTGTGATTTTGTCCATTTTTTCTTTCGTTTCTCTCAGTTTTCTTTTCTGTATGTATTTTGAAGCTTTTGTAGCTAGGTGTATTCAGGTTAAGAATTATTATGTGTTCTTGGTGAATTAATGCTTTATCATTGTATGACAATCCTTTGTGTTTTTATGTATTTTCAAATTTTTATTTAATTTCTAGTTATTATACACTGCAATATTGGTTTCAGGAGTGATTCATCACTTAGATACAACACACAATGCTTATCATAAATGCCCTCCTTAATACCCATTACCCATCTAGCCCATAGTTTATTTACCTCCCTCTGTCAACTCTCAGTTTGTTCTCTTTTGTTGAGTCTCTTATGGTTTGGTATCTCTTCTCTTTTTCCCCTTCCTGTATGTTCTTCTGTTTTCTTAAACTGCACATGAGTTAAATCATATGGCATTTGTCTTTCTCTGACTTATTTTACTTAACATAATACAGTGTAGCTCCATCTATGTCATTGGAAATGGCAAGATTTTATTCTTTTTGATGGCTGAGTAATACTCCTGTGTGTGTGTGTGTGTGTGTGTGTGTGTGTGTGTGTATCTTCATTATCCATTCATCAGTTGGTGGAAAGTTGGGCTCTTTCCATAATTTATCTGTTATTGACAATGCGGCTAAAACATCAGGGTGCATGTAACCCTTTGAATCAGTATTTTTGTATCCTTTGGTTAAATACCTAGTAGTTCAATTGCTGGATTATATGGTAGTTCTGTTTTTAACTTTTTGAGGAAACTACTGTTTTACAGAGTGGCTGCACCAATTTGCATTCCCACCAAGCATGTAAAAGGGTTCCCCTTTCTCCACATGCTTGTCAACCCCTATTGCTTCTTGTGTTGTTAACTTTGGGTATTCTGACAAGTGTGAGATGGTATCTTATTGAGCTTTTGATTTGTGTTTCCCTAATGATGAGTGATGTTGAGTATTTTTCCATTTGCCTATTAGCCATCTGGATGTCTTCTTTGGGAAAATGCCTATTCATGTTTTTTGCCCATTTCTTCTTGTTTGTTTTTTGGGTGTTAAGTTTGATAGGTTCTATATAGATTTTTGGATACTAACCCTTTATCTGATATGTTATCTGCAAATATATTTCCCCAGTCTGTGTGCTGCATTTTAGGTTTGTTGATGGTTTCCTTTGCTGTCCAGAAGCTTTTTATCTTGATGAGGT
The DNA here is from genome assembly GCF_008692635.1 of Crocuta crocuta. Taxonomy (NCBI): domain Eukaryota; kingdom Metazoa; phylum Chordata; class Mammalia; order Carnivora; family Hyaenidae; genus Crocuta; species Crocuta crocuta. The sequence goes on along the minus strand of NW_027551562.1, from coordinate 8,233,140 downwards.
CCCAATAGTTCATGTCTGCTTTTGTTTCCCTTGCTTCCGGCAATGTGTCTAGTAAGAAGTTGTTCCCACTGAGGTCAAAGAGGTTTCTGCCTATGTTTTCCTAGGGTATAACATTCCTCTTTATGTCTGCTTATTTTCCAAAGTGTACCCTGAAATATATGATACTAATGTAATACTCCAGGATTGGGGTTTTTTTTAAGTTAATGTTTATTTGGCATATTGTTTTCCTATTCATGTACTTAAAAACGTTTTTTTTTAATGTTCTATTTATTTTTGAGAGAGAGATAGAGACAGCATGAGCAGGGGAGGGTCAGAGAGAGAGGGAGACACAGAATCTGAAGATAGGCTCCAAACTCTGAGCTAGCTGTCAGCACAGAGCCCGACGTGGGGCTCAAACCCACAAACCATGAGATCATGACCTGAGCTGAAGTCGGACACTTAACTGGCACCACCCAGGTGCCCCTCATGTACTTTTAGCCTAGCTATGTCATTATATTTAAAGTGACTTTATTCTAGATAACATACAGTTATATCTTGGTTTTTTAGTCTAGTCTTACAATTTCTGTTAATTATAATGTTTAGGTCATTTATATTTAACATAGTTCTTGATGTCTTTGTATTTAGATTTACCTATATTTTCTTTTAAAGGACTTAATTTTTTTTAAACATTTAGTTATTCAGTCTATTTGACGTTTGTTTTTGTTGATGATGTGAGGTAGGGATATCATTTCTTTGTGTGTCTGCATAACCATGTGTACCAGCACTAGTTAGTGAATCTTCTCATTAATCAATACTGCTACTTTAGTCATATTATCTAGTTGTCTTATATTCATGGATCTGTTTGGGGGTTGTTTTCCCCATTGATGTATTTATATATCACTGTCCTCATTGCTACAGTTTTCTAACAGTTCTTGATATCTGTTTGGTCAGGTCCCTTCCAAACATCATCCTCATCATTGTCTTGTGTGTTCTTTGCCCTTTGGTCTTATCTATAAATTGTAGAATCAGTGTTTTGAACAGTTTTGACCAAAACTGAAACTCTTTTGGGATTTTGTATTGTGTTTCATTGATTTTCTAGAAATTTATAAAGAGGAGACGTATTTTAAAAAAAAATTAAGTCTTCCTCTCCTTTGAATGTAATACATTTCTGCATTTCTTCATTGTCTTTAGTCCTGGCCCATAAAACTTTAAAACAATTCTCCATAAATGTCCTGCAAACATTTTTAAAAAGATTTATTCCTAAGTGCATTGCTATTGTAAATATATTTTCTTAAAACAATTATTTGGTGATTGTTTTTAGTTGATATATAAGAAAGTTACTGATTTGTGTGGGTCTGTGTCTTATTCTGCTATTCAACCGACTTTTGAGTGCGTTTTTCCTCAGTTTACAAAATGACTAAATGTTTTATTTTGTAAACTCCCCTCATTTTTCCCAGTCCTCTCTTATCACAAGAGTGTGACTTCCATGACAGTGGAGCTGAACTTCACTTGCTTAATGTGGTACATTCTCCCAGTGCCTGGAAGAGTACCTGGCACATACCACTCAGTGGATATTTGTATGTGTTAGATGAAGTAAGATAATTCCTAATTCTCAGCAGAGCAAACAGTACATACTAACTCGATTGAGATGGTTTCACACACACTCTACTACCTTTGCCAGGAATGTGTGTCTCCTGTCCACCTGACACCATCATCCCCTTCCCAGGCAGATGGACCGGTTTTTCCAGGAACTTTTCCTGGGTTTCCCTATGCTTCATAAAAATGGATCCAGAACCAAACAAACAAACAAAAAGAAACAAGACAAAACAGCAAAGCAAGCTGGAATTAAAAACAGCTATATGCTCAAATGGAGCATAAAACCTAAGAAAACCATCCAAAGTGGTATGAAAAGATACACAGAATAAAGAACATTATGGTGGGTACAAAATGCTACTGCAGTTGAGGAAATTAATTTATGAATGATGGAAAGTAAAGATCTGCCAGTACATCATGATGCCAACAACGAGGAGAAACGGAAATGCTAGATCCAGAGGCCCCCACCCTCAGGGAGTCAGAAAAAATAGAGGACACACGAGTATTACGTACTGATGTTGTCATGCCCGTGCTGTTCTCTAACATTCTCTGCGTGAAAACAACATATATCTGAGTCCTTTCTTCCATGCTTTAAAAAATCACTTCAATTTCCCCCCTCTGATAAATGTTTTACGAATCCCCATTCCTGATGAAAGATTTTGCTGTGATTAAAGATTTCATGAAGTTATGACAAAGGCAGAATAGATCTTCATTCTTGAAAGCTCATTTTTCTGTGAGCCGAGTGAAGAGGCTTCTTGTATGCAGCTGTCAGAGCTAATGAGTATTTTCCAAGTGCTGTACCTCTGGGGAAAACACTCCCACCCAAAGAACCTAGAATCAACCAACGTGCACCTGCCTCTCTGAAGATGTGTGGGGCAACATCTCACAGAAATAGCAGGAACAAGAAAGCTTTACCTTCCTCCCCTCAGAGTGGGTTTACATGTACACATCTTGAAGAGTTGGTGTTTCACAGTCACCCTGAAGCCTGTTGGTGCTGTTGGTGATGATGGCGGTGTGTGTGTGGGTGTGTGCGCATGCGTCCCCGGCCAGGTGACCGCATGCTTCTCCCCCTCAGATCCCTCCTCTGGAAAGAACAGACAGTGAGGGTAAGAATACTTGTCTCCATCTACCCTGAAAAGCGCAGGATTTTGAGTTCTAAGACTTGGGTGTCAGCCGCCTCGCTGGTGTTAGTGGCCATGCCCTGAGCCTCACCCTCCCTACCTATAAAGGGGTCTGGGGAGGACAGCCTCCCAAGGGCGCTGAGATGCAGTGAAGTGCAGACAGCCCTGGCATGTGGCGATATTTGCCCTCCCCACTTCCTTGGCTGCCAGCAAAGCCTTGAGACATAAATTTGAGAATTGTGATGCCCTTTGAAGGGTCAGTTGTTTTATTTTTAAATTTTTAAAAAATGTTTATTTACTTTTGAGAGAGAGAGACAGAGACAGAGTGTGAGTGGGCAAGGGGCAGAGAGGGAGACACACACACACACACAGAATCCGAAGCAGGCTCCAGGCTCTGCACATCAGCACAAAGCCCAATGTGGGGCTCGAACCCACGAACTGCGAGATCATGACCTGAGGTGAAGTTGGACGCTTAACCAATTGAGCCACCCCAGGTGGCTCATGTTTTGGACATACTAAACTGAAGAAGACCCCAAACACAGATCTTTTTCTGAGTCTTTTTTCCCCCCTGTGAAAAAGTGCTTACCTCGCTCCAGAACAGTTTCTGCCTCTGTCGCTGACATCTGTGTCTGCTCCGGTCGTGGGTATGGCTGTCTGTTCACAGGAGCAAACTTACTGGCTCCTGGTCACGTGCCCGCTGTGATACTTGGTATTTAAGACACTGGCCGAGCTTCAGGCGAGCTTTCAAGTATGAGGGAAACCTAACGAATGGGGACTAACACAGATGGCGCATGTGTGGTTGGTGTTTTCTGTGTGCACGTAGCCGAGGAGCCTGGCGGGCAGGAGGCACCGAGCGGCCGCTTCCGCTACTGCAGATGCCCTGGCCTCCCGGACTCCTCCGGAGCCACCCGCACCCACAGCCTCCATGCCTCCCAGCAGATGCCGGGCTGCTCAGCATCCTGTTCGTGGGAGGCGGGGTGGTGCATGGGAACAGGGACCCTGAGAGGGGATCACTTCTCTCAGGGATGGATTTTCTTACTTGGGATGGAAGGTCTCCAGAAGTCTGTCCTTATTGGCTAGAACTTTGGCTCCTGGACTTGTCCTGTGGCAGGGGCACTGGGGATCCGAGTGTGTGGTTACCTTCTGACTAGAGAGAGCAGGGCCCGAGGCGTCAGGAGGGTGGGAGAGAGTAAGGAAGGTGTAGTCTGCCTGAGGCTCACGGTAGGTGTCCCCACCCCCACCCCCCCATGATGCTTTTCTCCATGTGCCAGTGCCCCGCACCTTGCTGGGCCCCTGCAGGAGTCCCGCAGGCCTGATGACCGGGTCATGACCTGAGGGGGACGTGGACTTGCGGTTCATCGACAGGCGCTGTGCGCCACGTGCTTTGCCAACTGTTGTCTTATTTCTGCGTCGGGTGCTCGAGTCCTCACATGCACGAGGCCTGGGGGAGTCCGGTTACCGTCCCAGGGCGGTTTCATATGTACAGGGCACACTGCACTAAAGCATGCGTCCCCGGGGCCAGGGAGGGTCTGATGCCCAGCCCGTTCTGCAGAGTGAGCCTCTGTAACCCTTTATGCCGGGCCATGTGACACTTTGATGCATTGCTCCTCTGATGTCCTCGAGAAATGCGAGGTCCTTGGGGAGGAGAAAAAGGCCAAGTTGCTCTCCTCTTTGGCTCCCAGAAGATCCTCAGCTTTCCTTTGTCTTCCACGCAGTACCCGGCAGTGCCACCTGCTCCTGGACGTCTTCAACTCCACGGAGCATGAGCTGACTGTCAGCGCCCGGGGCAACGAGGAGCTCATCCTGCACGCCGGCGAGTGCCAGCGGTAAGTGTCCCCACGTCCCACCTCTCCCTGCTCCCATCACCTGGCTTGGAGACACTGAGCTACCCCAGAGGGTAGACGGTCTTGTCTCCCTCAGAGGCATTATGGTTCAGTGAAAGAATCTGAAGTGGCTTCAGATTGGAGGCGAGCGCAAAGTCCAGGTAAGGCCACGGGTGTCCATGGAAGGAAACAGTGACCTGTGCTCCCAGGCGCCACGTCTCAGGAGACACTGAGGCACCAGGCATGGCTTCGTGTCCAAATTCTTAAAGCTGTATCTGGGGACACAGGGGCCTGGGTCACTACTTCCAGGAAGTCCCTTGGAGCAATTCCACAAAAAGCCAGGCCCAGACCTGTGGGAGGTGTGGTACCACCCAAACCCGGTGCCCAGACGGCAAAGGGGCCTCCGCTGAGCCCTGGCCCGGAGCCGTGGACATGACCTGGTCCAGCAGGAGCGGAGTTGGACAGGAGCGCTGACCCGCGCCAAGGGGCCCCCAGCGCATGTCCTGGGGTAGGTGGAGCTCCCTGACTTGGGGAGGAAGCTGTTCTGCCCTGGGGGCCCCTTCCCCAGGCCACCCCCTGCCTGTGGGGCCCTGTTCACACCGGCACCCATGTCTCCAAGCCCAGCTCAGATGGCATAGATGGAATTATAGCTGGGATGGGGTGGAAGCAGAATACAATTTTTATCTTTAATTGCAAAATACTTCCCACGTAGAGAAAACAATTTAGAAAAACGGCAAACACGTCCCAGATTTAAGCACTTTGTGAGCTTTGCCCCAGATCTCTGTCTCTTCCTGTCTTTCTTCTTCCCACCCTCCCTTCGTCTTCTTTTCTGTCAGTCTTGTCTGTGTCTTCCTCTTATTTTAGGGAAATAAAATGTTTTTTGTTTTGTTTTGTTTTTTAAAAAGCTGACATGAACACAGTCAGTGAGGGGATTGTAATTTCAGGCCACAGTGAGCTACTACCACATACCCGTCAGAGCGATGACGGACACGGACAGTGCGGGGTGTTGGTGAGGATGCGAAGCAGCCGGACCCGCCTGCCTCGGTGGGGGTGTGAGCGGTTGCGGCCACTTTGAAGAGGGTTTGCAGTTTCTTGGAAAAGTAAACGTACACCTACCCTATGCCCAGAAGTTCCAAATCCAGTAATTTATTCAAGAAAAATGTAAATGTTTGTTCACAAAAAGACCTACACAAGAATGTTCGTAGCCAAAAAATAGAGCCCAGATGTCCATTACAGGAAAGTGGATAAGCAGAGGGTGGCGTTTTTCCTGCAAGTGGAGTGATACTCAGAAATAAACCTGACACATTCCTAATACACAGCCAGGAACTCAGCACCGAGCGAGGGGGTCTCCCCTAGAGAAGCAAGGCGCTGCGGGATCACGTTCGCCTGAAATCTCAGGACGAGCAGACTCGTCTGCCGTGGAAATAGCAGCAAATCGATTGCCTCGGCAGAGGCTGGGGTGGGGGTTGGGCAGGAAGGGCACACGGGTTTCCTGGGGGGTCCTGCTGTACAACTTCATATGTAGGTGTGGGCTACACCTGTGTTCGCATTTGTTAAAATCCAGCAAATGTGCACGTTAGATTGGCGTGTTTCGTCCTAAGTCACTTTCACATCGAAGGAAAAACGGTGTACAAATGTTGAGCTCTAACTGAAGGCCTGTCGCGGAAGGCTCCAGAGGGCTGCGTGCTGTGGGCAGCAGTCTTCGGAATCCCAAGAAAGATTAACACTGGGTAAAGGGGTGGAATGTGGAGAGACGAGGTGCTAAGCACATAGAGTAAACTATTAATGGTAGACTCTTCCAAGGGCCTTAGAGGATGTTCACAGGAGACTTCTTTCGACATTATATTTGACATCTTTCATAAGAAAATGCTGGAAAAATTTAAGTGAAGGAGTAGCTCAGTCCTCATCACCAGACCACCATCTTTATTCTTCCCTCCCTCCCCGGGCAGGGTGGGGGCGGGGGGATTGCTGTCTTGGAGGCGACGGAATCATTCATACCACGTTTTGCTACTTTTATTGTATTTATATCTACAACCAAACATTATTTTCGGAGTTTTTTTTTTTTTATGACAAGTGGTTCTATCTCACATATGTCTTTTTAAAAAATACATCTTTTTATAACTTTAAATCAGCATTCTGCTTTGGAGCTAAATATAAATCTGCTTCTCTCCTCTTGACTGCTGTTTGTATTTCGTTGCATGAATCGCCACTTTGTCCGTGTCCGTGCTAATCCATTCGGAGGCTGCTCCCGAGTGTCGCTGCTGAATGTGATTACTGCTGAGGGCACACGAATGCAGAGTCAGGCCCTGGGGTCCCTCCTGCAGGACAGTTTGGGCCAAAAGTTGGAGGCCTGAGGTCCAGTGAGTTGGCGCGTTCGTGGCCTGCCTTTGAGAGGAGCCCGAAACAGTCCCTCTGGAGATGGCTGTCGGGTCCCCTGCAGAGGACTTGCCGCGTGGGGGCGGCTGCGTGGGGGCTCCTGTGCTCCTGCACACACGGCCGAATGCGTCTGGCTCCTGTAGGGCCCCGTGCGTCCCTGGGGTCTACAGCCCCGGCAGCTGCCTGGGCCAAGCGCCGTTCTTGAGGTTGTGGGGCCGGCTATCTGTTCTCTGCCGGGTCTGTGTCTGGGTGTTTTGATGTGGTCCCAGATCCCAGGGGAGGTAAATCTGGCCGTCCTCTGACGCTGACGTGGAACCTGTTGTTAAAAATTAGAAATTGTCAAGCCTGTTCTCTCCTGGATCGCTCGCGCGGATGGAAGGCCGAATGAAGTTAGCAGTCCCGTTCGCAAATAATCACACATTAGTCTCGTGCTTCAGGCTTCCTCGTTATTGAGCCTTGTGCTTAAATTCTCATTTCTCAATGCTCCTAGCTCATACATTCTCTATTCATTCATAAAATATTCAGCCAATAAGTACTGGTACTCGGAGAACTTGCTCTGTGGTGCCTGCGTCGGGCTCCCGGGGCGCCAGGAAGAACAGGGGCCCCTCCCAGCTGGGAGCAATGTGTCAGGAAGGTGATGAACGCCCCCCACGGCCAGCTGCAGGCCTCTGCCTTTCCTGCCTGAAGAGGCTTCTTGCTGGCCTGGGGTGCGAGTGGTGAGCCGCTGGTCTGGGAGGTCCTGTTTGGCTCTGGTCCCACCGTCCTCAAAAACCAGTGGTGAGTGCCGGGGAGCCCGGTGTTTGTGGGAACGTGGGGAGGCGCTTCCCTTCCACTTTCCAAATCTCCCTGGCCTTCCTTGGATCATATCAGACACACGCTCTACCCCTGGGGTGGCATCTCACTCCTTGGGTTCTCACAGAACGGCTCTGGTGGAGGGAGCAGGTACAGGTGAGCCTGGCAGACCTTGGCTGGGATGCTGTCCCTGTCTATCCAGTCTGGGTCCCCAGTGCCCTGTCTCTTCCCAGAGTCCTGAGCTCAGCCAGTCCCCTGCCTCTTCCCTTCCCCCGTGAGGAGCCATCCCCACCGAGCCTCAGGCCTTGCTCAGGGCTGAAGAAGGAGGCTTCTCTGTGGTCAAGCTCTCAAGTGGCTCAGGCTCTGCCCACAGGTGAGGGTGCTGTGGTTCTTGGACTCCACTTTAATCCCTCTGCCTGTAGGTGGTGTTCCCACTGCCACCTCAGAGGTGGGCGGACTGGCAGTGCTCTGTGCTAGAGAGGGCACAGCGTGGTCTTAAATGGAAGGCCATGGGGCTGGGATTAGTGTGGTGGTGTTACTGCCCCGCCCGGAGCCCTGGCATCCCTGGGTAGGGAGGCATTTGACTTCCTCTTAAGGTGGCCTGCCCTCCAGGAGGGGGACCTTTCCACTAGATTGTTGAGGTGCTTGCCTCTGCCTGCCCCCCTGGTAGAAGGGGGTGGGTGTCCTCATTCTACCCCGTACAGGAACACGTGTCCTCAGGAGCACAAAGCAGCAGTGTGCTTCGGGTTGGAAGCATAACTATGGAAGGCGTAGCTACTGGGCCCGTGTGGAAGTTAGGGCGCTTGCATCCTCAGGGTCCCCTCGAGGGAGACCTTGTCTGCATCTGATAGATAAGTGAGCTGAGTCCAGTGTTCACAGTCGCTTGGTGGGCTCCTCATTTGTCTGGCTCATGGCTGTCCTTGGAATGGTGATGATGAAGGTTAAGAGAGGTTTGGTTCCTTTCCCCTTGTGCTCTGCACGTGTCCAGCCCTGTGAAGTCCCCCATCAAGTGTAAAGGCCGGCAGAAGGCAGGATAGACGGAGAAGCTCCTGGGGTTTTGGCTTGCAAGGTGTTCATGAATTCATCCCACAGACATTCCCAGTGCTGGGCCGGGGGCGGGCCTTGCCAGCAGGTGAGACAGCAGGTGACGGTGGCATGGCTGTGTTGTCACGGCGCCTCTGGCTTGGTGTGGACTGAAGGCACGCCAGCAGGCAGTCGGCGCACAGGGAGGGGAGGTGAAAGCACACAGTGAGAAATCTGGCCCGGACAAGGTGAGGGGCAGCTGGGAAGGCTTCCTGGAGGAAGCCGTGCTGACGTGGAACAGAACAGCAGAGTAGGAGTGAGCTTGGGCTGCTATCCAAGGGCCGCCGGGAGCAGGCATGACGCACCCTCAGGAGCGGTGTGGAAGGGTTCTTGATGGATCCAGCGCTCACATGCTTAGGTTAGAAACACCACTCTCGTGGCCGTGTTTCTTACAGTTACCTTCCTGGATCTTAGTGTGAAATACAGCATTTCAGCAAATGGATGTAGAGAGTACCACCTCCCTTTCCTGATCTCTTCTTTAGAGGGTCCTCGTGAAATCAGTGACTCCTCTCACCCTGCGAGTGTCTGGAGCATGGCTGGCGCATCATTTCTGTGATCAGGGACCACGAGTTAAGTTCACTATTGCCAAACGTGAATCACGACACTTGTCCTGGAGCGACTGCATCTCCTGGGGCTCCCCACCATCAGCCGTCCCCTTCACAACCTTGTCCCCCCGCCTTAGCTGGGCGCCCATAGCCACGGCATCACTACCTGAGGGGCTGCTGGCTACAAGACGCCCTTTCGTTAGGCAGTGGCGTATCTGCACTTCACAGCAGCTCAGGGGAGAGCACTGTGCACTTTTCTGCTTCTGCGTGAGAGGCCACACCTTGCCAAGGCCAGTGGAAGCCAGGTGGCACTGACGAAGGCCACCCGTTTGCCATGGTGCCTCTCTGCGGGAGCCATCGGCAGTCCTCGGGGCTGTGTCCCCCGGAGTTGGGTGTCCCCGCTCGTCTAATTGCAGAAGATGACTGGCAATGGTAGAAAGCTTTCACAGTGAAGCAGCATAAACCTTCTTACAAAAATATGATGTTGCCAGCAGCAAATTTACTGGAAAATTGAGATGGTGATTATTGTTTTTTTGCTTAATTGTCAAACCATTAAAATTAAATTTCGTGACCACCCTCATTTATGTGCGCATCTTTTTAAAACTACGGTAAGAGGATGTTACCTCCTCCTCGCCTCGCTGCCCCGCGCCGTCCCCTGCCCCATGCGGAGGCCCCGCCTGTGTCCAGGGGGTCCAGGCGGGGGCCTCCCCGGGGGGACCGATTGCTGGCTGGCGGTGAGCGGTCCTCCCTGTCGCGGGAACCCTAGAGTGGCCTTCTCGCCCCAGGGCAGGACGGGCTCCCAGAGCACGCTGCACCCGGTGCTCGGAAACCTGGCCCGGACACTGTCCCAGAGGCAGAGACAGCCAGGCGGCCCCCCAGAACCCCACATCTCCTGCTAACCTGTGATCTGGCTCCAGCTGCGGCCTGGGGCTGCGTCCGCCCTGCGCGCCGTCTCTGGTTCAGCTCTTCTCCTGCCTCCTGAGGGGTCTTAGACAAGCGTCTTCCCTCCTCTGGGTCTTCATTCTTCCCTGGTCGTGGGAGAGGCTGGAGGGCCTCTGCCACGGGAACGGATGAGCAGACGTAGGGGTGACACAGGACGTGCTGATGTGCCAGTGCGCACGTTAGTCATGCCACTGCTTGCCCGTCACGGTCTCCTCCCACCTTGCCATCCTCCTCGCTGTCACCGTCCCTTCTTAGCAGATGAGGAATCCGGCTCAGAGAGGTGACCAGTGATGGGCCAGGCAAGGGTCCCTTCGTCCCCAGTGCTTTTGGTCATGATCTCATGAAAGTGTTCACAGGCAGCTGGAGGCAGGGAAGGTGCTGGCAGAGTGAGGCCCCCCCAGCACCTGTGTCCACCCCCCCTCCCCAGGCACCCGCACCCCCATCCCGGGCACCCGCACTCCCACCCTGGGAACCTGCATCACCCCCCCATCCCCAGGCACATATACCACCCCCCAGGGCATATGCCTCTTCCCTCCAGCCCCACCTCACACACGTCCCCTCCCATGACTGGGGGTGGTCTTGAGCTGCTCAGTCCTATGGGCCAAGGCCAAGTAGCCGCTGGGCTGGGGCTGCCCCAAGCCCACGTCCAGGCTCAGCCTCTGTTCTGGGCAAGTGGTGTGGCCTTGGTGAACTTGTGAGTGCTTTTCTTTCTTCTATTCATTTTTTTACTGTCATGCTCTTTAAATTCCAGTTAGTTACCAGGCAATATAATATTAGCTTCAGGTATACAACTTTGCGGTTCAACACTTCCATATAATACCCGGTGCTCATCACAACAAGTGCCCTACCTTACCCACCCCACCGCCCCCCTCCCCTCTGGTGACCATCCATTTGTTCTGTAGAGTTAATAATCTATTTCTTGGTTTGCCTCTCAGAGTCTCTTTTTTTTTTTTTTTTTTTTCCTCTTTGCTCATTCATTCTGTTTCTTAAATTCCACATATGAGTGAAATCTTAGGGGATTTGTCATTGACTTATTTTACTTAGCATAATATTCTGTAGCTCCATCCATGCCATTGCAAATGGCAAGATTTCTTTCTTTTTGATGGCTGAGTAATATTCCATTGCATGTATACATGTACATACATGTACCATATCTTCTTTATCCATTTATCAGTCAACGGACATTTGGGCTCTTTCCATAATTTGGCTATTGTTGAGAGCATTGCTGTAAACATCAGGTGCATATATCTCGTTGAATCAGTATTTTCATTTCCTTTGGGTAAATACCTAATAGTGCAATTGCTGGGTCATAAGGTACTTATTTGATTGTTTGTTTGTCTATTTGTTTGTTTTAACTTTTTGAGGAACCTCCATACTGTTCTTCACAGTGGTTGTACCGGTGTGCATTCCCATCAGCAGTGCAAGAGGGCTCCCCTTTCTCTGCATCCTTGCCAGGATCTGTTGTTTTCTGTGTTGGTAATTCTAGCCACTCTGACCTGTGTGAGGTGATATCTCATTGTACTTCTGATTAAGTTTCCCTAATGATGAGTGATACTGAGCATCTTGTTGTGCGTCTGTTGACCATTTGTATGTTGTCTTTGGAAAAGTGTCTATTCATATCTTCTCATTTTTTAATCAAGTTATTTGTTTCTTGGGTGTTGAGTTTTAGAAGTTCTTTATATATTTTGGACACTAACCCTTTATCGGATATGCATTTGCAAATGTTTTCTCCCATTGCGCAGGCTACCTTTTAGTTTTATTGGTTGTTTCCTTTGCTGTGCAGAAGCTTTGTAGTTTGATGAAGTCCCAGTAGTTTATTTTTGCTTTCATTTACCCTCACCTCCAGAGACCTATATAGAAAACTGTTGCTTGGGCTGATGTTAAAGAAATTACTGCCTGTGTTCCCTTCAAGAATTTTTATGGTTTCAGGTCCCAGTGCCTTTTTTAAAATTGGGACAATAATGCCTGTTAGAGGTTGTTACACATGCTAATGTTAAACCGCGTTGAGTGCCCAGCACCACCCGCGACCTGCAGTGGGCACTCCATGGGGGACGCGCGGTTGTTTTTCAGCACCCCTTTGTCACACCTTGAAAATGGTTCCCACCAGCCCAGCCACCATGGCTGGAGCACATCTCAGCCTGGGTGAAGGGCGTGCATTTGAGGTCCTGTGTTTCCTTTCTGGGGAGATGACCGTGCTAGAGTTTTGCTCAAGTGATTAGTTGTTATTTGGAGCCTCATTTCCCTGGCTTCTCAATGGTGTCTGACATGGAGACAGAGAAAGTTCTCGTCATCGGGAGTCAGAAGCCACGGAGAGGATTTATGTAAGGAATTGTTACTGAGGCGTGAGGTTGGTAACTAGGTAACTGTGAGCGTAGAACGCACCAGGGAGGCGTCCGCAGGAAGGCCTCTGCAGGAAGCATTACTGTCCCTGGGGCTGGGGGCCGAGACAGGGCGCTGGGATTATTAGTTAGAAGCCGGGGACTGCAGGCGTGGGGCTGACCCTCGGCGCTCTGAAGGATACCTGGGGTCTGGGGTCTCAGAGGGAGGTGCCGTGTTGTGGGACCATACCTGTTAGAAGTAAGGGCAGAAGGACAACCCTCAGGAAGCGACCGGAAGCCCTAGAGGGAGCAAGAGCCTCCTTCCCATGTCCAGCTTCCTCCTTCCACACCCCGGGGGCGGGGAGAGCAGAGGCCTGGCTTGCAGGGGGGGCCCCTGCCGGGTGCCCCCCGGCCCCTGGCCTCCCTGTAGAATCGCCCCGCTCTTGCGCGTACCCACGGGTCCCCCGTGGTCGCCGTACTCTCACTCCTGCCAGACCGGAGGGCCCCAAGCCTTGCTGTGTACTGTGATGACAGCGACCTTTATGGTGAAGGGGCTCCTGTCCTCCCGCACCTGACCCTGTGTCCTGACCTGATTGTTTGGGTGCTGCTGGGACACCAGGATTTGTGACTCTCCCCTGTGGCTCTGACGTGCGCCGAGTGCCAGAACCATGCGGCCGCGTGGGGAATTTTGGAGAGCCGTGTTCGCGGCCTGGTTGTGAGGCCTCCTCCCCTCGGTCCAGCGTCCAGCACACGGTAGGTGCTCGGTGCCATTTGATTTTGTGAGGGGGGCAACAGTGTCATTCACGGTGTCCCCTCCTCTTAGGGGTGTGAGGTCTTCATGCTCCCTGGTGCCCCAGGGACCCTGCCTCAGCTGCCGAGGTCAGCGCTTCGGCGACCAGCGTTGCTTTGAGTTGGTTGAGTCATAACTGGGGCCGTGGCATGTGATGGCATAGTTGGTACCTGTGTAAATTGTCCCCGGCCTGGGGGGTCTGAAATTCCACCCACATCATGCTCATGACACGCTGTCAGGGCCTGTGTTAGCTTGGAGGAAAGAGTCCCTTTCTCTAATCGGCCTGCGCAGCGGGAAGGGTTTGCAGTGTGCCCACCCGGAGGGGGACACACTTTTCTAACGTACCGAAGGGCATCCTGGGTGAGTCCTCCTCAGGTGTGATTCTCCTTATTTAATCTTAGGGACCTATTCCTGTGGGGGAAACTGGTAAGAGTATATAACATTTTATTCCTTACAGGATAAAATGGTTCTCTGAGTTTGGGGCTCACCCTCGCCTCGGGTCTGTGCCATGGATGACTTACAAGCCGTGAGAGACCACGTCCCTTTAACACACTTCATCACGGTCTCTGCCGAGGGTGTGGTGGAGGTTTGTGGGCGTGGGGATTGTGGCCACGGGATGTTTGGGCCAGGTGCGTTCTCTTATGCTGGAGACTGAAAATCTACAGCAGATACCTTTAGCCTTCATTCCTATTTCCATTTGTTGGATACTTGCTGTTGTCAGAGAGCTGAGGCCAAGACTGGGCTGTCTGTGCGCAGAGCCCTGGCTCACGGTACACCGTCCCCCCGGCGTGGGGCACCAGGCAGGGAGTGTGAGTGCCGGGCTCCTCCCCTGGCCTGTGGGGGTGGCGTGGTCATGGACAGCTTCTCCGTGGAAGACTGTCACGGGAGCCTTGGGCCAAGAAGGAGATGGGGAATGGGGGCTGCTAGGCCAGGAGGTCGAGGTCGGGGACAGCACGCCGGGCTCCGCAGGCTGGAGGTCGGGGTCGGGGACAGCACGCTGGGCTCCATAGGTTGGAGGAGGGGGTTGGGGACAGCACGTAGGGCTCCGCAGGCTGAAGGAGGCCGTCCAGGGTTGAGGGTGCACACAGAGAGCAGGGGCCAGGGTGAAGCCGGGGAGGCAGCAGGGCCTGCAAGCCAGAGTGGGGCCTTGTTCCGGAACGGAGAGGATGGTCACGAGAGGGTATGAGGTAGGACAGTGTCGGACTGGCCTCCAGGGAGTGTCCGGAAAGGGGTGATGGCTGGAGAGAGCCTGGGTCCTGGTCTGGGAAGGTCATAGCAGTTTCAACTGGGCTGCCTACTGTGCTGCGAGGACAGGCTGGGCCCCCTCAGAGGGAGGGAGAGTTGGCGGGGCTGGGGGTTGGGTGTGAGAAGGAAGGAGAGGTTCTAGTTTGGACAGAGCTATGTGGACGGCTTTGTCACTCACTCCCCCAGGGAGCGCAGAGTTGGAGTGGGCTGAGGGCGGGGGGCGGGGGAGGGGATGCTCCTCCAGGCACATCGCTGCGGCCACACGGCTGGCTTCCTGCCAACCAGACCTGCTGCTCTCTGACCTTGGGCAAGGTGCACCGGCCGGGGGGCCGAAGGTCTGGCTTCCCGTTGCATTCCGCCAGACCCTCGCTCTCTGACCTGGGGCTGGCCACTCAGGTCCTGTGAACTCTCCAGTCCCGCAAACCAGGTTCCCTGAGAAACTAGAAGCCAGACTGAGGCACCCTGCACAGCCCTGGGAAAATTTGACCATTTTTACTCTGTTCTCTCCTGGAAGACTGGTTCTCCCTGGTTGAGATGGGGAGGGCTGAACTCGCCCCTGTTTCCTGGGAAGCACATTCCAGAGCCACACGGGAGGACCTCAGGCTGCTGGGACCTGGCTGTCCTGGCCCACATGGGGCTTGCTCACTGCCAAAGCCCAGAGTGCAGGGCGTGGGCCCTCTGCGGGGCTCTGGGCATCTGCCCTTTCTGTTTGGGCCTGGCTGGCACTGTGTTTCCTCAGGTGACAAGGCTCTTCCTGTTGGACCTCACACAGCTTCTCCCCAGGAGTGTGACACAAACCCCACCCTGGGCTGGAGGAGAAGTGGAAGGGGGTTTAGGAGGTTTATGCCGGTCTGCCTGGAGGGGATGGGATGCACCCGGCAAGCCAGTCCCCAGGTGGGGACGTCCTGGGTCGGCAGCCCCAAAGCCAGTCCAGCGACTTTGCTCTTGGGTGGGGGGGTCTTGTCAAAGGCGTGTCGTGGCTCCGCAGCCGCATGACTTCCGGCCCAGAGAGACCGCTGTGCCCTTCCTCGGACTGTGGCTTACACAGCATCTTCACATCGTGGGGGAGGTAGTGCGGTTGAAAACCAGCTAGGAGCGTGGACGACACGGCCCAGTGCTCGCCTGCCGAGGCGCTTGGCCGCAAAGCCCAAGTGAAATGGGGTGGACATAATAGAGCCATTTAATTTGTGTCAGTTCAGAAAGTCTCCGCAAAGTTACGTTAACTCTGAAGACCTGTTAGCCGCTGGAGCCTGCCCAAGATATAGACCGGGAAGCCAGCGTGGGCTCCAGGGCTCGAACCATGTGGCCTGTTGGCCTTGGTGGGGGGAAGCTTCCAGGGCTTTCCGCACTGACCATTTGCTGGCACTGTCTCCCCTCTGTGGTCATGGTGGAGAGCCCCTCCTGTTCTCTCAGGTCACCTCTGTCACTCTTCTGTCAGAGGGTCCCTGCCTGCCAGCTGAGGAGGCCGAGGCTCCGTGAGGTCATGTGACTCATACGGCACAGGGCGCTGTTGCCGAGGCTCTCCTGCTGTGTTGTAGGGGTTGGGGGAGGCCGGCAGCCGGCAGTCCGTGCGTCACGGGGCGGCTGCAGGACAGGCGCGAGGGACGCCGTGTTGGGTGTCATTCCCTGAGCCTGGGTGCGGAGGTCTGTGTGGGGACAGGCCTCTGCCCATTCGGGGCCACCTGACCAACTGCCTTCCGGTGTCTCCCGTCTGTGAGGGACCTGAGTTTGTACATGCTGCACCCATGCACAGGACTGTGAACAGTATTCGTGATACCTGGGAGTTACTGTCACAGCTCGCGGCCCTTGTGTGGAGTGTGCTTGTGGCCGGTGACCGCCTCCCTCCAGAAATGGTGGGAAGGCGGGGGCTCCGGGGCACGGAGACCTGGGTTGAGTCATGCCGCTTCTGCACATTGTATGGTCCTGGCTGGAGTCCTCGCCCTCGCCTCCGTGCTGCCATGTCTGAAACAGGGATGGTGACCATGCCCACCTGGCGAGGGGGTGTGAGCAGTGCGCCACCAGCAGTCGGTCCCAGGCATAGAGCCAGTGTGGTATTTGGGGACGGCTCTGTACGTGGGCGTCTACTTCTGTTTTCCTGGGGACACTCGGCGTGCCTGTCTCAGGCATGTCACTCTGAAGAGGAGAAGACCCCGTAGGAGACTGACGGGGGGGACAGTGGCTACTTTCCTGAACGCGTGACCTGGTTGGCAGATGGGGTGTCAAGGTCCCGAGGCCTGCCGAGCCCTGCTGCCCCTGCAGCTGCGTCCGCCCACCTGACCTCAGGGTCATTGTGGACATTCCTGGGACTCCACACTGGGCACACAGTGCGGCCCCCCCCCCCACCCCCAGGCTGGGAATGAGCCTAAGACTCCTGAGAGGGGCCAGGGGACACAGATGACAAGCTGGCCCTAGAGGCGGGAGGTCGTAAGGCCCCAGGGCGAAGGCTGCGGGTTTCAGAGGGAAAGCAGAGCACCTGCCCACGTCACTGCGCAGCCCTCGCCTGCAGGGAGACCGGCTCTTCACTGGGACGCTTGTGCTCCCTCCTCTTACTGTTGCTCATTCCCTGGGTTTGGGCACACGACCTGTGTCCCCAGGGTACAGTCCTCTGCACCCTGCCTGTGCCTCCTTCCGTGCTCCCAGCCTGCATCACCGCTAATCCTTTCACGGTCTCCTTAGTTTTGCCTTTTCTGAAACGTCATATAGTTGGAACAGTACAGGATGGCGCCTCTCAGATCGGCTCCTTTTAGTTAGCGATGCGTGTTTCAGGTTCCTTCATGGAGTAACAGCTCATCTCTGTGTAGTGCTCCGTAATATTCATTGTCTGGATGGACCTCATTTCTGTGTAGCGTTCCGTAATATCCGTTGTCTGGATGGACCTCAGCTTATCCATGCACCTCCTGAAAGACATCTTTGTTGTGTCCAAATTTGGGCGATTATGAGTAAAGCTGCTGTGAACACCCAAGTCTGGGTTTTTGTGTGGACAGAAGTTTCCAGCTCTATTATGGCAGTAGCAAGGTGTGCGGTGTCTGGATCACATGGTCAAAGCACGTTTAGCTTTTTAAAAATCATTGCGCATTTTTGAAAGCGAGAAACCACATGCTTCAGACTGTTGCAGTTAAGGAAATGAAAAAGGTGTCTTGTTGGAGGGGCACAGCCCAGAGCATCGTGGGGGCTGGGGCCTCGCTGCTGCTTCCTTGGGGACGCCCTGCGGCACCCGATCCACCTAACCATCTCTTGGTCCTTTAAGACTGGGTCCGCATGCCCTCCACCTTTCGTGTGATGTCAGTGTCTCTTCCATGTCCCTGCCCTGGGAGCCACCGTGGGCGGGGCTCATGTGCTTGCCGTGTCTCTGCGCTGGCTCCTGGTCTGGTGGGGACACAGTGGCACCCCTCATGCATCCTGCCACTGAGGCTCAGGCCCTCCACAGTCACAGAAGGCTCAGAATCATCGTGACTTAGCACGACGAAAGATGGCGTCATGTGCTGGCCTCCTGTGTGCATGACAGGCGGGCTTCATCTCAGCTCCCTTGGCTGTCATTAAGGACCTGCGTTCTGTCTGAGACGTGCTGGTTTTGGGGCCGAGGGAGAAGGGAAGGGGACAGGCCACTTGACAGCTCGGGAGCAGCTGCTTACATGTGACCTGTCATTTCCGCACATTCTGTTGGTCCAGCGAGTCACAGCCACCCTGAAATCGGGAGGTGGGGGTGGACAGCCCGTGGGGAGGGATGGGGAGGCGGGGGTGGAGGCCCGTGTGCGGGCGGACGGCCCACGGGGAGGGACGGGGAGGAACGGGGAGGGACGGGGAGGTGCGGGCTATGGCCCATAGTGGACACGCCACAATCTCTGCCTTCCTCACACACTTAGGCAGCCTGGTGTCTCTTGCTTTCACAACTTCGCCATCTTCAAAGGATGCTTGCTCTTTCCTCTGTGAACACGTTGGTTACAGTCGGCTCTACGTTCTTTCTCTCCTTCCTACGTACATCCAGAGGGCTTTTGTGGTGCCACGGTGCCGAGGAAGGCACAAAAAGTGCCCGCGTGTCCTGGCGCGATGTGCGTGTGCTTGGCGTGGGAATGGGCCCCTTGTGGCGTTAACTGGGGTTTCCTGAGCACCGTCAGACTCCAGCAGCTCTGCTGCTTGCAGGAACAGGCCTGCTCTCTGCTCTTGGGCTTGGCTGTAGCAGGACCAGAAGGGGACCGCGGTGCACAGGTGTCTGGCGTTGGGCAGCTGGCCCGGTAGACTTCCTTGACCACTCAGCAGTCCGAGGAAGGCTTACGCCCACCTCGTAGTGGGAGACCCAGACTGGCTCCATGGTCCTGTGGGGGAGGGGAGGGGGCCACGCCTCACCTTTCCTGCTGTGTACGCCCATCCTTTCTGGAAGATGTTTTTCTTCTCAAAATTGATGGATACCAAGGATCTGCTCCCTCTGTGCCCCCCTCAGTGAGAGCACAGGGCGTTGTGCGGGGAGACGCCGCCCCGGAGGCTGCACCATCTCCCAGATGCCCGTCTGCCTTGCTTCCTTCTGCGCTGCTTACTGGCGATTAAGTTAAAGGAAATTCTGTTATTTCCAATTAATCACCCCTCCTGAACCTGCTCTGCATTCAGTACGCAGCAGACTCCCTGCTTAGCATGGAGCTTCCTCTCTCCCCTCTGGGATTCTTCTCTATTTTTAAAAAGTAATTGCATTATTTGTGTTTGCTCCTTGTGTTTGGGGATGTTTCCAGAACAAGGAGGCAGAGGTTATGGTTGATGAATGCTAATGGACACCTTGATGGGAAAATCGTAGTTAGCCCACGCCAGCCGGGGGCTCCCAGAGGCCAGGAGCCAAAGCTTCTGTGCGCCGGGGGTCTTTGTTCTTGGTAAGCGTTTCTATTAAAAATTCACAGAGGCCGTGTTTTCTGCTTCAGCAGGACCTCAGGCAGGAACCCCTTGGCACCCCACGTTCTGTAGCTCCGTGCATGAGGCTTGTGCACCCTCACCCAGTAGGGCTCGTGCAGACCTCACTCTTTTCCGGGCATGCAGTGTTTGTTCTGGAGAAAAGGGTGGTCATGTGGGGAGCAACTGTGACCCTGGAGGCAGCAGGCCCGGGACCACAGAGGGCCCGCTGCAGGATGCAAGAGAGCATCCAAATCCTCGCTTTCTGCTCCCGGCCCTTCCAAAGTGCCTGCGCTTATGAGGCGTCCAGGCTCTGAGAGGAGCGAGCTCTGCGCCACAGCTACGGGTGGCATCGCAGGGAGGTGGGCAGTGCCTCCCCCAGGGAGCACCCGCTCCAGGGGACGAACACGGACAAGCCGACAGTTGCCACCAGCCAGGCAGGCTCAGGACACACAGGGAGGAGGGCCCTCGGCCTGTTCTGCTGTCACTGGTCAGCGTAGGGTGAGGGTTCTGTCTGTGCTCAGTCCCACGGAGGGAGGTGCTTGCAGTTTGGGCAAGCCTCCCTCTGCTGCCCTCACTCCGTGACATTCTCCAGTGTGCAGATTAATAGTACACTGCGTGCAGGGGGTCATAGTTCCTTAGTATAATTGTCTCATATTTCAGGGAAGTTAAAACTCTAGCTTCTGTCACACATGACGGAACTTCAAGCACTCAGCAAAGTTGGGGAAAGCCAGTTTTGCCGTATTCGATTTTCCTCTTTAATCTCTTAATGTTTTCTTAACTATTCTTAGTATCATTTTGGAGGTGCAGTTCTGAATACTTGTAGTGATCGCTCTGAAAACTACGGAACTCCTTGAGACTTTGGAATCTGCGAGTTGCAAGGGTCTTTGAGGTCCCTAAAGCCCAGACCCTACGTAACTGCTGGGGAGCCTCGGGCCCAGAGGAGGTAAAGTGTCTTTCCCAAGATTTTGTAGCCAATTAGTGAAAGAGCCCAGACTAGACTCGGTTTGGTTTTCTGATTCGTAAATGCTCCCAGTTGTTTTCTACTCCCAAAGGCGGTGGATTCTTGGTGGGAGGTTGGACCAGGGATCCCTGAGGCAGGCGTACTGTCCAGGTCACGAATAGGCTGGTTTTCCCCTTCTCTCAGCACGGACTCTGCTCCTTCTCCTCGCGCCGGGCCAGGCATCTTGTCGGCCAGAGGCCTTCCCTCACCTCCCGAGACACCCCTTTCCTCTCTGCGTCTTACCTCCCCTGGCACCTGCCCCTGTGGTTAAGGCTGTGCTCCGGTTAAGGTTAAGACACGCTCCGACTGCGTGTCTGCGGGTGCCTCTCCCCGAATAGACAGAGGCATCGGGTGCAGGGGCTCTGCCTTATTTTCTCTGCCCCCAGGGCCCAATGCAGTCATCAGGGGTTAACAAGTGTGGTTGTAGAATAAGCCAACACCCCACACACACACACACCAGCAAGGTATCTACATCCTAATCCGCGGACCTTGTGTGTTTCCATACAAGGCAGAAGAAACTTGGCAGATGTGATTAGGAGATGGTCNTCCGACTGCGTGTCTGCGGGTGCCTCTCCCCGAATAGACAGAGGCATCGGGTGCAGGGGCTCTGCCTTATTTTCTCTGCCCCCAGGGCCCAATGCAGTCATCAGGGGTTAACAAGTGTGGTTGTAGAATAAGCCAACACTCCCCCCCACACACACACCAGCAAGGTATCTACATCCTAATCCGCGGACCCTGTGTGTTTCCATACAAGGCAGAAGGAACTTGGCAGATGTGATTAGGAGATGGTTCTGGCCAGACGGGGTAGCCTTTGAGCAACAGGAACTTACTTCTCACAGTCTGGGGGTGCTGGGAGTCCAGAATCAGGTGCCAGCAAGGTCCGGCTCCAGTGAGGGCCCTCTATTGGCTTGCAGACGGCTGCCTCTTCGGTGTACCCTCTCATGGTGGGCAAGGGGAGCAGCTCCCTGGCTGCCTCCTAGGGCGCCGATCCCATTCATGAGGACTGCTCCCTCCTGACCTCCTCGCCTCCCAGAGATCGGATCGGGGCCTCTGCTTCGGTGGTTTGCAGGGACACACATGTGCAGTGCGTACCCCTGGGGTACCCAGGTGGGCCTGCCGCAGCCCAAGGTCCCTTCCCAGGGACAGGGGGGTGATCGGGTGTGAGTCAGGGAAGATGTGACAACTGAAGCAGAGGTTCAAGGCGGTCTCCAGAAGATGCTAGAAGAGGCCAGAACCCGGCTTCTCTCAGCCTCCTGATGACACGTTTTCAGACCTCTGCCCTGCAGAACTGTAACGTGAGGGTTTGTGTTAAGTTTGTGTGATAGCTCGTCTCAGGGGCACAGGGAGCTAGAGGAGCAGGGGGCGCGTGTGTGCAGTGTGGGGCGAGCACCCGGAGACACGTCCTGGGAGGTCAGTGTGCCGTCGGGGCCCCCGTCGGCCTCACGTCGATGTTCCGAAGTGGACGTTCCTGCCCGCCCCTCCCCCCTCCTCCCAGCGGTTCTGGGGCCGCCTGGAGAAGCAGGGGCGGGGTGCACAGCACTTGGCTGACCTTGCGGGAGGACGGAGGGCAGGAGTTCTCACCGCAGTAGTGCGCAGTCCTGGGTTCTGAGCCTTGAGCGCCTTCAGACGTGCTTTCTGAGGCCGGAAGCCTTAATGTAGAGGCTTGAGGTGCTAAGCGTGCTGCCACTGCTCCCTGGTTCTGTGTTTGGTCCAGAGTCCCGTCTGACAGATCTGTTAAACGGTTAACTTGATAAAATCTGGGGTGAGTATTTGCAAACGCATAGAGCGTGCACTCCAGGCTCATCTTACGGTGAGTCCAGAGCTTGGCGATATGGTGGTGGGCGCAGCCTGCTTCTGCGTCCTGTTCAGCTGGACCCTGAGCCAGGCTCTTTGTCCAGGGACTGTCTTTAATCTTTTCACGGCAGCCCTCAGGATGGTGGCCGCTGTGGTCACCTCAGCTTATAGGTGGGGGCACAAAAGCCGCTAAAGTGAGGCTCTCTGCCCCCAGATCAAGCGGCTGCCGTCAGCTCCGGCCCAGGTCTGCCAGTGTCAAAGACGGAGTCCTTTCTAGTCCCCACTTTGCCTGGATTCCCATTATAATCATGTACGGGGACTATTTTCAGCCTGTACTTTACAACTCAGAAGAGGTAGGTTTTTGTATACTTCTGGGAAAAATACATAGAAGAGATCACAGTGTTATTTCTTCTGCACTTGGGAAAGCTCTCTTGGCTGGCCTTGGAGACCACTGTGCCAAACTGGCTAGCGATCCCATCGTTAGGTATCTTGAAATCTCAAAATACTGTTATCTGCTCCTCCTAATAAGGTAGATTTTGTTCCAGGTTCCACAGATGGCCCCTGAGGTTTAGAGAAATTAGACATTTTCACCTTCTCGTTATTTGACTCGTTCCTGCGACAGGATTTACTGAGGGCCTGCCCGTGGCTACAAGATTCCATTTTCAGTTCTGCAGACATAAATAAGTGCAAGATGCAGCTCTGCTCTCGTGGGGCTTATGTTCCAGCAGGACCCTCACTGGTGGGCGGTGTCCCGAGATGCGAATTGCTCGAAGAAAACCGCGGCAGGAGGGACGGTGAGGAAAGAGAGCAGAACGGAACCTCGCAAGTTCAAGGGCATGGGAAATACCCTGAGTTTACTCGGAACCAGGAAGACACTGGAGTGTTTTGAGCAGAAGGACAGACGTCTGCTGAATATTATTAGGGAGTCACACCCTCATCTTTGTGGCTCTGAGGGCTGGGCCCTGTCCTTACGTCTGGGCCTCCCACGTGCCTCTGACATCCTTGAACTGCTGGAGGCTGGGCTCAGGAGGTGGGCTTTGAGGGCATTGGCCAGGGTCACTGTCCCCCATTTTCCCCGTGTTCCCAGGTGGGCACGGCTCCCTGAGGTGCACAGCACTCCATGACTTACAGAGGACTGGGCCTCGGGGCCCATGGGTCCCTCCGCCTCCCACATTTGCATGTTTTGCCATGAAATGTGGAGGTTTTCATGACTGTGAACACTTTCCTGCTGCAGCCTCACTGCAGAGCCGTTTGATGATAAGTAACAAAGAGGCTTGGGAGCTTTTGAACAGGTGAGTGATTCCCTCCTGGAAAGCTCTCCTCGTGAAAGAAATCTATAGACCGAGTGCTGCACACAAGGCTTTTATGTTTGTTATTTATAGAAACCAAAATGTCTGATGCTAGGGCGTGATGAGTCAATTATGCTGCATTGATACAATTGACTGTTAGGCAGCAATCAGAAATTGTGTTTTTGTAGAATTTGTAATGTGCTCAGTTGTCACAGTGAGGACCGTGACGCTGACAGGCACAGGCAGCAGAGACACGCGCCCTATGAGGCAGTGAGGAAGTGCACCTCCCCCCCAGGCGTGTGAGGGGCCGTCCTCCACAGGCAGGGCCAGAGTCGTCCCTCAGAGCCCCTGATGCCGTGGTCTGTGAGGCCAGGATGCCCCTTGTTACCTTTGGACCCTCCCGTGAGGACGAGGCTCTGGTCAGGTTCTCGCAGAAGCTCTGCTGTCCCCCGTCCACCACGTGCTGAGCATCCACGGGTTCTCACACGAGGCTGGGCGAACACAAAGCCCAGTTCTCAAGGTCATGGCCGAGACCCAGCCCCTTCCTCTAGGCCCAGACTTTGAGGGGGCCTGAAGTCAATTCCTGCACCATGGGTAAGGGTCCACTCCTTAATCTGTGGAAAGGTGGGGTGGAAAGCAGCATTTATAACGGGATACACAATACATAAAAATCAAGTAGCATAAATAATACATGCACGTGTTCATGTGACTGGAAGGAAATGCAGCAAAATGTTCAAGAATCACGGTGAATCATTTCCTTGTACGTCTTTTAGTTTTTATGATGTGCATGTACTGTTATTTGGAATACATCTTTTTTTTTTTTAAACCCTCACCAGGGTACATTACCAAGTGCTTTTTGGTTTTCAAAGAGCCCTACTGCCTGTTTATCCCATTTTTATTGTGTGTGCATTTGGGTTTGCCCATGTGTTGTCTACCACCAGTCCCTGGTGTGTCTGGGGACGCAGAAGCTTCGTGTTTATTTGGGACAGGTTTGAACTTGACACTTGCCCATCTCCTTGCCCACCAAGCACCTTCCAGGGCTCGCTGTCCTGCTGGGGCCGATCTGCTGAGTAGCACCGGCGTCCCTGGACATCCAGTTGTCCTGTTACCGATTCTCGTTTCTTCTCTCTCAGTGCCTATGGGCTCTTTCCTCCCTCGGGTTTGCTCAGCCACCAGGGGCGCCTCCGACAAGCCAGAGTGAGCCGTCAGATGTTAGCTGGCTTCCCCCATGTCCTCTGCAGGGTGGGGGACTGCCTCACCGGCGGGTGACTCCCACGGCCCCGTGGGGTATGCGGCCACCCTACATCTGACTCTGTTCATCTCACCCCTGCACACCTGCCTTCTGGGCATCCTCAGCTCTCCAGCTCTGCTGCTAGACCTCACTCTGGTTTTTAGGCTTCCTTTATCTGTTTATGTGTTGGGCTCACAGCATTCCCTTCCATCCAGGGTTGTCCCTCCAGTTTCGGGAATGTCATGTTTCTCTGTTTTGGAGACCATAGCAGATCATGTCGCTGCTCTCGAAAGGCTCTGTAGTAGGGAGGCAGCAGGTGCCAGCCACTGAGGATGCAGGAGGTGAGGGCCCCTGGCCTCGTCTCGTACATCCCCTTCCTGGGTCCATTCGTGTTTGCTCACTCGTACCTGTGGGCGTGCCCCCTCCCTTGCACCGTGTGCCCTGGCACGTGAAGTGGGCCCTCGTCAGTGTCCCCTGCACACGGTGTTGCTTCTGCCTGTAACTCGTTCTCTCCCTTTCCTCCTTCTCGTGCTCAGTGAGACTCCCTCCTGAGGGGCCCTGCCCACCCGTCCCCGACATGGGCACAACGTCACCGCTCCATACCTCGTGCCTGTTTTCACTGTCCATGTCCATCCCTTCCCGTCCAGTGCATTCGACTCCCCATGTGTCTCATGCACAGGCCCTAAACTGTGGACAGCGGGAAATTCAAAGCGTTTTTCAAAGCTTCGTATGTACCTGAAGCTGGCACAGCACATCTTTGGTCCTCAGCGAATGTTTGTTGACTGAAAAAACGATAGAGAACATACGGCACACGTGTTAGGGGCTTTGTGCCCTTGCTTGTGCTTTCCTGCCTGAGAACATCGGTACCTGGTCTTCTCCTAGTGGCCATTTCCGCGGCCCCAGATCTAGCAGAGGCCCTGAGGCAGAGCCACCTGGAAAGTCCTGGCCTGTTCCCCACGGGCTCAAGCTCCGTGTGGTGGGCGTGTAGGGAGGGTCTGGGGGCATCACCTGTGCCTACATGTGCGTGTTCTGGGTTTTAACGTGTCCCTGCTGCTCCCACTATTTAAATGTCACCTCAGAAGTGTGTCTTCCTGACTAGAATCTAATGTCCCGTAATCGGCTTGATGGGTTTTATTTTTCCTGCTTGTGTGTGACTCATAAGGACGTGTTTCGTTAATGCCTGGTTTACAGACCTTGGTGTTGGGAACAGTTGGGTCCAGAAGGCAAATCCTAAAAAAGTCAGGGTTTCTGCCTCTAGGCCGCCTGCCCTTGTGTCCTGTCCTCCTCAGGGTGTCCCTGGGAACTGATCTCCTTGTCACAGGCCGAGCACAAGGTACCGCCCTTACCTGTGCTGGCCCCTGGCCCCAGCAGCTGCTGGGAGCCACCCTGTGCGGCTACCTCTGTGGAGCCCCGCCCACTGCTGAGCTACGCCCTCCGCAGAGCTCCGCCCTCCTCAGAGGCCCACCCTCAGCAGAGCCCCGCCTTCTG
>NW_027551562.1:8200649-8205906 GCF_008692635.1 Crocuta crocuta | reverse complement strand
CATGCCCTGCCCTCCGCAGAGCTCCGCCCTCCACAGAGCCCCACCCTCCGCAGAGGCCCGCCTTCTGTAGAGCCCCGCCCTCCGCATGCCCCGCCCTACACAGAGCTCCGCCCTCTGCGGAGCCCCGCCCTCCACAGAGGCCCGCCTTCTATAGAGCCCCGCCCTCCGCAGAGCTCCGCCCTCCGCACCCCTACTACTGGGGGCCCATGTTCTTGCTTCCCAGCTGAGGGGATGGAGAGTCAGGGACAGTGAGCTGGACTGGAGGTGCCAATGAGCGGCAGGCAGGACCCGACACCTGGGTTTTCTGGTGCCGTGGGTTGTGACGGTGAAGCGGTCAGGCCTTTGTGGGGGCTGTCGATGCAGGGGGTGCTTGGAGCTGGCCTGGGCAACGGTCAGGTGGCCTTCAGACGTGAGTGACAGTGACGGCTACGAGGGCGGGCGGCGGGTTTGGAGCAGGCACAGAGGGGGAGGGCCCTGAATTCGGGGTAGAAGTGGGCCTGGGCGCCACGGCCCTCCCGTGGTCGGCTTCGCTGGGGCCGTGTGCTTTTCACCTGCGACAGGCNAGGTGAGTGACAGTGACGGCTACGAGGGCGGGCGGCGGGTTTGGAGCAGGCACAGAGGGGGAGGGCCCTGAATTCGGGGTAGAAGTGGGCCTCGGCGCCACGCCCTCCCGTGGTCGGCTTCGCTGGGGCCGTGTGCTTTTCACCTGAGACAGGTGTTTGGAGGACTCATCCCTGCCAGATGGCCTCAGTAACCCCTGCAGCTCCACGTCCCAGGGGCCGCCCCGTCCTGGGACACCTTGCAGGTGGTGGCCCCTTCTCTCCCGGCACCTTCCCCTGCGTGCTGTTTCTATGGCAACTCGCTCAGTCTGGGCCGGCCCGAGCGTCTGCGGACAAAGGTGTTTGCTGCTGTTGGGCCTGATTTGGATTGTGTTCGCTATTTTTAGCTCCAGTGAGGAACATCTTTTGACTTAGAAATGTTACCGGATAAAATATGTTTCCAGAGCATGCCGGCGCACTCGGTGTGGAATGTGAGCCTTCCATCTCCGAGAAAATGGCCTTTTGTTGCCATTTTCTCTCAGACTTGAAGCGAGCTCCGGGAGTGCCTGTCAGTCCCCCCAGTGCACTTGCTCTCGGACTTTGAACTCCTGCAACTCCGTAAAGCTTTTCTGGGCTTATTAGAAGAGGTGATGGTTCTTTTCCAACTAGAAACGGTTGCGCATGACCTCCCGTGGCGAGCTCCAGGCCGTCTCCGCGTTGGCCTGAAGGCAGGTGCTTTCCTTCCAGGGTGGTGGGTCCCCTGGGCTCCCCCTCCCTCTGCAGTGGCCTATAAGGCCCAGGCGAACCAGATCCAGTCCATGCAGACGAGGTGCCACCACCACAGGGCCATGCCTCTGAAGGAGGGCCGTGTGCAGACCCAGATGCCCACAGGTTGTGGTGTATGAATGTCAGGGCCACCACAGTACCCCAGGAGTCTGCCCTGCTGCTGTGACTCATTGTCATGGGTTAGCTGGACATGGAAGCGCAGGCCTTGAATGACTTGCAAAACTCAGTTCCAGTTTGATGGTTGGTTGATTCAGAGGCCTGTCTGGATTTTCTGCTCCGATCCTCCTCTGGCCACTACAAGAAATGGGCCTCAGAGCTGTGCCCTGGGGCAGCACTGCACCCTCTGCCCGAGTTCTGAGTGGCCTTTTCTCACTGGTTAAAGTAAATAGCGGATAGCAATGTGGGCGTACGCTGACCATGTGGAGCTGGTAGCCTGCCTGTGGATGGGGAGCCTGGCCCTGTAGTCTCAGCGTCTGTCTTCCTTCAGAGCAGGGGAAAACCTCCATCGACGCAGGTGATGTTACTCGAGTGTCCAGTAGTGTGATCCCATCTGCCTTTGTTCCTTTGTCGTTAGCCGGTAACCATGATCGCTGTCACTGGGATGGTGCAGGCGAGGCCCCGAGACACACGGCAGGTTCACTCCTCAGTGGTCCTCGAGATGACTTAGGATGTGTGGATGTGGGCTTGTAACCGCTATCTCAGCTCGGGCCACTGTAACAGGACACCACAGCGGGGCAGCCCAAGCAGCAGGCATGTATGTCTCACGCACCAGGAGGCTGGACGTCCGTGGTCAGGGAGCCGCCCGTCCGTTCCCTGGTGAGGACTCTTCCTGGTTGGCCGGTGGCCGCCTTCTTCCTGTGTGCACACGGGGAGTGGGGGCGAGAGATGTGAGGGCTCTGGTGTCTGTCCTCATGGGGGCGCTCTCCCATCCTGGGGTCCCGCCCTCAGGACCTCATCTGACCCTAAGCACCCCCCAAGGCCCCATCTCTAAGCAGCATCACATTGGGCTTCAGCGCTTCCGCATAGGCGTTTTGGGGACAAGCTTTCAGTCTGGAGCACCAGTGTCACTAAGATACAACTGACATATGATAAAGTGCACGTGTGTAAATTGTTCAATTTGGTAAGTTTTGGTGTCGTTCTCATTCGAGGAAACAATCACTGTAATCAAGATAATGAACACATCCTCACCCCCAAAAGTTTCCGAGCCCCCTTTGTCCCTCCTGACCCCTGGCCCAGTACCCAGGTAAATTCTGACCTGTTTTTCTGTCACTACAGAGTATTGACATTTTCTCAAATTTATATGAATGAATCATATCATACATGCTCTTTCCTTGTCCAGCTCCTTTGACCTGGCTCCTTGGTAATTATTCTGAGATTTGTCCGTGTTGTTGAGTGCCCCTGTACTTTCTCCATATTTCCTAATATTTGATGTGGTCTCTTTCAGCTTAGCCCTCCTAACAGCTGTGTAGAGGCATGTGATTATGGTTTTAATGTAAATTTCCCTAATGATCAATGAGCACCTTTCTGTGTACTTTATTGCCATCTGTAACTTTCCTGGGTGAAGCGTGTGTTCCATTTCTTTATTTTTGACGTGGTTTATTTCATTAGTACTGAATTTTGAGATCTTTAATGTAGATACATAAAAATACGTAATTAGATAAATGATCTGCGAGTATTTAATTCCAACCAACCTTACCTGCTCAAGTGTCAAAGAGCAGGATGTTTTAACTTTGATGAGGCGTAACTGACCAGTTTGTTCCTTTCTGAATGAGGAAATCTTTGTTTATCCTCAGGCCACAAAGATTTTCTTGTAGGTTGACTTCTAGAAGTTTCATCATTTTAAGTTTCACATTTTGAGTTCATTGTTGCACATAGTGCAAGGGTGGGCCAATTTATTTTCCGCACAGAGGTCAGCATCTGCCTGGCACCCGCTAATTGCTGTCCCCTTGCAGCTCATGGCAGGCGGCATGCATGGCGGCCCAGGCCTGCGCTACTTGGATTCAGATCCCACTCGCAAGCGGCGGGACCTGGGGGCATTAACTGGCCCCTTGACCTTCAGTCCCCTCGTCTGCAAAGTGTGGTTATCAGAGTGTACTTGTTAGAAGTGATGTCAAAACTTACTAGATACTATTCTTGATAACGTAATTTATGATAACTTAGGTGATGTATTTCGTGCTCGTAGCATGGGGTCTCTCGCAAGGGAGGGGCCTGGTTCACAGCAAGGATGTCCTCACTGCCGCTGTCACTCTGCGTGGTAAAAGCGCCTGCTTACCGGCCCCTCAGCCCCTTCCTCTGGTGTCCTGACATGTCTTATAATAACTCCTTCTCAAAGCAGGCGGCCCTGAACATTCACAGCTCTCTCTTTTATTTCTTTGTTCCGTTTTCTTGGCTCTCTCTTTGTTCCTCTTCCTGGGGAGCAGCCCCAGACAGTCCAGCTGCCGGACGCCTGTAACATCTCAGCGCGTGGGGTCCAGTTCAGTTGATTCTGCCCTAGGCTTCTGTGATTTTGTCTCTTGTTTCACTGTTTGACTTGGCGCATCACTTAAGCTCCCTGAGCCGATTATCCCTTGGAAATGAGAAGAGGAGTGACTTCTATGGCTTGTGGAGAAGACTGGATGGGACACTGAGGACAAAGCCCCGTGCACGGTGCCTGGCACGCGGCGGCACACGCTTACCATGCATCTGTTTTCGGAAGTGACACGCACCAGTGCATTTGCCCCAGGAGTGCAGAAAGAGGAAAAACAGCCGCCATTCTGAGACTGAATTTAGTAAGAGATTAAGTCGTGGAGTAGAGAGAAAGCAAAATACACCCTCAGACTTTCAGGCTGCAGAGATGGTTCATTTCCTGCTCCTTATTCCTCAGAAAGAAGGAAATTAGAACAGAAAAATTTTCCTTTATCAAAACACGTCTTTCGGTGAGCCTGACGAATGCATCATTGGGCTGTGGCAGTGGTGGTGGCCAGAACATGTCTGTCCCTGACTACGCTCAGCAGACACAGTGATGATCATGCACCTTGTCCTGCTGCTTGGCCCCCCCTTGCCCGGAGGGCGCACTAACTGACCTGGGTGGTCGGTGGTGTTCCTGTGCCCCCCTGCCGTCCTGTGAGACAGTGGAGCCGCTGCAGCCCACAGCTGAGCAGTGCTGGCTCGCCCTGCGTCCAGGCCGTCCCCTCGGCCGTCCAGAGCCTCCGCTCCTCCTTGGCAGAGCTGACCTTCGTTCCTTAAACGAAGCGCCTCCGCGGTGCTGCCCGGGCGGTTGGGGAGGGTCCCTAAGAATTACCACGTGCCTGCTGTGTTCCAGACCTCGTGGTAGGCTGGGAACATCCCTGGTCTCTTTCAGCTCCCACATGATCCTTAAAGTAGACGTAATTATCGGCCCATTTTACGGGTGGGACAGAGACTAAGGAAGATACAGTAGCTCCACAGTGAGGGGTTAGTGAGCTCGGAACACAGACCCGGAATCCCTGACACACGCAGGGAGGCCTATCCTGTGAACCCCGGGATGGGGCTGGGCCTCTGTTTCCTCCAGATCTTCCTTCAAGGGGGGCAGGTCTTGAGCCACGTAACTTGGAAAAACAGTGCCCAGCCACCTGCCTGGTGGAGCCAGACCTCCCTGCCCGGCTCCCCGCCTCGCCTCCCCGCGTGCCCAGGCCGCGTCCACGCACAGTCAGAGAGGGAGACCACCAGGCCCGGGGCACTGTTGTTGCCGCCCTGAGCTTAGAGCTTTCTTTCCAGTTCTAGGATTTAGGGTGAAAGATATTCTGGCGATATCAGGTGAACTGCCCCCAGCTGTGGTCAGGCTGGTCCTGGTCAATCCCAGTGAGGGAGCATTTGTTCCCCGGGGGCCCGTTGTGGAGGATAGAGTGCCCCAAGCGCACACAGCAGCCCCTGACTCTGGGGCCCTGTCCTGCTTCCACTGAGGGCCCCCATGA
>NW_027551562.1:8184259-8200550 GCF_008692635.1 Crocuta crocuta | reverse complement strand
CCCCCCCAGCGCCACCCACTCCCATGGCTGCTGCTGCCTGGGCCCTGGCATTTCCCGCTCAGACGTGTGCCCTCCGTGTGGCCTGCTGGCCTAGGGCCCAGCCCAGACTGCACCTCTTCTGGAACTTCCGTGGCCTCAGGCCGGGCTCTTGCCAGTTCCCTGGCTCCCATGGCACGTCCTCCATGTAGACCTTACCACAGGATGCTGCAGGCACCTGCCTCCCTCTCCGTCCATCTGTCCTCTTTCCCGTGAGACGGCCAGCAGCTTGGGCGCAGAGACCATGTTTTATTGGCCTGGGTGTCACAGGGCCCGGAGAATAGGGTTATTCCTACCCATCTGTGGAGAGGCCGGGAGGAAGAGAGATCAGTCTGGGAGACCTGGGACTTCCCTCAACCGTGGTGCCTGTCTTCTGGCCTTCAGAACGAAACCTGGGCTAAGTCCTCGAGTCCCGGGGGAGGCGTGTCTGACGGCTTTCCTGTAACAACGCACTATTTCAGGAGACAGCTCCCTGTGTGTGTGCTTTCCCATGGGGACCTCTGATGCGGACGTGGGCCGGGGCTTTGCTGGCTCCAGGGAGACTCGCCAGGGGGCCGTGGGGGAGAGGCTACTGGTCTTTTGCTCCCTTCTGAAATCCTTTGTTGTTCCTGTCATCAATTTCCTGTCTTTAAGGACTTTCTCCTACTCCTCTTTCCTTGGCTCTGGGGTTTTGATATCAGCCAGACTCCTGGAATATTTTTGTAGTTGAATCGATGCCCCACAAGGTTGAGTTCTCTGTTTGCAAATCCCCAAAGGTGCAGAGCAGTTTAGGACACGTTCCTCTCTTTGCAGGTCTTGTTAACAACGTATTTTTACCTTGTTGGCTTCGCTGTGCCCCATCGGCCTTGGAGCAGACGGAAGGGCCAGGGTGGTAACTGTGTAGGGCTGGCTCGGTCACCCTTGCCCATCTCCACCTGCTTGCCTGCAGTGACACGTCCCCTGTGCCGGCCCCTGGCCCTCTGCCTTCACCCCGCAGCTGGCTGCGGCTGCTCTCACCCTTCCGTCCAGCTTCCCGGGGACTGTCTCCTTTCTCCTGCGAGGTGGCTCCTGTCAGCCCTGCAGGAATGATGTGTGCTTGTCTTAGAACATGAGGAAAATGGTTTTTCAAATTGCACGTAATCCCACTCCCCAGATGCCCTTACCCTCCAGACCCACACCCATGGCCCTGTCTACTGGATTTTCGTACAGAGTCAGGACCACGCTGGGTCCGCTGTTGTAAGCTGCCTTTTCCCCACAACGTAACAAGAACTTTCACTGTTCTTAAGGAACGCAGTTCATTATGGTTTCACGGTATCCCATAAACACGGCTTATCTGCGCAGCGCCCCACCGGGGAGGCGGCTCGCTGCCCCCTGACCCCCACCCGCCCTCCGCCCTCNGATGGGGTGCCACCCTCCCCCGCCCCTGGCTCCCAATCGTGGGCCTGGTTTCCTCCTCCTGTGTTTCTTCCGTGTGCTCAGGGGCTCTTTACGGGGTGCCCTCGGGGTGCGGTTTGTGACTGAATAAATGTACCACATCCTCGAAAATCACTTGGGGAGGTGCTTTGGATTTTCCGCCTCTAGCAGGACGAGCCCGGTGGCGGGTGCCGGAGCTCTACCAGCCCGGGGCTCTCCGGGACGCTGTGGCCTGTCTCTACGGGGCAGTGGTTGGGGATCCAGGAGGGGCACACGTGGCCGGCTTGCAAGCCCGCAGTGTGCTCCTCTGCACGTGGCGCCACCTCACCTAGCAGTCCCACTAGCCCCAAAGTCCCTGGGCACTGTGGTCTTCACAGCCCCGTGCCAGCCCCCGCCGTGGGACGTGGCTCAGCAAGGCCATGTGTGCGTCCTGCACTGACGCTGGCTTTGTCAGGGAAGACGGCGGGCGCGGTCCCTGTGCCTTGTGCCCTGGCTTCCGCATCCACGGACGAGGCAGGGCACTTGTGGAGATGAAATGGGGAAATCGATCTGAAAGTACGTGAAGTAATAATGCAGTAAGTCATGGCAGAAATCGTGCTTTATTCACTGTCACCACATGGGGAGCCAGACTCCATGCAGCCGGGTAGTTGAACTCAAAACAATTGTCAACTTTTTTTTTTTTTAAACACAGAGTCTTGAAAAAAACTGATTTTAATATGTGACTCAGATCTGGGAGATGCTTTGTGCAAAAACACCACATCGTGTTCTTGGGTCCTGGTCTGGGGCTCTGGAGGGACCCTCGACGCCATCTTTGCCACCTGCGTGGGTTTGCTTGTGGGGATTTATTTATTTTGTTTTTTATTTTTTTGAGAGTGTGTGCACACGAGCAGGGGAGGGGCAAAGGGAGGGGGAGAGAGAGAGGGAGGGAGGGAGAGAGAGAGAGAGAGAGAGAGAGAGAGAGAGAGAGAGAGAAGCCCAAGCAGGCTCCACGTTCAGCATGGAGCCCTCTGCAGGGCTCAGTCTCACAACCGTCAGATCATGACCTGCTCGCCCGCCGAGCCCCCGGGCGCCCCTGCTGCCTGTGTTCTGTAGGTGCAGGAAGCAGAAACAGAAGGGGGAGTTTTCTGTCCACATCTGGACTTGGCGGCCCGCGCTGTGCTGCGTACTCGGGATGTTTTCCTCCCTCCAGTCTGTAAGGGGGCCACAGCATAGGCATTTTTTCTTATTTTGAGGACAAAGACATGGAGGCCAGAGCTTCCAAGCGGGCCCGTCATCCTGCAGCCACGCGCACTGGGTGGGACAGGTGTGTCTTGCGTCTTGGAGTCTAACATTAAAGCAGGTGCGATTGAAAACCCAAAGTCTGCCCCTCCTTCCCTTCAGCGGCTGTGTCTGCAGGACCCCGGGTCCCCCAGGTGGTGTTGCCACGAACGGATGGTCTTGCGTGAAGACCTCCGCTGTCGGGAACGACGACGGCATGTCCCCCACGGCACGCGCCGTCACGGGGCTGTCCTGCTGGTCTGTGCGGGACTCGTGGGAGGTGAGCCACGGGCAGGGAGCCGACGTCCTGGTGGGAAGTGGCCGCCTGCCGTCGCAGGCTTTCCGGCGATGCCTGCAGTTCCCCGTCCTTTCTGCTTCCGTTGTGCCAGAGTCTCCAGAAGAGAGTGTCACTCGATTCTCACAACGGCCAGCTCACCGCCCATCGTCCCCATTCCCGGGGGGGGAGAGCGAAACCTCAGAGCAGCAGCACTCGGCAGAGCCAAGTTCTGGGCTTCCGAACACCAGCGTGCGTGACTCCACGTCCTGTCCACAGCGGCGCCCAGTCTGCGGGTCACTCCCCGGAGGGGCCCCTGGAGTCGTGCCGGCTCATCCGCTCGCCGCAGCAGGGGCGGCTCTCTGAGCACGTGCTCGGCCCAGAGGCTCCTCCGCGGGACTCGGGGTGGATTCCCAGAGGTGGAGGAGAAGGAGGAACACTTGGCATTTCGGAAGTGGTGGCTTTGGTCGCTGACGGCGAGGTGGAGGCCTCTGTGCTGTGGATGCCGCTGAGGCAGCGCCGTGATGCAGCCATGGTGTGCGGTCCAGGAGGCCAGGAGAGCCGCGCCCGCAGAACCCAGAGCTTGCTTGCCTGTGGAAACTGGCACCGCCGGGCATCACCACCAAGCAGCCTGCCCTGAGCTGGTCTCTGCACTCGGGGGTCCCTGAAGTCAGGGACTCAGCTACAGTCACCTAAGCCCGGGACGGCACCGTGTCAGCACACAGCATGGCGTGTGGGAGGAGTGAGAGCGGCGGTGTGGCTCAGTCCTTTTAGTTGAGTTTGTTCTCGAACGTGAATTCTGCTGAGTAACTTCTCGTGTTCGCTCCTGTAATTTGGTCTCAGCTGAGGATGCAGAAATTGCAGGCAGGATGCTGTCGCATCAGATAGAGTTTAAAATAGCAGCTGGCAAGTTCTAGCAGCCGCAGATTCGGCAGATGATTCCTCCTCTTTACCTTTACCTTCGAGACATTAATATTGCTGTTGTGGAGGTGAAGAAGTTAGGGTTCAGACAGGTTGTGTGAGTCACTTGGGCTCACACAGCAGGTGAGGCAGACGTGGAAGTCCTATCCTGGGTCCCTCAGAGCTACTTTCTTGGGAGAAGTTACTGTTGAAACAGGTGCACTTGGAAAGCCGACTGTCAGGTATGTCTGACTCGATCTCACCCTTAGCACATGTGGGTCAGAAACCAGGATGGGGCCCAGCTGAGGGCAGGGATGAAGAAAACGAGCAAGTATATGCGGAAAAGTCTGAGATCCGGCCACTGGTAGTCCTCAGAGGTGCAGAGGCCTGCNGGGGGGGGTTGGGACTCTGGCCCTGTTGTTCCGACGCGGCCTCTGTTGACACCAGGGTCCTGCTCTGCCCTTGTGTCCAAGGGTCTGTAACTAGTTGCTCTACTTTATTCCAAATGGATTAACAGAAGGTAAGACTTACTCCCTGAAGGTGACGTTAGCTCACTCAGTATGCAGCTACCACATACCATACCGTTCAGCGTTGGAAGACATCTTGCTTATGGAGGTGATTGCTTTAGAACAGGAGTCAGAGCAGCATTACCCATGGCATGTCTTGGGGATGTTATCCTGTGGCCGGGGAAGGAAAGGTGAGTTGTGAGAACCACAGTGCAAGGAACCAAGTAATAAAGTCCCCAGGTAAACAGGTAAGGGGCTGGGGGTCTGCAGGTGGGAAAGATGGCTCTTGGCTGAGGAGTCATGGAGGCTTCCGGAAGAGGTGGCCACAGAGCTAGTCCTTGAAGCGCACATGTGGCAGGGAAGAGACCGGGTTATGCCATGGCCGTGTGGCTTCTCACTGTCTGCGAGGTTGGCCACGGCTCCAGGACCCTGCACCACATGCCCTTCCTGTTCTAGAAGCCAGGCCGGCCAGCCGTAACCTGTACTTGTGCAGGAAGGGAGACGGCCAAACGGCACGGTGTTCCCCCAGCAGCTGATCCCGAGCGGGTGTGTCCTCAGGCCCACGTCACGAGGCCGAGCCTGACCCTGTGAGGCGAGGCACGCACCCCCCTTCCCAGGAGGCCGCTGCTCCTGAGGCTCAGGGGCCGCCCCCTGGTGTGTGTCCTGACATGGGAGGTCAGTGCTGCCAAGCTGGGGACGGTCCCCCGAGCCCCTGCCGACCTCAGCCGTACCTTCTGGACTCGCTTCGCCTGTCATCCTGAACCCTGCTGCTGCTCTTAGGTGCTCCCATAATGCTTGACAAATTCTCTGTGAACAAGGGAAAAATTGAAGCATAAATCACCCAGGGAGTCGCGTTTTCTAATTTGGCTGTGTGGCACGACAGCTCGGGGTGGTTTTCATTCTTTATTTTCAGCAGGGCCCCTGTGACAGGCCACCATCGTCTGCCGTCGAGTGATAAATCACAGTCACGTCGCCAGGCTGAGACAGGCCCGGTCTCCTCACACGTTCAGGCGCCCCTCCCTCCCCTGCCACGCGGGGCTTGTAATGCTTAACGGCTCCATGATGTGACATGACGGTCTAAGCCTCAGTCTTACCCACGAGGGCCACACGTGGCGGAAGTCTGTGCTGGGACACCCCAGGCGGACAGCCCCACGCAGGCCAGCAGCTCACGGGGAAGCGGGGACTCCCCAGGCACGGGGCGGAGGCTTGGGCTTGTCTAATCTGTACAGACTGCCTGACCTGCGTCCACTTTCAGCTGTAAGAATTCAAACACCACTGACCAGATTTCAGTGCTAGAGCCACAGGGTGGAGGCCCGGGCAAGACTCTGGAAGAGCCTGGAAGACTCTGGCAAGACTCTGGAAGACTCNTCTGTGCTGGGACACCCCAGGCGGACAGCCCCACGCAGGCCAGCAGCTCACGGGGAAGCGGGGACTCCCCAGGCACGGGGCGGAGGCTTGGGCTTGTCTAATCTGTACAGACTGCCTGACCTGCGTCCACTTTCAGCTGTAAGAATTCAAACACCACTGACCAGATTTCAGTGCTAGAGCCACAGGGGGGAGGCCCGGGCAAGACTCTGGAAGAGCCCCCCTCGTCCTCTCTGGGATGCGCCATCACTTTGCTCATGTTCGGCTCAGAAGGCCGAGCCCACCCAGCTGAGGTGACTGCTGTGACCTCACGCTCGTGTTGGTGGAGACGGGGTCGGGTGACTCCTGCCCTTGCCCTGCTGGGGCAGCCTGGGAGGTGGGAGCCTGGGAGCCGGGCCTGGGGTGCACTTCCTGTGCGGGACAGCAGTGCCGGGAAGGGAGTCAGCTCTGGTGCCCGGAGGCCCATTCTCGCCCTGTGTTTGGCCTGTCCGTGCCTCAGTTTCTGCATCTGTGAAAGGGGGGCTGACTTACGGCACGTGTCTGTGTGCGGTGACCACTCACAAGGTCCCTGTTGTGATTTCACCATCGCGCCGCCCCCGCCGTGTGGCCTCCTTCCCTCCGCCTTCCTCCTCTAAGCCTCTCCTGGGAAGCTCTGGGCTACCAACAAGCCGCCCATCACCGCAGTTCCTGGAAAAATGAAGTCTCCTTGCATCAATTTCCTCTTCCGTGGGGCCAGATTTGGAATGCCTCTTACTGTATTTGACAGGTCTGGGGAGATTGAAATTGTTTTTGAATGTTAATCTTGTCACTATTACCTTTTTGTCCTTTTAACTTCTTAGCTGGAAAGAAGGAGGCTATAAATAGCACTCGTCTGTTTCCTTAAAGGCCTGAGTAGTGATCGCTATCTTGAATGCAAACCAGAAGCTCCGTTCAGAGCTTTGATCAGTCATTAAGTCCCTTGTTTCCCACGTGGTCCCAGCCAGCTGTGCACCTGAGCGCGTGGCTGAGGTTCGCCGGAGAGAACAGTTTAGGGTGCGATTCAGGCGTCCCATCCCTGCTGTCCCTCAGGGTCTGTGCCAACCACAGCCCGGCCGTGCTCGGCCAGCACCTGTCCTGTGCCAACCCTAGTGCCGAACGTTTTCTTGGTGTCCCTGTATGTCACAGAGGTTTAGAGAAACATCCGGGGACAGCATCTGTCAGCGACTTTCCCGGCCTTCTGTGCCCCTAGTGCTGCTCCCAGGGCCTGGACCCCCTCACCTGTGGGGTGGCTGTCATCCCCGTTTGGCAGCATATCCAGTGAGATCGTGGTGTGTGAGGTGAAGAGCACTGAACTGGAAGTGAGGCCGGAGAGGCAGCATAAGGGGACCCCAGAGTTCCCTCCCGGGGTCCGCCTGTTCTCAAAGCCCATGGCGACTCCACCTGGCCCTGCCGGGGGCCCGCACCTCAGGCCACGGCTCCTCGTCCCGGGATCGCAGGACATGCAGCAGCCCGGTCTCAGAGAGGGTACAGAGTTAGCATGCTGAGGGCCGGGGGAGCTGCAGTGGGGGACGGGGGCAGGCAGAGCCCGGAGCCACGGCTGCCTGAGGGTGGACAGGGCTCAGCGCCTTCTTCTTACTTGTTTCTAGGTCTGAGGCCAGCCGTGTGTTTGAGAATCGCTGTGTCGTGAAGTTAAAGGCACCTGTCTTAACTAAAATTTGTCAGACTTTGTTTTGGTGGCTCTGGGTTTTAAGTACATTCATTTGTTGTTGACGTGCCCTGTGCTGTGCTTGGCACAGCCTCGGAGGCATTGCTGTCCGAGAAGTGACAGACACAGTCCCCTCCTGTGTGATTTTTGTAGGGAAAGCAGCAAAAAGGCCTCTAATCGCTAAAGGTTAGAGCATTGCTCATTAACTATTGTACCTTTTAAGAGAATCACTTTAAATGTTGAATGAGTAGAGCTAATGATAATCATTGATTTCATTAAGCCCTTGCTGCTCACAAACTTGCTGCAGGATACAGATGTCCTCAGATGTCACAGGGTCGGTCACAGCCCCGCCCCACACGCCCTCCTGTCCTCCGAGGCATGGAAGCACGTGGTCCTTACATTAGGAATCGCTAACAGGAACTACAGCAGTGGCAGCCGGGGGGAGGGAAGGCACTGCGGTGATGCAGGGGCGTGAGGGTGGCAGTCCGGGTGCACATGAGGCTGAGTGGCCACCGCACCACAGCCCAGACGCACTTCCTGGCCAACGGCTCACTAAGGGCGGCGCCTTGAGAAGGTGGGTGCCCTGGCTGTGCCCACCTTACACATCAGGAAACCGACTTGAGGGAAGGCAGTCACCTGCCAGGCCAGGGTTTGAGCCCAGGTGTCATCTTTCAGGTGGCTGAGAGCCCACATCACAGGAGGCCAGTGGTTCTGGGCTGAGCCGTTCATGCTGTGTCTTCTGGCACCAGTTGTAGAGGGAGAACAGACGTACATTCGGCTGCACCGTCTGTAAAGCACGAGGTTTGGTCCCTTTAAGGCCTTAGGCACCAGGAGCCACCCAGCTCCCCACGTGCTTGTGATTCTGGGCTGCAGCCTGTGCTGTGTCCCAGCGCCCCTCTCCACGGCCCACCAGTATCTCATCACAAGGATGTGCCACTGTTACTTGTTTACCTGCTGGACATTTGGGCTTTTGACTTTTGACTTTTATAGATAGCGCTGCTGTGGTCGTTCACATGTGAGTCTTTGAGAGACTTCTGTTTTCATTTCACTATAGCTCCTAGGACAGGTGTGTGTGTAACGTCCAGAATCCGGGGGCCCAGCTCATCCTGCTGCCTCTGGGCTTTTTATGCTCGCCAGGCAAGCAGGTGTGCGTCCCGGGTCTGGACGTGTGTTTGCGTGGACTGCTTGTGCTCGGCGGCTTTTCAGAGACTTCTTGTGCTTGTGTTCACACTCCTGCGAGGTGTCTGTTTCAGCCTTTCGCCCATTTTTGGTTGAGTTGTTCATTGATGCTCTTGGTGTTCAGTTGTGAGACTTCTTTTTTGTCTGGGTGCAAGTCTCCTATTTGATTCAGGTGTTCGGAGTTTCTCAAGTTTTAAATCCTGATGAAGTCCAATTTACAATACTTTCTTTTGTGCTTAGTCTTCAAGTTCACTTAATTTTCTCTGTCACTTCTGTTTTAAGGAACTCACTCTGTGAGGTTTTCGAAAATTTAATTGTATTTTTAAGGTTTAAAATTTCCTTTTGCCTCCTTAAAAATATTTTCTATTTCTTTATTGTAAATTCTTATTTTTTTTTGTTCCTTCCAAGTGTGTTTTCTTTTATCATAGGGAGCGTGGTTATAATAGCTGCCTTAAAGCCTTTGACAGCCCCAGCATTTTGATCAGCTTGGGATTGGCATCATTGGTTCTTGAGAATTGGTCACGTTTTCCTAGGTTTTTTTTGCATGGCAGTTATTTTAAATTGTGTTGGGACATTGTGAGTGTCATTTTTGTAGACTCTAACTCTGCATGTTATTTTTTATAAGGCTCTGGAGAACCCTGATGGCCTATTTTGGCAGGCAGCCTGTCTGGTGAGGCTCCAGTGGGAAATCTTGCCTCCCCATCCTTGAGTGGAGGTCAGGATCATAGCTCCCTCAGCTCAGTTCCCCAGGCATCTGCTTCGCTAGTTTGGGTCTATCCACTAGTGACTTGGAAATCTTTGCTAGCCAAGTGTGGACCTCTGAGCCTTTGCTATGTTGAGTTAAGGGGGTCCTCTTCTCTGGCTGTCTCCCCTCTTGGATTCCCTCCACACATACACATGTCCTGTCCTTTCTAGGTACCCCTTTTCCTGGTGTTTCCGGCCAGAAAGACCGTGTTTCTATCAGAGTTGCAGCTATTGGTGTTCCCTAGGCCACGCCATGTGGAAAGTGAGGGGACGGTGTTGGGGGGCTAGTCCAGTGTGACTGTCCTCTGCTTGTGGCCCACCCCCGAAGCTCAGGGGCTATGTTTGTATCTGTCTGGACTTGTCTTTGCTTTGTGGTCACTGGGGGTAGAACGGAGCTGTGCCACGTGTCTCTAGGGCTTGAAGGGCTTGGTGTGGCTATTTAGTCCCTCTGTTCTGCCCTCTGGGGTCAGGCTGGACAAGGCTAACCCCTCATTTTCATTAAGATTTTTCAGGTTATCAGACACACTTTGCAGTGATTCATTGAGCAAACACTTGTTAAACATTTAAGTTCCAGGTCTGTAAAAGATGAGTAAGAACTAGTTTTCTTGCCCCGTAGAATTCATGGTCCAGGGGGTGGAGACGGGTGACGAAGGCATGTCAGGAAACCACTGTGTTGGCATAGTGGGCACAAACCACTAGTCAGTATTCAGTGTAGCCAGCTTGCAGTTCTCAGGAGGTGGGGGTGGGGAACAGGGCAGAGCAGGGTGGACAGAGTGCGTCTCTGGGCGGTGAGCCGAGGCCCAGCACCGTGAGTGTGCTGAACGTCCCCGTGCAGGAGGCGGTCCCATGGGGCAGGTGCGTGTGTGCAGGTGAGTCACAGCAGTTGAGGCCTGAAGG
Source organism: Crocuta crocuta (assembly GCF_008692635.1). Taxonomy (NCBI): domain Eukaryota; kingdom Metazoa; phylum Chordata; class Mammalia; order Carnivora; family Hyaenidae; genus Crocuta; species Crocuta crocuta. The sequence continues at coordinate 8,190,316 of NW_027551562.1, read as the reverse complement.
TACATGTCCCAGGCAGCAGCGGCCTTTGGATGCTTTCCTGCAGAGCTTTCATTTCCCTGTGCCCTCGAGGTTCTCTCCTGCTCCCCGTGGCTGAATAAAGTGCCAGCGTGGCTGCTGTAGATGCTGGGAAATGACGCCAGCTACCACCGCCACTTGGGTGTATCCTGAGTGCTCAGCGCGTGGCTCATGGCTTTTAAAAAACTCACTACTACACTCTGGGGTTGGCATCATTATCCTTATTTTTACAGCAAGAAAATGCTTTAAAAGGCCAAATGATGTGCTCAGGATGACACAGACATTGAGACAGAGCCGAGATACAAACCCAGATTTCCTGTCTTCGCAGCCCTGAGAGCCCCGCTCACCCTGCACTGAGCTTGGGACTTCAGACGGGAGGGCCCTGGCGGGTCCCTCTCCCCGAGCTTGGCGCACACCTTCCAAGCCTGTGCCAGGGAAATCTGTTTCCTGTTCCTGTTTGTTTTCCTTATTTAATTTAGGAAAGAAGAGCTTTAACTCAGAATCAATGAAATGTGTAATTAGATGTAATAGCACTTTTTTTTTAACTAATGGCAACTGATTTAGTATGATTGCGGCATTTTTGTTAACAAAATGGGGGCATTTCATGGCCTTAAATCAGTCTGCTCTGTACTGAGTGGTTCTATCTGGGAAGGGGGTGGATAATGCTTCAGCCACATTAAAAGCTTTCAGGGTGCCTCTTAGTTGAGCCAACATTTTCTCAAGCACCCACGTGCCAGGCATGGTCCTTTGCACTGGGAAGGGGGGCCAGGTTATGTCTTTGCTTGTCACGTGGGGAGAAACACACACTCAGTGCTGATCTCGTCAATAGACACTTTTCAGAGAAACTACTAGAAGCGCAGAGAGTGAGAAGGGAGGTGGTTGGAGAGCAGGTGACTCAGCCAGGTGAGGGTGGGCCAGGTAAGCAGACTGCTGTGTGAGTGTGAGCATGGCGGGGGTTGGAGGCGTAGGGACAGAGGCACCTTAGCTGCGGTGACGGCAGGATGCAGCTGGAAGCCTGCGCAGTTTAGCACCTGGACGTGCTGTGGAGAAGTCACTGAGCTGTTTTGTCAGTGTCAGGCAGCGGGCGGAGGCTGGCACGGACCGCCCCCGACCTCGTAACCACTTGACCCGGCCCCCTCCACTTTGCGATGGTGCAGATGTGATGCGTATACAGTAGACGCCGCACTTGGGATTTGGAACGTGGACCTTTCCCTGGGCTAGTGACGTGCTGGGGGCGACCCTCTCTCGTCATGTGGGGTGGTGACAGTGGCCACAGCTTCCCATCAGCTGAAGATCACGAGGGCCCACAGTCGACACCGAAAACCATTCTGTGCCCACAGGGCCATTCTGTCACTTTGTATACAGTGTTCGTTATGTTACAAAGGATGGTCAACACTAGCCTCGTGAGAGTGTTGTGAGCACGTTCAAGGTGGGTGCGGCTCAGCTGTGGTGGTCTGTAGGTTGGGTGTGTTACAAGGATCTTGACCTGACGATACTTTGAACCCCGGATGGGCTTATTGCGATGTGGCCCCTTCTATGTTGCTGCTGTCGAGACAGCTCTGGTGCAGTACCATTGGGTACTAGATCACAATAGCTGTTCGTGGAAATAGGGCCAATTTAGGCCCCTGTTCTTGTTTTCCTTCCCACTTGAGTTCAGGACTCAGGTCTTCCCCAGGATCACTGCCCACCCTCCCCACCAGGGCCGGCCTCCCTCTGGCCTCTCCAGCCCATCCCCCATCAATGCAGCACCAGGCCCCCTCCATCCCTCAAAATGAAATCGAGGGTCTCATGGTGCCATCCCCTCTGATGGTGTCGTCCATTGGTCCTTCTGGGGCTGGCGCCGCACCCAGGACCATGGCCCGCTCCCTACACTGCCGTGAGGCATCCGGGCCCTGCTGTGCCCCGGCTCCTGTCTGACCCCTTGCATCTCCCCGGCTCACACTGCTAGTGTAGACTCGTCCTGCACCCAGCATCCTGCAGATGGCTATGCACAGATGGAGCAGGGCCTGGCCCAGAGGAGGGCCACGTACATGTTAGGGGCTCCTCTTTTAGAAAGTTCGTTCCTCCCTGGCACTCTCGCCTCTTTGAAAGAGTTTTGGCCTTCAGGAAATGTATTCTAATTTTTATTTGCTCCAGGGAATCTCCTTTAATTCTGTATCTCTGTTTGACAAATAGTCTGTATATATGCTGTTTGCTGGCTACGCAAAGTCTGTTTTGCACACAGATGATAATTAGGCAATTTGTCAGCCCCTTTGAGAATTCCATACCTTGGGAACTTCATTTTTCTTGGGGCAATGCTCTTTTGGATCTGAGCCACTGCACCAGCCTCCACACTGGCCCTCACAAGTAACTCCCATGGCCTCCAGCCTTCCATCTGGCTTCTTCTGTAAGCATAGGAATGACTGCTGCCTCCCTTCCGCCAAACCTCCTTGACCCCATTTGTCTAAACAAAGCTCTGGAAGCTCTAGAAACCACTTGGTGGGACCAAGCTCCTCTGAGGCCGGCCTCCACCTAACTGCTCTCCTAGGCAAGTGCGAACCCTTCAGATCCAGGGCAGCTTGTGGACGTTGCGATCCGTGTCCTGGGCACAAGGTACAGGGGGCTTGGGAGAGGAGGGCAGGCTGGCAGTTAGAATGACATTGCTGTCAGGCAGCCCCTGGGGCAGGAGGCCTGGACTGGGGAGTGGGGAGGAGGCAGGGGCAGGTCTGCACAGCCTGGAATCGCAGACCCGGAGGGCAAAGGGGAAGGAGGAATGCGGCCCTGCAGGAGGTGATGTGGAGCAAGAAGGGCCAGGAGGGGTGTGTCTGGTTTGAGGGATATTGATTTGAGGTGCCAGCGGGAAGGTAGGGCCGCAGTGACAACAGCAATACAAGAACCGGCACTTTTAAAAGGCTTTCTCGGGGCACCTGGGTGGCTCAGTCGGTTAAGCGTCCGACTTTGGCTTACGTCATGATCTCATGGTTTGTGGGTTCGAGCCCCGTGTTGGGCTCTGTGCTGACAGCTCAGAGCCTGGAGCCTGTTTCGGATTCTGTGTCTCCCTCTCTTTCTGTCCCTCCCTGTTCACGCTGTCTCTCTCTCTCTCTCAGAAATTTAAAAAAAAAAAAAAATTAAATAAATAAATAAATAAATAAAAGGCTTTCTTACTACTGAGCACACACTGTCCTAGTCAGCCCACAGGTCACCTCCTTGTGGATAGGCCGTGGGGTCCTTGCAGGGGAGACACACCTGAGGCTCCCTGTCCAGGACCCTGGGGGGACTCCGCGAGTGTTATAAGTCCAAGGCTGTCTCTGGCGAGAGAGCCGAGTCCGCAGAGGCGACTCACGCACGTCAGGGCTCGGCCCTGGGGACCCGTCAGTATCTGCCAGGCCACCTGTGACCCTTTCTGGGCCACACTGCGATGTGAGGGGACTTCGCTCCCCTGGACACAGGGCGCTTCTGCTCCCCTGACCCCTGAGATTGGCGTGCTGATCCCACCACACGCCGCCGGTGGTCGGAGTCCCGGCTTCCTCCTGTAGGATTCAGGCTGTGCCGTGATGACACTTACCATCCGGGTGATGGTGACATTGTGGAGACCCTAGCAGCACTCCTGGCCCGTGAGGGAGGGGACCACTCCACAGGCGCAGATGTAGTCGGGGACCCCTGACCCCTGCGGAGGCCGTCCCCGTGGCTCACAGAGAACCCCCATCACCAGGGCAGGTGACTGCAGGCACGTGTCCTGTGGAAGGCAGGGGACCGTGCGTCCGAACACAGAAAGACTTCTGTCCACAGGGCTGATAACAACATGCTAATTTTTACAGGCTCAGCTCCATTTAATAGGAACATATTTCTACAAGGGAATTTTTATTTCCATGGAGGGTAATTGAAACACTGTTGCCCTTGAGCATGTCCGGTCTATTTTCCTTTACCTTTGAAATTGGCAGCGTGCCCGATCCTTCTGCCGCGCTCTGACCGGTCCCCCTGTCTGACCCGTGTGTAGCTGCCCCACGAGAGCTGTTTTAGGTTATTTATTTCTGTGGGTTCTTCTGCATCTGATTAGCTCAATGAGGCAAACCACCACGGTCCATCTTAAACCCCGATGTCAAAAGTACTTCCATGTATTTCTCGTGCGTTCTTTCTATGGTAACATCCTAGGGGAAAACCTGCCAGAGATGTTTGCTCCCCTCTCTCTGTCTCCTCATTTCTCTGGGCTGGGGTTATGCCAGGGGGCGTCCGCGTCTACCCCTAGTCACCGAGTAGGTTTGGGACCCCTCTCTTGTGTGATCCTTTGTGATGCACTTGCATCACAAGCAAGGTTGCCTTCTCACTTTAGAGTCTTGCCCTCCTCTGATCATGCTCTCTCTCTCTCTCTCTCTCTCAGAAATAAATTTTAAAAAATTTAAAAAAAAAAGGAATTGTGAGCACAAATTATATGCCAGGAGGTTCAAATTAATTCTCCACAGTCCTGACTGACTTCAAGGGAGGGTATCCATTGTACAGATGGAGAAACTGAGGCCTGCAGACACTGGGATAACTCACTCTGACCGCAGAGCTCACGGGTGACAGAGGATGGATTAGAACCCGTGCTCCCTTGTCCGCACTGTTGCCCCTGCTGGGCGAGGCCTCACATGAGGCGACCGCCCTGGATCCCACGCGCTCACCTGAGGACCCAGACTCCTTCACAAGGTGCTGCTGAGGCCGCGGGGAAGAAGGCACCGAGCCTGGCTTCTCCCTGCCTTTCCCAGACCTGCGGATCCAGCAGGCCGGCCGGTGAGGATGGGAAAGCTGTCCCCGTGGGAGGCCAGGTGGAGGGAAATCAGTTAGCAGCGACCCCGGCGAGCAGTCCGCACTCTGCTTGCTGCCGTCCAGAGCTGGGGAGTGGCTGGCGGCCTGATGACATTGAGGGTGAGTCTCCTTTTACTAGGCGCTGTTTTCTGTGCTAAGGAAGGCACTTACGGGTTCTAAAATAAATGTTCACCTACAGACATGCAAGCTAAGCATTGTGCTGCCACACACGTGGCTGAGATAGAAGGAGGCACTCCTGACATCCGACTCTGTGGACCTGGCTTTCTGCGGCGGGGTCACGGTCTCCCAACGCTGGAAGCATCATTTGTTTCATTCTCTTCCTTCTCACACAGAATAAATGTGTGCAGAGTTTATAAAAGAAGTATCTGCAAGTGAGGGCTATTTCTGAGGATGCACCTGTACCCTTTCCAGGGGTCCCAGAGCAAGTTCAGCACCCTGGCTACGCGGTCCTGTCCCGGGCGGGGTGGGCATGGACGCCGGCCATCACTGGGCGCCTCAGAGGTTTGGAAGGCAGGCTGGGCAGGCAGGGACACCTCCCAGGAAGGCTGTTTCCGGCCGGGTCTGCAAGGGTGGATGGAGTTAGTTCCCTGGAGGGGGGGCGGGGTGAGCACCAGCAGCCAGCATTCCAAGGCAATGGGCCCCAGTAGAGTCTGGCTTTTTTATTTTTATTTTTTAAACTAACACCTGGTGACTGTGTGGGGCTGTTTCCCTCTTGTGAGCTCAGTTCACCCTTCTGTAAAATGGGTGAGTATAGAATGGGACAATACGAGCAGGAGCTTTCTCGGTGCCACAGGGGGTGTCTTCACTGGTCCCTCTCTCCTGTGGAACCAGCCGGACTCTGATTAAGGAACCACGGTGTTCAGACCCGACAGTCAGTCTTTTGAGAAGTTGCCTTGCCAGTGAGAGGCCACTGTCACCTGACAGCCACTCTAATCCCTACCTGGGCTTTCCCTGAGCGCATAGAATCCAAACTAAAGAGGTAGGTAGGTTCGAAACACCTTCAGTTCACGACGACGAACTTGAGATTCAGACAAACTGAACACCTCAGCAATGCAGACTTTACCAAAGAGCCCGGGCACCGATCTGCCTGACCCAGGCTTCTGCTCAATCTGCCCTAGAATAGTGACTTTGCAGCCTGTGCACGGAGCAGACGGGGTGGGGGGCGGAGCGTCCCAGGCTTGTTCCTAAGCTGCACCGACCCGTAGTCCAGTCCTCGGGCCTTGTAGCTGCTCTGACTGCAGTGGCCACAGGTGTGGCAGG
>NW_027551562.1:8124160-8184248 GCF_008692635.1 Crocuta crocuta | reverse complement strand
GAGCACCCGCCATGTGTGCGCCCAGAGTTTGGGGGGAGCGGGGATGCCTGTCTGGACCCGTCCACTCACTGCCTGCCTCAGGCTCCAGGCTCTCCAGGCCTGGTTAGGAATTCCTCACCTCCGTTGGCTGTCTCTGTGCCTTGGGCAAGTTATTTTTGCAGTGCACATATTTAATCCCTCTCCGGGAGGCTGTGAACGTGGAGATGATGGCGGTGAAGCATGTTGATGGCCCCCGGGTGGCCGTGGTTGGCGCCATCGCTGGTGATGCTCTGATTGGGTTGCGCTAGGCTTGGTTGTTTAGAATCCAATGTATCTTTTCTCTTCAATTAAAAAGAATGGTTTTTCTTTGTTATAATTGATCTATGATGCCTAAGAAGAAAATTATCTTCTTTGGGTGTGATCCCAATGTTAATGTTCGTGCTGTTTTCTTGCCTGCTTAGCGCCCCTCCTCGGGATGCACGCCTCCTCAAGGTTGACCGCTTCCTTTCACTCAGATTGTACTTCATTACGAAACAGAGCAGGCCAGTAGAGCGAGCAGACGCCCATGTGACGCGGCACATAAATTTAGAATACCAGTCTTATAACTATCAATTATCTCCCAATGAAAGTTCAATTTAATTATATGTGGATAGTCCTTCTAAATCCAACTCCCTGATTTGTATTTAAATGTCATCATTATGACTTCCCTGGTGAGGTTATCAGCTGTTCAAAGACTGAATCATATGATATTTTAAAAACCACCGCTTTTATATAGGCTCTTCGAAAATCACAGCACCTTTTCCTAGTGCCAACTCTTGACTATTATTGTCACATTTGGCCATAAAATTAAGCATGAAAATTGGCATTCAGTAGTCGTATTAATTTTATTTAACTCTAGCTACTCAGAGATGGACAGAATGGAGTAGTGGTAGGGCCTATCTGGCAGGGAGGCCAGGGAGCCCACCCAGGATACTGCATGGAGACTCCCAGCCGCATTTGAAATGAGAGTGTCCGCAGTCCCATGAGCAGTCCCATAACCCCGAGATTACCTCCGAGCTCCACAGTGCTGTGGACTCCGCGTCCCTGACGTGGGATTAACCACCGTGACAGTAGGTGCTGTTTATACGACGCTGCCTGCATGCTGGGCACCGGACTGACCATTCTGTGTCTTCCATCTCACGTAAGCCACACAGAACCGCACAAGGTGGGGTTCAGCCCCAGGCTCAGCTGCAGTGCTCTGCACACCCCAGGGCACTTGTTTGGGTGACAGCCGTCTCTCAGGAGGAAATGTGTGGTGAGGCTTTGTGCAGTTGGCCAAGCCTTGTGGGGAGCCGGTGCTTGAGCGCTGTTTTAGAGGATCTGAAGTGGTCCTGTCCTGACAGGTGTGTGTGGGGCCTGAGCCTCCCCCCTACCTGGGGTTCAAGTCTGGTCCTTTCTTCTAATCCAGAGGGATCCTGACAAAGTGCCAAGTGTGTTTACACACAGGATCAGACTTCTTAATGACATGACCCGAGCCAGCAGGTGTTCCTCCCATTTCAGAAAACAAGGTTGGGTTTCAGGAAGTTACAGAGCTTGTGGAGGATGGACAACTGAGAAGCACTCACGTGGAGCTGGCCGCCGAGCCCCGGAGAGTGTTCCTTGGTTCGCAAATGGCCGGGCACTTCCCAACTCGGCCTGTTCGCCAGGGACCAGTCTCATCCTGGTGTCCCTTGCAGATGCCCTCCCGCTTCTGAGACTACACCGGACAGGGAGCCCAGAGACCAGATTCCCACCCCAGGTCAGCCCCTGGCCATAGATCAGTCACTCTTGCGCTCAGCGCCATGCCACCGCTTGATTAAAAAAAGAGACCGTGTTATTTGCAACAGTATAGATGGACCTAGAGGGCATGGTGCCAAATGAAATAAGCCAGACAGAGTGGGACAAACACCATATGATTTCACTTCCACGTGGAAACTAAACACACACAAATATAACCAAACAAGGAACAGAAAGAGATGCATAGACACAGAGAACAAACTAGTAGTTTCCAGAGGGGAGGCAGGTGGGTGACAGGCAAAATATAAGCCACAGGGATGAAACATAGAGCATAGGGAGCGTAGTCCATAGTACCGTAATGCTTACTGTCAGCAGCATTCAGGTGGTGCCTAACTTTTGAATCACTATGTTGTACACGCAGAACTAATATATACCAATCACACTTCAAAATGAAAACAAATATTTAAAAGTAGGTAGAAACAAACAACAAGAACAGCAGAGACATCCTGGTGAAAAGGTGTGTGAAGGATGATTTCCATGCTGGCATGAGCGCCTGGTGAAGACCGGCGGTGCTGCCGCTATGCAACGAGCTCTTGCAGCTGCCCCGACAGCAGGTGTGCTTGCCGTGGGTCCTTGCCCACCTGCTTTACTCTCCTTTTTATCTCTACTGAAGATAGTGTTTTCCAGTTTCGCTGTGATTTGCCAGAGGGTCAGCTGTGTTTTTGGATTATTTTTCAGACACTTTTTTGTGGGGCGGTGGATTGCACAAATACTCTCCGATCTGTGTTGCTTCACCACCGAGAAGAAGTTTCACAGGGGTGTGAGCTTAAGCCCGAGTGAGGAGGGCTCTGTGTGGGAAGTTGTCCTCGGCAGGGAGGTGGGGATGCCGTGGCCTGGGGAGTGCTCACTAACTGAGGAGATGGGTGTGCCTCTTCCTGTGCGTGACTCTGATCCTTACCTGGGCTGATGGAGGCCTGGGTGAGAACACGTGAACCCTCTCAGCCCTCCCTCCACGAGGTACTGCTGTCTGCGTCTCCGGTTAGGCGTGGAGTGGGCGTCCAGCTCTGCACCAGGGCTCTGTCCACCAGTGGCCTGCCCCCACTTCCCCAGTCGCCGTCATCCCCAGGAACACTGTTGTCCCCAGTCCGTGTGGCTTTCTGACAGAAGCAGCAGCCTCAAACCATGATGGCTGAAGCCAGTGAGAGGGCTGGACTGCGAGCAACGACCCCGCCCAGGGTGCCCAGCCACCCCCCCACGGCGCTGTCCCTGGTGCTGCACGTAATACAGCAGGTTCCCGTGGGGTGAGAGGTCACTCATCAAGACTGGGCTCTAGGAAAATGGGTTGTCGCCCGCTGCCCTCTCCTTCCTGGCGGTGATGTCTGGGGGCTGTGCTCTGAGACCACGTAGTGATGTCGAGGCTGTGATCCTAGTCGGTACTCAGTTTCTTGGTACCTCAGCATCAGCGTCTGTGGGAGAGGAGGGGTGCTGCCCCTGGGATGCTCACAGCTCTGTCACAGGTGGTGGGGGAGTGGCGGTTTATTCACATGGCAGCAGGCTTCGCGGTCATTAGGTCTGTGTCCCAGTCCAGCTCTGCGCACAGCATGAGCAAATGGTAATTTCCTTTTAGGTGCTCCGCCTGGGCAAGAGAGCGAGCCAAGTGGAGCGAAAAACAAAACAGTGGTACTGAGTCTGAGCTGAGGCCCTTGACGTGGGGCAGTAGCTTGTACTCACAGAGCCTCCTCACAGCTGTGAAAGAGCAAACCGCACCCATCCTTACGTTTGCTGTAATAAGAAAGATCAATGTGTGTGCAGGGTACTTAGCATAGGGCCTGGCACATAGTAGGTGTCCGTTACATTTCATTTTCTTTCCCCTTCCGCCTCGCGGGCACACATGGCTATGATTTCATCAAGGCTGGAGAGGGTCATGTAGTCTGATGCTTACTTCATCAGAGATTGTTCAGAAAAGCCCTTCAGGTGATTACACAAATGTAATCCTAATGACCGCAGCGTCCGTTTCTGGCCCTGGGGATCCAGCCTGCCAGGGACGCTTTCTCCTTCTGTGTTTAGCAGGAAGATCCTGGTATCCAGAACGTTTCCAAACCCCTTTTAAAGGTGAAAGTTATTAGTTCCTTTTGGGTTATCAGGTGATGAACTGGAATTGGCCTTTTTAGTGAAACTTAGGAATATTCTGACCTTTAGCTAAAAGAGAGCACTTGTTTGGTTTACAATCCCTTCGAGGTGGGGGACTAGGAAGAGCCTACACTGAGTGAGAAATTAGAGGCACCCCTGCTGGACATGTAGACCCCTCACAGGGGAAGAAATGTATGTACGAAAAATGGCTAATAAGGTTCTCAAAAAAGTGTTCAATTTCAGGAGCGATTCAGACCTGCAAATTAAAACATCAGTGAGGTAGCATTTCGCCTCTTCCTAGCAAAAATGGAAAATCGATCATGGCCAGTATTGGCAGGGGTGCAGGGAGAGGGGTACCAGCCTCGTCGCCTGGGGCGCGCATCACAGCAAACGCCTTTCCGAGAAGGAACTTGGCATCCGCCTGCCAGCCTTGACCTTTTCCACCCTCTCAATTCAGTCTCTGCTTCTAGATATGGACCTCAACACGCAGCGTAAATGCAGACAGGAAATTGAAGCACAAAGATGTTTAGGATGGTTTTCAGTAGTAAGTTTTTAAACATGGAAAATATCTGAAAATAGGGGAATTGTTCACTAAGCGACGATAGGGCTGTGTGATGAGATGTTCTACAGACTGATTTTTAATGATGTGAACGTGTTCATAGTATATTGAGAGAATAAAACAAGATATAAAGTTCACGTATATATGTGTGCACTTGTATAAAATGAAACAGATGATAACATACACTTATAACAGTTTGAACTGCATTAAAATACAAATACTTAGAAAAAAGATTCTAGAATTAAAGTGTTACAATTAAGGTTGAGTCTTTTTTACTTTATTGTGCTTTTTGCTGTTTTCCCAACTTTTTCCGGTAAGCCTGTCGACTTTTACAAGCAGAAAAGAGAGTCAGTGTGACTCTGAAATGTCGTTCTTGCTCCAGAATGCCGTGTTCTATGTACGCACACAAGTCTCTTGTTCTTGGGGGGTCACTGGGCTTCAGACATCTCCCGGCAAAGGCCGTACATTTGTTGACACCCCAGTAGTTCTCTGCAAGCTGTTATGGTTGTTGGGGTTGAAAATTGGGTGTGTACACCCTGAACTGGGAAGCGATTCGTCTCGTCTCCGGGTTTTCCCAGGGAATAGCTCCAGGGCCGATTCGAGCACGCTGCGTTTGGCCAGATAGTTTTGGCCACAACACAATCTGGGATGACACAGACACTCACTTTGATCCTTTGACCAAATGACTCTGTCAACTTTCAGTTGAGCCAGAACTGCGGGGCCCTCACATGAAGAAAACCTCTTCTTCCCCTTCTCCTTCCATCTATCCATGGAACACCCCTTTACTGAGCACCTCCTGTATGCTTGATTCTGTGCTAAGAGGCAGGGTTGCAAGCATCAGTGAGACACAGCCTCTGACAGCATGAAGGTCATGGTCGGGAGCCAAGGCAGGCTACAAGGAGCTAATTAGAGCATGTACACCCATGTGCTACCTGGCATCTACACGTCAGGTGCCATAGGGTCTGGGGGTATAGCACAAGGACACAGGTGCAGAGGTCAGGCAGCAGTGAGGGGAGGAGGTGAACGCTGGTCCAGGCTGTCAGGGAACGTGCTTAGTTCACATGTTCGTTTCCACAGGGAGTCATTGGCTGAGTTGCAGTGTGCCAGGCGTTATCCAGGCCTGCGAGACTGTGGAGCAAGACCACACAGACCTCTGTCCTCAGGGAGCTAAACTGCAGTACAGCTGATGGACAGTGAAGCCCACAAATACGTGTTTACGGCTTGTAGTAAATGCTATGGCAGAAGTGAATGCTGCCGTGGAGGGAGGCAAGGGGGAGATAGGAGGGTGCTGCTGTGGGGGTGGGGCGTGCCCAGAAGCTCAGACCTCGAGAGTGCGGGGCTCCACCTGCACATGGGTCAGGAGAAGCAGCACTAAGACTGAGGCAGAAAGAGCCTGCTGTCTTCTAGAAACTTCCAGAAGGTGGAGAAGGCTGGACACAGCCAGCAGGCAGGGAGGCTTTGTGGAGGATGTGTTAGTTGAGCAGAAACCTGAAGGGCAGGGTGTCACAAGACAGGGTCCTGGGTGCGGGGGCCAGAAGGAGACAGGCGGGGCGTAGCTGGCCAGGCATGGTGTGTGTGAGCAAGTCCTGTGGCTGAGGGTAAGGTGGGGGTGATGGGCAGGGCCCTGATGAGGAGACTTTGGGGGCTCCCGGGGTCGAATAATTGCTAGTCCTCTCTGATCTTCTACACGGGGTCCCGTCTGCCTTGTCCTGTTCTAGAAATTACATTTCCTTCGGGGGATGCAAGTCTGCTCTGAGGTTGGGAGCTCTGGCTGTGTCTTCAGCTCTAAACTGTGTGTTGGACCAGCTCTGAAGCCAGCACTACCCTGGGAGTCTATTATTTCATTTTCTTGGAACGAATCCGTTATGAATTACTAACGATAATGATTCATTATACCGTCTCACGCTGGCATGTGCTGATTCTCCAACAGCCAGCAGAAGACATTGCCCTGCTGATTAATTCTCTGCTATTTCCCGCCCCCCCCCCTTCTCTTAGAATGGCCATTCAAGTGGACAAGTTCAACTTCGAGAGTTTCCCAGAATCCCCTGGGGAGAAGGGACAGCCTGCAAATCCGAAGCAGCTAGAGGAGGAGAGGCAGGAAGCCCGCGGCCTGGAGATCGACAGCAAGCTGGACGTGCACTGGAGAATCATATCCTTTTCACGGTGGCCGCCTTGGCCTGGCACACCCCGCTCGGGGGCTCTGCCCACTGGGAAGGACCCAAGAGGGCTTCACTGTGGCGCCGTAGGCACACACATCTTAGCTGGGGCGTGTCAAGGAGACAGGACTCCACAAACGAGGTATCGATTCAGGATGAGGAAAGGCCATTCCCCTGGAATGTCTTGGATCATGTGTTTCTTGCCGGTGGGGATGTCTGTGTTAGTGACCCAGTCTCGTGCCCTGCTGTCATTGCTGGACCCCAGGAGTGCCATACACTGACCATTCCCCCCAGGACGCAGCTGTCCGGGAGACTGAAATTGGACTGCACGGCTAACCGAGGCAGGGGAATACTGAGGGGCTTCACAGGGACGGTGCTGCCCGAGGGTGCCTGGGGCAGCCCTGGCCCCGCTGTGAACGTGAGATGTGCCCGGCTCACAGCAGGTGCTCTGCCCCTGAGAGGATCCCAGGCACGTTGTGTGAGCATTCGACTGTCTCACAGAGCACCTGCTCTTGGTTGGGAATTGGTCGAGACACTTAGGCCAACATGGAAAGAGGGGCCTCGGTGCAGCTTCGTGGCCCCATGGGGTGTGGCTCGCCAGCTGGGGACCCCATGCACTTCAGGGGCACAGTGGGGTATCGTGCCACGTCTGTGAGGTTCAGGGGTAGAAGCTGTGTGGGCGTGGGGCCCTCGGGGAAGGCTCCCCAGAAGGGGGGCATTAGAGTGGCTTTTGTAGGGCGAGTAGACGTTTCTTCAAGGGATGAGGGTGGGGGGTGCCCAGCGGTCCCAGTGTGTAAGAGGAGGGATGGCTCATTCAGAGTGGCTCCCAGGGAACGGCAGTTCTGATGGGGATGACTCACACGTGTGCTGTATGGCCTCAGATCATTCTAGACTGAAAATTCCCTGGATTCTAGAAAGATCCTCAGTCTGCAGGTGGCAGTTTCCAGGAGTAGAGACATGTTGCTTTTTGCCCACTACAGTGGATCTGAGGCTGGTAGTCCCTGCCCCCAAGGAGCGGGGACAAAATAAGCCAGCATTTGGGAGCAAGACACTAAACCCAGTCCCTGGAGATTCAGAACCTCAGTGGCACACCACGGAGTTGAGGTGTTTGCCTTTGTACAGAAGGCGGTGGAAAGGAGGGATGAATGGGGTCCTCCCTGTCTCGGGCCCACCCAGAGCTCAGCTTGGGGTTGGAGCCCAGCCAGTGCCTACTGGCGACAAAGCCCAGAAGGAAGCAGCATTCACCTGCACACCCGGCCATCTCCTTTACCCCTCCTGTCTCTGACTCATGCGCTTGCACCCCTGGGGAGAGGTTGGCTGGGTCGCCTCTGAGTCCAGCCAGGACATGGTGAGGCTGGCTGCCCGGTGTGGGGTGGCCTGTCCTTAGGGAAGATTGAGAACCCTGCCCCCCACCCTGTTCTGCTGGGAGATAGCAGAGCTCTCTGTGGCCGTGATGCTGATGCTGGGGTGGGGGGCTTGGGGTGGAGGTACCGTAACCTCTAGATGCTCATGTCCCCCCGTGAGCCGGGACATGCCCTGCTCCTAGGCCTCCGGGCTTGAGTTTCACGCAGGTAGCTTTTCTCAGACCAGCAGGCCAGGCTGCGAACGAGTTCGCCTCTGCCCCGTGGAGGAAGGGGCAGTGTGTGTGGGGGGGGGGGCCGGCAGGAAGGCACCTGTCTCCTGAGTGTCTCACTCTGGGTGAAGATAGAAATAGGGAGCCTCGGAATCGGGGGGTATGTTGCACCCCTCACCCCTGCTGGTAGGGTTACGGCAGCACCTGCTGGTGACGCGCCTGCCCCTTCCTAGGTGCTGCCCAGGGCTGGCCCGGTCGTCGTCCATGGTCTCAGGTCCCAGTCTGCGGGATGACAACCTGTCCAGTTCACGCGGAGGAAGGGGGAGAGCAGGCGCTTAGCAGGAGCCGTTAGTCGTCCTGCAAGCCAGCAGCCCTGGCAGGATGTGGTGCCTTCTAGACGGATGCTGCTGGCCATCAAAATGCTTACGTTCTTTGTAAACACTGACCCAAAACATGCTGAAAATGTCTTTGGGTTTCTCTGCTTTTAGCTCTGCCTCCTTTAAGAGGTGACATCCCCATTTTCTGTATTTGCTTAATCATGCAACAGATATTTATTGAATATGTACCATGTGCCAGGCACATCTGTCTCCTAGATGTACTGATGGGAAGTTTTTGAGAGACCGTCCCTGCAGGTGGATTCCATTAAAGAGAATGAACAGTAGGACATCTCTCTCTCTCTCTCTCCCTCTCTCTCTCTCTCTCTCTTTCCCTCTCTCTTTCATCTGGTAATGACATCTGGCATGGGATGAATAGCAGACTTCTGCTATTGTAAACCTGGATTCAAGCAGATGGAAAGACCAGAGATTGAATTGGCTAATAATTTTATGATGCATTTTAGTAATATTTTCTCAATATTTAGACTTTATACCAAAATTCGAGCCTAATTTGACACTCATCTAGAGTAATGAAAGTGGCCCACATGTAGCACGTAAGGCGAGCTAGGCACATTTCCGTGGCGACTGTGGACCCGTGAGTCTCTGGGCCCGTCAGCGTCACATCTGTAACACCAGAGCAGCCGACGGGAACTCCGGCCCCCCCGCTGACCTGTGTGACGAGCTGTGTGTATTGTCGTGCTCCTGTGCTGGGGTCCTGGACGTGCCCCCAGGCTAAGGGGACGAGCAGACACAGAGATGGGCTCTTACAGTGAAGCCTGGAAGGGCTGAGACGGGAGCCTTTCTGTGTGAGCGCCGGCACATTCCGGAGCCCGAGAGCAGCGGGGACCTATGTCGTTCCCTGTGACCAGTAACGCAGCAGGCAGAGCAGAGAGGTGGCAGGGTGCAGGAGCCTCCTGTGCCTGGAGCTGGGCCCTCTGCTCTCCCTCCCTCCCCCTCCCTGCCATGCTCTGAGATCTGTCAGGAAGTTCTTTCTCCCGCATTACTTGTTCCTTGGCGCCAACCTTAGTCGGGTAATTTTCTTTATTCACTTTTCTTATTTTAGAGAGAGTGCATATGAACTGGGGAGGGGGACGGGGCAGAGAGGGAGGGGCACACTCAGCACAGAGCCCAACGTGGCGCTCAGTCTTAGGACACTGGGATCATGACCAGAGCCGAAACCGAGAGTTACTCAGTGGACTGAGCCACCCAGGCGCCCCAGCCTGGTGATTTTTTTAAGGGACTTTCCCTCTTTCTCAAGAGGAACTCGCTTACGTGTGATGTGTGCACCGTTTCCCAGGGGTGGGGTGGTCGGTCTGCACAGGCAGCCTCTGTCCTGGACAGCTGGGCTCATGTGGCAGATGGCGGTACTTTTTGGATGGAATATAATGTCCCCTTACTTTCAGCTCCTTTGCACAGTCTCATTTCCACCTTCTTACCTGCCAGCTACCGCTATCGGACGGTCTTTACTGAACGCGGGAAACCTTGATGTGGCCCAGATTGTTGGTAGCAGATAATAGCATTCCACACATAATCCAAAAGGTGCCTGTGTTTGGCTTTGGGCCAGGACCAAGGATACCACACTGTTGGGACCGGAGCCCAGGGTCAGAGGCCCAGCTCTGCCGTTTCCAGTGGGAGGCTGTGGCCCGAGGGGCCCCTGTGCTCGTCTGTTCAGCCACGGTGAGAACACCTGCTCTAGTTAGCTGTGAGGGTTAGTTCTAATCATCCTGTTACCCTTTTGATCACCTCCCAGGTGTCAACCAAGGTATTTGCTATTTTTTTTAACCCCAAACCTGCAAAAACAGATAAGTACTCTGTTTTTAAAAATAAGTGCATTTTGGAAGTAACTGACCTGAGGGTGACACGGCTGGCCAGACAGTCAGGATCCCAAAACCGGTGTGACTTCCTTGCTGTCTGTGTAAGGCCCCACTTGACCAGGTGTAATCCTAGTTCCTGCCCCTGGAGGGTGTCGGCCCCGTGGGACCCCTTTCCTGCTCCAGAGGAGGCATATCCTGCGCAGAAGACCGTGGGCCGGGCCTCGCCCAGGCCCTCACTTCCGCCTGTGATGGGACCTGCCACAAAGGGTCTGGGACTATAGTTCTGAGTTCCTCGGAGTAGCTGGTTCTGGGGTGCTTGTAGTTTGGCCGTGTCTGTTTTCACTTTCCTTTTGTGGTTCAGGAGAGGAGAGTCCATCAGTGTCTGACGGAGTCTTCCTCATTCTTTGTGGTTGACCTCACGCTTCTGGTCTCCCGAGGAGCCTGGTCCATCACTGACCTCTCCCATCCCGCCTGGCTGGAGCTTGCCCCTTCCGCTGGACTCCGTGCCTAGGTCTCGTTTGCCACTGTCCTTGCAAAGTACAGGGAGGTTTATTTTCCCGCAAGGTCATGTCTCCTGTGCCCGGCTGTGCTGTCTGAGCCCACGCCACACATGGCCCATTCCTTTAGCAGCTGTTGGCTGATGGCCTGCTTTGTGCTGGGCTTGTGCGGAGCACCAGGGACCTCCGTGATGAGCAAGATCAGGTGTGGGCCCTCCCGCGACAGAGCTGTGTGTCTTCCCCAGCACATAGGGGTTAAAACCATTGGCGGATGATTATGCTGCAGACCACACGGTTACCAGCCTCGCTGTGCTGTGCCCGCTGCTGTAGCACGTGTGACAGGAGTTTCCATGCACAGGTGCGTCCTCTTTGAAGCCTGGCTCCTCTTCCAGGGGGCCACCGTGCACAGACTATCTGTGGTGGAGACAGATGAAGGACGAGCCAGAGTCCTCTCACCTTCTCCTTTTCCTGGTTTCATTGCAAATGTCCCTCCAAGGAGCATTTCAGGGGTCGGTGAGATACTTGCTGACATATCTGAACCCAACCCCCATGTAGCTTTCATGACAAGAGCCGGGTGCACCATTCAGCTGGTCCCCACAAAGGCCAGTGACCCGGACCATCTGGGCAGCGTCTCCGCCAGGTGGTCTGACAAACATGCATCTCCTCTGTGCTGTCTGGAGACCATTTGTCACCATCTGGCTGCTTTGAGGGCCAGGTAGAGGCTGGAGGAGCCCAACTGCAGCCCGGGTTTCAGATGCCTGAGGACTGACGTCCCCGCGCGGGAGATGCACTATCTTCACAGCCTGCAGAGGTCACGTAAGCCTCAGTAACTGGAATGCGACAGGACACGGAGCAGCACAGCTGTTCTGAGCGAGGGGTCGTGGGTGTGTCCAGGAGCCCCAGCCTGCGCGTTGCTAGGCAGTGTCTGCATCTGGCCGTGCAAATACCAGTCGCCCTGTGCAAACCCAAGAATCTCCATGGGCTGTGACATATGTGACTGGTTTTTGCTGGAGTTTGGCAAGCAGAAGCCTACAAGACTAGAGGCACAATGTCCTCGGTCTTGACCAGGACCGCCGGCCTAGAACACACTACGCCTGGCTTCTCAGCTTTCCAGACTGCAGTCTTCCCATGAAGGGGAATTTGCCTTCAGCTGACTCCTCCTCCATTTTAAGACCGAGGCAGAGGGGGAGTCGTGTGCACAGTAGATTGCCAAAGGTCACCCTTTATGCTCCCCACCTGGCTTGTGGTTTATTCTCCCAAGATGCTGCTTCTTGGGGCTGTGTCTTCCCATCCCCTGAAAAAAACAAATCAAATGTCTTAAAACAAGATCTCTTAAAACCCAGGACCCTATGCTTTCCTAATAGTCCTCTGAGGAGACGCTGTTTAATCTAGATGAATTTAATACAAATAGCTCCTGTCATCAGCACAGCTGGCTTCTTGATCACCTGAAGTCGAATACCGGGTTGTGGTTTGTGTCTGCCGTTAGGGAGGTTAGCTTCTCCAGCTGTTGGTAATCACTTGGCTCCCAGGTCTTTGATCTCACAGAGGAGCGGCCTTGCCAGCCAGGGAGAGGCAGTCCGCGTGACCACTGCTGCCGCGCGGTGGCCCTGGCTCCTCAGCCTCTGGTGTGCAGAGGGAGAAGGCGAGGAAATGCGGGTTTGATTGCTGCCTTTCCCAGTCCAGACATGGTAGCCAGTTGCTTTGAAAGGAATCAAGGTTTGGCACCCAGCGTAGATTTCAGATTTGGCTCGTGAGCGTGAGGAAGGGCTTCCCCAGATGCAAAGCACTCGTTTTAGGTCTGTATGTGTTGTGCGTGCCGTGGTATGTGTGTGGTGTGGGTGGGGCGTATGGTGTGTGCCTGTCGTAGACGATGCATGTGTGTGAACATCACCCAAATCGATATGCACAATGTGTACGTGTGCACTTAACAGCCACTCCTTCCTCCGTACTTTGGGTGTAACAGTCACTGAGAGCGAGCATATCTATGTAAGAGTCACGAAATGACCACACACGCCCAAATAACACCTGCCAGGGACCAGGCACTGTTCTCAGTAATTTATTTGGATTGACTCACTTTTCACAAAAACCGTAGGAAGTAGTTTTATCCACGTTCTACAGGTGAGGAGACTGAGGCCCAGTTAGGTTCACTGACTTGTTTCAAGTCACCGGGCACTGAGTGGCAGAGCTGGGATTTGTACCCAGTTATCTGGCTTCAGAGTCTGTGCCGTTGGGTCCGTGCTGGGGACAGCAGAAGAGCATCTGGTCACTGCCATGGCCTTCGTATTATCCCTGTTTTTCCAGAGGAATCTGAATAAGGCTGCAGTGTGCCTTGGGAACCCCGCTGACTGGTACCACACAGCCCCCTGGAGGGTTCTCCCTATTTCACCTGCTTGCCCCGCAGCCCCACAAGACATGAAGAGAGGAACCACTGCAGGTTGCCCCTGGGCAGCTCGCCATGCTGCATGGCATTTTCTGTCCAGTTTGGGCCTCTGACACCAGGGAGCTGAGCCGAGCTGCAGGCACCCCTCCTGAGATGAGAACAGCTCACATCAGCATTCTCAAAGTTCACGAGGCAGATTGGAAAACACAGTCATGGGAAAGAGGCTTGGTAATCACTTAAAGCAGCCTTTCCATTAGTGTAATTTCTATTTATGACAATCTGCTAATTTATTTGAGCTGAAGTGGGGCTGGTCTAAGTCCTTGCACCTGTAGTTCTTCCAGATCTGGCATGTGGGGTGCAGATGCCATCTTCCTGGGGGGATACCCGAGGTCCAGCCCTGCCCCCTCTGAGAGCACCCTCTCTGGGACACTCACCTAGAAGCCAGTATGGAAGTGACTGCCAGTTGCTCTCGTGTGATGGGTTTCCAGCTTTTGCTTGGAAGGCTGTGGGTCACAACTGAGAGTTCCGATCCTGGACCTGCTTTCTCCTATGAGATGTGTGGCAGTTAGAACTCGGGCCTGTGGGCTCAGAGGAGAGCCTGGTGACCCATTGGGTTCCAGGGTCCCCCAGGGAAGAGTTGGTTGAACAATCACTTTTTCCTAAAACAGAAGACCAGTTCATGGTAAACCTGAGTCACATCAATGAAGACAAGATCTCAAAAAACTGCTCAGTGTTTTCAAATTGCAGTACATTCCCAAGTATTTCACTAATGGTCTAGCAGAAAATGAGAGGGAAGGTATTTTATTAACTTCCTGCATTTTCCTTGCATCTGGCTGTTTTTCAAAGATTTGGAAGCAAACATTCATGGTTCCCAAGACACGTAGAATATTAACTGAGTGTGCATGGAGAATGTTGTAAATAAAAAGGCTGTGCCCAAATATTAAGTTTAATTAATAATAATGCATGACTAATAATAATATATAATCCTTGCACAGCAGACTGAGCTCCTTAAAAGTAGGAGGACTCTCATCTTGGTTGGCCTTCCATCCGCAGCAGCTAGCACAGCACACGGAGTGTGCATTAACAAGTACTGGGTGTGAATTGTGGTGCACATGCTGCAGTTGTAGAGGCACACGGGGACAAATGCATGTGACTCGTGCAGGATAGACACACTCTGGGGTTCAGCCACCACAGCCAGGGGAGAAGGAAGGGGTGGCTTCTAGGCTGGGGATGGGTCAGAGAGGACATCTCAGATGCAGTGAAGTTTAAACTCCAGAGACGGGGGTGTGGTCACTAAAAAGACTGAGGAGGGTTCCAGGCAGGGGGAGCACAGAAGTCAAGGCAGGAGGCAGCAGCATCTGCTGTAAGAAGTACTGATGGTTCCACGTGGCTGGTGCACATTCTCGGGTACAAGATGTGCAAGGGGGGAGGTCAGGGAAAAAACCGTGGGGAACTTGCATAAGCTTCTAGGGAGTCAGGTTTTATCCCCCAAGCAACAAGTAGAGCCACAGCAGGATTTTGAGCAAGGGAGCATGTCATCAGACTCCCTTTTGGAAGATGGCTCTGGTGGAGCAAAGAGATGCCCCCCTCCTCACCCCACTGCTCTCCGGGCATGGTGTCTCTAGGACATGTTTTTGTATTGTGCGATTGTGCTGCCTTCTTTTGGGACTTTGGTGCAAGAGCCTGGAGAGATGTACAGGACAGTGCAGGTCTGCCTCTGCTGCTCGTGCTCTCGATGAGGCTCTTACATGGTGTTGCATTGACATGGAGGATCACTGCCACGATTGGGGTTCCTCTCAGGCTACAGGTACCTGACATCCATTTCTGCTCTAAAATGTTAGGTGGAGGGGTGCATGGACAGCTCAGTCGGATAAGCATCCAAATCCCGATTTCAGCCCAGGCCATGACCCCATGCTTCATGGGATTGAGCCCCACACTTGGCTCTGCACTGACAGTGTGGAGCCTGCTTGGGTTTCTCTCTCTATCTCTCCCTCTGCCCCTTGCCTGGTCACACACTTGCACGTAGCTCTCGCACACACTCTAGGTAGGTAGGTAGGTAGGAAGGTAGGAAGGAAGGAAGGAAGGGAGATAGGTAGGTAGGTAGGTAGGTAGATAGATAGATAGATAAATAGATAAAATGCTACAGTGGAAAACCAGAGTATTGGTGGTGCTCTGAGCCTTGAGTCTAGAAAAGGAGTATAGAATGATGTCTCTCTGAGCATGGGGGTCACTCATATTTGATTGTGTATCTTCTATAAGCATAGGTCCCCTCTCTGCTGGACAGCTCTTGCATGTGGTGAGCATGAGTCTCAGATATGTTCTCACCACGGTGCCCTTCAGGGTAGAGTCCATATGTCATCATGGACTGTACACTCAGAGGCCCAGGTGCACAGTAGGTGCTCAGTAAATGGTCACTCACCCAAGCTTGTGCAGGTAGTGATGTGATGATAAACTGGCCCAGTAGAGATGATAACTTAAAGCTACTAGTACAATTCCTTCTGTGTCATTCCTGGACAAATTTACTCACTTGACTTTTACTGCCTCTCAGCTCCATCCGTAGATCTGAATTAGGGACTTAGAGGTATGAAACCTGGTCTTTGCACCCAAGGTGCTCACCCTGGCTTAACTGGGGAATCAGTTATAGCAATAGAGGTCTGGAGTCTGGGGTAAACAGTGCTGCTGTAGGAATTAGGAGGGAGCCCAGAGCTTAGGGATGGCCTGCCAGGTTTGTGTTGGTGCTCATCATTGGCCAGCTTGGGGCTGTTCTTGCCGTGTAGGAAGCATCTTCTCTCCTCCCTCCCCACCCCCCACTCTAAACTCCCCAGGAGGGGTCCTCACTTACACATGCCATATAGTGCTGGAACTAGACACCACACTATCTCATCTGTAGGATGTACCCACATACTTTGGGCTCAAGCCAATACTGCTGAACACATCTGGGTGCCTACTACCCTCAGGTCCTATCCCAGAACTTCATGGATAACCTCACAGGAGGAAGAGTGAGCCATTTAGGGTCCAAGAGACTCTTGACCTCAGTAAGGTGCCTTCTGGGGCCCTGTGGCACCTTGAGTCTGTTGCTTTAAAGATGTCTTGCAGGGGAGATCTTGACCCAGTACATCTGCTACACTGTGGACTTAAGACACATCTCCCTGGACACATGTGGCATGTGTGGAGAATGTCTGGCAGGGAATGAGCAATGCACTTGGAATCAACTGAATGTGAACCTTGTGCTCACCCTTCTTGGCTGTGTGGCTCTGGAGAAGTTTCTTACTATCCTCGAGGAGGTTTCATCAATTTGACACTGTTGTAAGGACTGTATGAGATGACTTGTAGGTAACTAACACATAATACGTGCCCAGGAAAAAGAGGCAGGTATTTATTAAGCACCTACTGTGTGCCAGGCACAGTGCTGGTGACCAGGGACACCACCTACTCTCCTGGGGCTTACAGCCACAAGCAGTCCTCTGAATTCAGCTAAGCAGTTGGGAAGGTATGGCTGCCTGCTGATTGACCTTGCTAGTTTGGGGAGGGTGGGACAGAAGTTCACACTGAGCAAGGTCCAACCCCAGACCCTGGGCCTCATGGCTCAGCACCTCCAAGGGTTTGTGAGCCAGCAGCAGGGACTCCAGGTAACTCAGCTTTGTCTTTGAGGCAGAAGTGGCAAGCATGGGGGGCACCACAAAGGGTATTTGGCATTCCCTGCTGGGAGCTAGATGCTGCCTTTGGGGGGCCTCAGAAGCAGAATGTGGGTTGTGCTGACCTGAGCTGGGAGCTTGCATGTTCTGCTTCAGGCACACAGTGTTGATCATTACATGTGAGTGTGGTTTAGGAGACCCACAAAGCCTGGGTCCGTGCTGCAGCATCACATCCTTACCCTCCTAAGGGACAGGAACAGGATCTCAGGGCAAGGACTCCATGACTGCTTGGAGATGTGATGGCCGTGTCCAGGCTGACTAGAAAGGGATTTAAAGGGAGGGAGCATTTTCAGCACCACGGAGAGTTCCCCGCAGGGCCTGCTCCAAGCTGGCTGACCACCTCCACCTGCAGCCTCGGGGCTCTGGCTTGACCCAGCCCCGTGCACAGAAAGACCCTTGTNGAGACTCTTGAATGCTGAGAACAAACTGAGGGCTGATGGGTGCGGGGAGAGGGGAAAGGGGGTGATGGACATGGAGGAGGGCACTTGTGGGGATGAGCACTGGGTGTTATGTGGAAACCAACTTGACAATAAACTATTTAAAAAAGAAAGAAATGACAAAAAAAGAAAAGAAAAGAAAGACCCTTGTCTGTCCGGTGGAGGTCGTGGGTCCATGCCCAGTGTACTGTGAGGAATTGATCTACTGTTTAGTGCAAGCTGTCAGAAAGTGGGGTCCAGAACGGAGGCTGTAGGGTCAGACTGCCTGGATCCTGCCACTTCAGAACTGTGTCAACTGTTGCTCTCACCTTGTGCCCAAGTTAAAAAGATTTTTTTTGAAATAGAAATAGCAACTCCTACCTTATATCCATTAGGTTCTGAAGTCTTAAAGATAGCATTAAATTGCAAAGATACTTTATCACTTACCAAAAGGCCTTTCTCATGGGAGGCACTTTGGAAACGTTCTTTCTTTAAAGTAGATTTTTTTTAATGTTTTATTTATTTCTGAGAGAGAGAGCGAGCAAGGGAGGGTCGGAGAGAGAGGGAGACACAGAATCTGAAACAGGCTCCAGGCTCTGAGCTGTCAGCACAGAGCCCGACGTGGGGCTCGAACCCACGAACGATGAGATCATGACCTGAGCCAAAGTCGGACGCTTAACCAACTGAGCCCTCCAGGAGCCCCTGGAAACTTTCTAATAGAAATGATATAGAATCACCATCATCATTTAGTAGCTGCTACCACCTCTGCCCTTGTTACGGGCATGTTGTGGTTTTGCATTACTAGCAGGTGATGAGGGCGACTGCATGACTGACTGGTGGGCCAGCTCTGCATTCGTGTCCAGGCTCAGACAGAAGACTGGTTTTTGGTGGCTTATGGGGCTGAAAGGGAGGGGGCGTGCATGCAGGTAATTAGCTTTATTAGCTCTGCTGTATAATTTTATGGCTCACGTCCGAAAGCAAATTAATACAGAAATATGCTATTGGAATGGTTTCCAGAGCCCCAGTGCCATTTGGCAACTTTGTAATTACTCATACGCTAACTTGCTCCTCTAACTAATCATTTCAAAGCTTCTCATCCTGGCCCTGTTCATTAGGCACTATTTCTATTTTTCAAGCACCGTGGTGAGATCTGCCTCGGAAGTCTGGCATTTTTTTTTTTTCTAAGAGGGAGTAGTATGCCATATTCCGAGGTCTTAATTTGACACCCCTGGAGAGAATCAGGAAAGAAAGAAACATGAAAATGTGCGTGTTAAACCCAAATCCGCAACAACCTGCATGCTGAGCTCCTCTCCCTTCTGACTGGGATGAGGCGTGTTGACTTTTATCAGTCCCTACTCAGGAGCTCCGTCGTGCCCACACGGCCTCAGGTCTACAGCTGCTCCCGCGTTGTTTCATAATGTTATCAGCAGAACTGTATTGTTGACTTTTTCTAAAATGTTTATTTTAAATATGTAAAATATGCACATGGCCCAAAAAAAATTTTTTTAAAAGGTGTTACCATCTTACCCTTCATCCCCACATGCCCATTTTTCTTCATTTCTCCCACATCTTTCAGAATTTCTCTCTGAAACTACAAATGCAGACACAAAGACTTTTTTTTTTACACAAAATATTTTTGTGTAAAAAGTGTTTTGCATCTTAGTTCTTTTTCACTTAATTGTGGATGCCTTGGAAAACTTTCCATATTCATAGTGAGCTTTCTCCTTTCTCCAATAGCAGAGTGTGAGTCTTATGCCTGTATTCCCACAGCTTGGCCATCACAGGGGTTTTCACACTTTTGGACTTTGGCCGGCTGGAAGCTATAATCTTTTTTTTTCTTTATGTTTATTTATTTTTGAGACAGAGAGAAACATAGCACGAGTGGGGAAGGGGCAGAAAGAGAGGGAGACCCAGAATCTGAAGCAGCTCCAGGCTCTGAACTGTCAGCACAGAGCCCGACGTGGGGCTCGAACCCATGAACCATGAGATCATGACCTGAACTAAATCAGATGCTTATCCAACTGAGCCACCCAGGCGCCCCTGGAAGCTATAATCTCGAGCAAGTTCTCTTTCTGCAGCTGCCGGTCCGTGGGAAAGGCCCGGGACGCCCGAGCTGCAGGGATCTCTGGGGCACTCCCTGCTCTGTCCTCCCAGCTTCCAGTTCCCTGTCTGTACCATGTCGACTGGAACAGCCCTGGTTGAAGGGAACATGTCGAACACGTGCCGCAGAACCTGCCCCGACAGGAACGTCCCCAACATTTGTTCCCTCCCCCCACCCCACACACACCTCTGGGACCCAGTTGTATGTCTTTGAGTTTGAGACTTAGAATCCTCCGGGGGGGTGTTCCGTGTTGGGAATTGGTCACCACTCAGAGTGAATTTCTGTGTGCCTGTGAGCATGTGGGCCATCACATCCCAGCCGAAACCCAAGCCGAAGAACGCGAAAGCTGGCTCACTTTGCCGGTGCCACATGTGCAGTAGTGCTTCCCCTTCATCTCTTTGATTACAGTGAATCAGCGTGCTGTGCAGGGACCCAGTCGTGAGCTAAGGACAGGGGACTTGATGTCATCTTCAGGAAAGAGAACATAGCTTTTCACGTGGTGGCCGCAAAGGGAGCGAAGGGAAATGTAACTGCTTTTCATCACTGCCTGGCAAGTCTCTGGACTCTAGTCCTTCATCAGACTCTGCTGGGGGGGGATGTTTTCCCAACAGGGGGGTTGTCCCCGGATGGCACCGGGGCCGTGGCGGCAGGGAGATGCTGACCCGAGTGCATAGCAGGGTCGGGCTCAGGGGATCGACTCTGCAGAAGTGATTTACCCCAGGAGGGACACCACTCTTCATGACCACCAAGTACCTGCACAGTGGTCTGTGGTCTCACTGGGGGCTGGCGTCGGCCCGTTCCTGGGTCATTGCCCTTGGGAGGGAGGTGACCCTGGGTCCTGCTTCCCATGGATCTTGTTCATTCAGGGATTGGAAAAGTGGAGTCCCAGCATAGGACTGACAGGTGCCATCCCCTCTTGAGACTCATCCCAAGGGAGCGTCCATTGCCTAAAATCTCTAAGTGCTCTCAGAAGAGATGCTTCCTTGTGTTTCTCCCTGGTGGCGTTGTGGCAGGTTACACTGCGCTGGCTGGTTGACTGGCAGGGACGGAAGCAGACCAGCCATGCGCTGGCCGTGGTCAGGCTTGCAGTGCTGAGCGCTGGCCACAGAGGAGTCCGCAGAACTGGGCCGGCATTGCCTGCGAGTGCGTTTGGGTCCACCTCATGCCCCTTGGAGAAGGAGATGGGCTCACGTTAGCCGCGAAACCCAGCCATGCTCCCTGGTAGCGCCCTGAGCTGCTGAGTAATGGACCAGGCCTCACGGCCATTCTGTCACTCTCAGCAGGCAAGCTGTCAACCTCTGAGGCTCGTGTCCTCACGTGTTGAACTGTTGCAATAGCTGCTTGTGCCTGGCTGTGCTGAGGGCCCCACAGGGATCCCGTGGTGGTGCCGGAGTAACCCCACCAAGGGGTCCCGTTTCCTTGCTCCAGCAGTGAGTGTTGTGGGGGCCGCCTACCAGCGCAGTTAGTCTCTGATGAAAGCTACCCACGTCCATGTGCTTACAGTCATGCAAATGTGCATGCATGCTTTCACTCATTAAACGACATCAACGTTTATTGGGCTGTCACTGAGCCCCAGGCATCGTGCAAGACGCTGCACTTGTAAGAGAGAAAGGTGCCCATGGTACAGCCAGGGAGACAGGTGTTGCGGCATCGGTGCCTGTACTCACTGGAGGATAGCCTTGAATGGAGCATTTTTGGATCACGCCGTTCTGTTTGCCGTAATTAAATGGGATGTGGGTGTCTATACCCTGGCAGCACAGTGTGAGTTAACGCGTGGAGGAGGCGGCCTTACCCTCACGCCAGCGGGGCGGCCCTCCTCTGCACTTCTTCCTCCCGTGTGGTCATTGTTTGTGTTGCTTTCTTGCCAGTGAGGCCCTCGGGCGTCTGCCTCACAGACCCGCAAAGGGAGACTGGCCTGAGAGATACAGTGGTTTCTCCCGCAGTTTCGTAGGGGAGGGAGAGGCAGCAGGTATCAGGACTGTCTTGGGCAGTTTCTGTGGTGCCCTGGTTTCTTCCCGCGAGAGCCTCTGGCCTGAGAGGTAATTTTTCTCTGTGTTCATTAGGCACTGCCAAGAGGTTGATGTGGGGGTGAGTCCTGGGGGTGCCTTCTCTAGCCTGGAGGGAGGGAGCGCTGGTGGGGAGGGGAATACCACATGGGTGCTCGTGACTGTACACTGGCCCACAAACTGAACTTTTGACATTCTGGGTCTTACATTGTTGTCTACTGTCTATGGTAGCAGCTTTGAGCAGTGAGTAAGAACAAGACTCTGGAGTGAGACTTTGCGGGCACTAATTGTGGCTGTGTGGCTTTGGGCAAATGTCCTAACCTCTCTGTGCCTCCATTTCCTTCTGTGCCAATGTGGCATAATACTTAGTGACCAACTTTGAGTCACTTAGTTCGTATAATGTGCTTAGAACAGGCCTCACCCAGAATGTGAGTCTGTGCACCCTCATACCTGTGCAAATCCATAGGGTTATGATGGGGTCTGAATGTTTTGCCTGCCCCCCAAAAGCCCACCGAGTCTCTCATGCCCGAGGGCTTTGGGGAGTCTGGGGAGGCAGCACAGGGCAGCCGGCCCTGCCCGGTCTGTGGCCACTAGACTGTGAGCCCCAAGCAAGAAGAAGGGGCGTGGTGAGCTGTGCTCTGGTCTGGCCACAGGCAGTTGCCCGCACGTGCATCCATGGACATGCACACGACCAGGTCCCCCCCAGGCAAGACTGAAGTAGCGAGGTGCCTGCCCCCTCCTCGGACGGGTCTTTCCCCCTGTGTGGGCCAGGCCCTGCGTTCCCCTCTCCAGAGAAGCTCTCCACTCTTCCCTGACTGGAGCCCCTCCCTGTCATGTTCCTCTCCTGGAGAAGTAAGAGTATGGCATCTCACATGTTAAAATTAGGAGATTCAGGTCTGTGGGTTGACAGGAAGAAACAGAATCATTCAGTCATTACCCATGGAAGTTAAACACTGCACAGTGTCATGTTCGTTAAGGCAGAGACCTTCCTGGCGAATACGTTCTTAATATTGAGCAACTTCTCTTGAGAACATTACATTTCTGGGAAGTGAGAGCGGGTTGCCATTTACCCGGGAGTGTGGGGTTTGCACAGGTAATGTGGCCGGGGTGTGGGTGTGGGGAAGGCCTACTACCTCAGCTGCTGTGAGCACAGGTGGTCTATGCAGCAGGCTGAACCCTCTCCCTGCGGGAGCCAGCTGCCAGTCCCACACAACCACCGATATTTTCTGCACCCCGCTCTGGGCCTCTGGGGAGAACAAAGTTTCTAGGAGCTCAGAGTCCATGTTGGAGACAAGTTCTCCTCTCAGTCTCTTTTTTTTTTTTTTTTTAATTTTTGTTTTTCTATTTCTAGGAGAGAGAGAGACAGCGTGAGCAGGGGAGGTTCAGAGAGAGAGGGAGACACAGACTCTGAAACAGGCTCCAGGCTCTGAGCTGGCGGTCAGCACAGAGCCCAACGCGGGGCTCGAACCCACGAACCGCGAGATCATGACCCAAGCAAAAGTCAGACGCTTAACCGACTAAGCCACCCAGGCGCCCCTCTCCTCTCAGTCTTAAAGGAGAGAATACAGGCCCCGGGTGGCCTTGGGCCCTCTCCCCACTCAGCCAGGGACCCCCAGTCAGCTTGTGAGTGTGGTCAGTGGCCCAAAGCCTGAGCTAGGCTCAGAGGAGAAACTCAGAGGGGCAGGGCTGGCAGGAAGATGTGGACCGGGAGGGTCCCCTGTCCTAGAGCTCCGCTTGACCAGAATTAGCCTCGGCGTCAGGCTCGGGCCTGCCTTTGCACGCCCCCTCCCTCCCCATGTCAGCCTGCCCCCAGCCGGGTAAGACCCCCGGGCTCCCAGCAGTGGGGGTGGGGGTGCTGAGTGCGGGGTCCCGTCGGGCGCGCTGTGTGCCTGTCCTGACTTGGGCTGGGCAGCGGGCTGCACGGGCCGCACTGGTCACCTGAGGTCCAATGCGTCCCAGACACCAGACTTTCTGCCGTGTGGGTAATGGAGCTGAGGGGCCCTGGCTGCCTTTGGGGGATGGAAACTGGAAAGTGGCAGGACCCTCCCCAGGCGGCTTCCACGCCCCCACCCCCTGTGCCGAGAGGTGGGCTCCCCTCCCTGAGATGTGGCCTGAGGAGGGAAGGACACTGAGCGGTTGTGACCACGCGGGGGCCAGGACATCTGTGGGGTTGCTCAGGAGTGTCGCTCCATTGCCGCTTTGAGGGAGCGGGGCCAGCGGGGCCTCGGGGTCGGGTGTGCGCTCCGCCGCTCGCCCACCCTGAGGCCTCAGTTTTCTCTTCTGTTGGATGGAGATAAGTCTCCAACGTTGCCGTGCTTGCCATCCTACTTCCTGTCTGCACGAGCTTGCTGACTCGGGGGCCCCAAGACATGGGAGCCCACCGTGGCTGGTGCTGTGTGATTGGCCTCTTCCCGGGCGCGATGTCGTCAGGGCCCGTCTGCGCTGACCCCTCAGCCAGCACGACGGCATCAGGGCCCGTCCACGCTGCAGCGAGTGTACTTCCTTCCTTTCGCTGCTAACACTCCACCGTATGTCTAGAGCGCACTGTGTTTGTCCGTCCCTCTGTCCATGGACGCTGCAGCTGCGTCCACCTTTAGCTACTGTGGTCAGTGCTGCCGTGCACCCTGCGTGTGAGCGACTGTTTCAGCCCCTGCCCTCACTCCTCAGGATCCACCCCTAAGGGGTAGCTGGAGGCAGCATCTTCTGTTTGCCGATCTGCCTTCCCCCAAGCCTGTGAGCTCCTTGTGCCTCGGCTCAGGCCCGGCTCTGCGTCCCCAGCCACCCTACAGCCTTACCCTACGTGTCCTCTCCAGTCGCTCCTTGCTGACCCGGTGAGCGAGTGACACACATGAGTCCTAGTGCCCAGATCGTCACAAGACCACACGACCGTCCTGTGCCATGCGAAGTCCCCAGCAGTCATGCCGTCAGTTCTGCACACATTGACCGTGTGTAACGGGATGGTGAAAACTGCATTTGGGGAATTCTTCTCAGGGAGAGAATCATCTCTGGGAGCAGCACTTTGGTAAATTGCTTGTGGTGCAGTAAGACCCCCCAAAGGAATCTGAGGCCACAGCAGGGGTGGCTGAACTCCTGGGGTGGGGGAAGTTCTCTCTCTCTGCTAAAAGAGGGAGGCGGAGAGGAGAGAGAGGCGAACACTCACAATAGGTGACATTTACTGCATGGTCACTGTGCAGGACTGCGATTCCATTCATTCCTCAGGACAGTCCTGTGAGGTCTGTGGGCTGTTAACTCCCATTTAGAGATGACAAAACAGACCCAGAGAATTTAGGTCAGCTGACCAGTGTGTGTCAGTGGTGGTGCCAGGATTCAAAGCCAGGTTGAGAGTGTCTGGAACCCATCATTCTAGGGGCAGGGGGCAGGTGCTGTTTGTTTGGGGCCGCAGTGCCCCTGCGTTTCCCCACATCTGTTGGGGACGCTCAGCTTGGCCGGAAGGAGCCTGCTTTCACGTTTGTCCAGCTGACATCTGGGCTGGTGTGCAAGGAGTAAGCGGCGCGGGGGCCCAGGAGCTTGGGGCGGGGAGGGCCCTGAGCGTCCGCGGAGGGCACCCGCTGGAGGCGGGCACTGAGCTTAGGGTAGGGAAGTTTCCAGGTCTCGCAGCCTCTGGGCTGCATGTGGAGGGCCGTGGGCTCCCGTACACCTGTCAAGGACGTGTAACCATCCCGAGTTTGTTTGTTTATCAGACAGTATCCACTGAGCAACTCTGTGAACCGAGCCCTGTGTCAGCCCCAGGACAAGGGCTGGTGTCTAGGCTGAGCACCGGCAGGCAGGAACCCCTGGGGCGGGCTGCCAGGGGGATGCCCGAGCCTTCAGAGCAGGGCCGGGGCTCAGGGAGGACTCGAGACTTGAAGGATCAGGGCCGGGAGAAGCACTTCCAGCCACAGAGCACGGATGGAGTCCAGAGAGAGCACACAGTATTTTGGAAGAGTTGAAGGAAGTTCCAAGTAGCCGAAGAAGGACTTAGGTAGAGGCAGAGGGCTTTGGGGCAGAGGACCTCAGGGCAACGGACTTCCTGGTGGAGGATTTAGGGGTGAGGACTTCATGGCGGAGGACCTTGGGGCGACGGACTTCGGCCCAGAGCGGGGAAGCGGGGCGCCCAGCATCACTGTACCGTTCAGCCTGTTCTCCCGCGGAGGCCTGTTGCTGTGCACTCAGCCCTGCCCTCTCACACTTTCCTGGGTGCCCGGCGGGTGTGTCCTCACTCATCTCAGCGCCCCTGCGCCCAGGCGCTCCCACCCAGATGATCACGCAGCCCCCATGTGCCAGGCCCTCCGGCAGGAGAGACTGCGAGCTCTAGCCCCTGTTCCCCCGGGCCCTGTGTCCCCACCCCAGGTCTGTCCTGCCCGCATGGCTTCGTCCCCACGCAGCTGTCCTCGGGCTTGCTGAGCACAGCCGTCTGTCCACATGCTGTCATCTTCACCCAGATGTAAGCTTCCCACGTTCAAGTTCGTGTCTGAGTATTCCAGCATCCTCCACTCATGTCCATCCATGGTTTGGATTAGAGATGCGACGTGTTTGCCGAATGCGTTAACTTGCTAAACGCAGAAAGAAGAGGGTTTTCTTTTCACTTCCCTAATCAGGGAAAAATGTCAGGAACTAAATTCTTCCCTTTTGATTGCGACTTAAATTCTGTGGCTTTAATTTATGTAGGGAAAGAGGCTTATGGATCTGTTTGTGGGAGCCGCACTGGCTGTTTAATATTAGCGCCCAAGAGACATCTGTTTTCTGCATTTCTAAACCTAATTTCTTCATCCACTGATACTTGCTGAGAGACTATGACTTTCTCAATTATGAACTGGCCTAAGTGAGCCCATTTGTACTAATATGTGTAATTACATCAAGATGTATAACACGACAGACAGGAAACCAGCATGAAGCCTAGACGTGTCCAGAAACAAATTTCGTTTCATTGAACAATGGCCCACAGTTTGCTTTATTAAGGAAAAACAGCCTCCATTTTCCTTATTTCCCCAGCAAGGATAGCTGTTTGATTACAATGATCCCCACGGATTTCCCTTCTTTACACGACTACAGCTTTACCTGATTTAGGTTGAGGGGAGAGAGGCACTTGACATGTTTACTTGCCCGTTTTCCACGCTCAGGTCACACCTCAGTGGCTGGTGAGACCGTCACTGGAGAAGAAGGGGGACACATCTGCTGTGGGAGGTTTCCTGTCTGGAATTCTGTAGAAAGTTCCAGAACTTCTCCTCCTGTCCCTGAGGCTCGGCAGGAACACAGTTTTCCTTAACTGGTGTTCACCCCTCCCTGAAGCGCACAGGCGAGGCGAGCGTGGAAGGACTCCTGAACCAGCTCGTCCTGGAGCACCTGCAGCTGGCTCCGCTGCAGTGGGGTGAGTACCCTCCGGGCGACACGCGCCCTGCCCGCGCCTGCGTCTGCTCCTGCGTGTGGCCGTGTGGGCCAGCTGGCCACGGCGAGTCTGCGTCCTTGGACGTGTCCTGTCCGTGTGACCTTGTGAAAGGGTCAACGCTCCAAACTCTCACGTGGCAGTGGATGCGAGGCCCCACGCGGCTCTGGCTGCTGCAGAGTGACCTCCTCTGTGGCAGCACTCGACCTTGTCTGCTCAGTCTTCCGTCCTGAGTGATGGGCGTGGTGGATGCGAGCACAGTGTGCTACCCCCTCGCTCCTCCCCCGCTCTGGATGAGCTTTGACGTCTTCTCACGGGGTCCACATGGAAGGGTGTGTGTTTGGTAAGCACCTACCTGGGTCCTCGACCCATGAGTTCACCGCGGTTTAACACCGGGAACAGTCTATCCAAATGTTTGCTTCCTGTTGCTCCAGAAGCTTTCACACTGGCCTGTGCCTTCCCAAATAGCAGTCAAAACTGTTTTGTTGAGAAGCAAACTAAATGTATTTTTGTTGAAGTGAGAGGCTTTGTTATTTTCTGGAAATGGTTTCATTATGTAATCTATTTTAGGTCAGATGCGAGCAATCAGTTAGTGTGTATGTGTGGTTATTTATTTTTTTACCCCAAATATCATTGTAAATTAGTATCAAGTCTTCTCTCTGGTTAATTAAAGTATGATCTCCCCTTTGGCCTGCCAGAAACACATGGGAATTGTCCCAGGGGCTTGAAGAGAGAACCCTTTCTCCTGGCCTCCCCTTAGTTCCCGTCGGTTTGCAAGACCCCTCGTACCGCAGGGGGGGCCTCCCCTCACTGCCCGGCTCCCTGCTCCCACAGATGAAGGCTGGCGGGAGCCCATGAGCAGCCGACGTGCCAGCAGTGAATGGATGGCATTTTACACGCGGGGCAGGGGCAGGGGCTCCTTCTCCTTTGTGCATCCAGCCTGAGTGGAAGGAACAGTGTGTTTCTGCAGAGAATCAGTGTCTCCATCGCGAGGGGCTTCCCTCAGCCCAGACCCTTTGCTAGGTTGGAATGACCGATGTCTGGGTTACCCGGACACAGCTGTGTCCACCAGATGTGGATGGCTGAGCAGGCTCATGCACCCAGGACCCCTGCTCCAGGGCTGGGACAGGCCCAGGGAACCAGCCCTGTGAAACAAAATGAAATCAAACCTGTGTGAACATATCCTGTCCACTAAAAGAAAGAACGTTCCCAGGGCCCACACAGTCCACACCCTGCAGCAGGCCCCAGGGGTCTGGACTCCCTCCAGAGCCCACCAGGAGATCCGTGCCTTTGCCTTGGCTTCTTACAGGTGTCTTCCGTCTCTGTTAACAGTATTTGGGTCAGCCGTCCGACACACGTCATTTGTGCCCCGGTACGGTGGTAGATAATGCAGGTATTAATTACATTATCCTGGAGAAGATGCATGGCTTTTACAAAAACAATCCTAGGACCTGGAAGGCCCTGTGCCAAGTGGCGTCGCCAGGAAGCGGAGTGGCCGGGCGCCACCCCTGTTGTGTCCCGGGGCGCCCCACCAGCCGAGTTCTTGTACCCATGGCGTGAACCCCCCCAGAACCCACACATACTGTCTTCCTGGTCCAAGTGTCATAATTAATTGGACTGTTACTATATCTGGCTGTTGCCAGTGAACATTCTTGGTGCACAGATTTTTGTTTGAGTTTCTGAGTGGACCAGTTGTGTAGTTTAGGAGTTACTGAGTCAAAAGACGTGAACATTAAGTCCCTCGAGCTGTTTTTCTAAATGAATATGTGACTATTGATGGTGACGTGGACGTTGTCAGCACCGGGGTTTCTGAGGCCGCTTTCTCTGCTGTGTGTGAGCACAGTGCTGGTGTGGTGGCCTGCCGGGGACGGGGTTTTGTCCACAGGGGGGCAGGGCCTTCCTCCCTGGCCGCCGCCCATGCCAATGCCCACCCTTGCATAACCCTACAGCGGGGCCAAAACCTCAGGGCCTGCGCTCCTCAGGGTGGGCGGGGGGCTGCCCGTCCCCACCCCGGTGCTGGGCCCTCCCCACCGTTCTACCAGGCTCCCCCGACCAGAGGGGGCTCAGACTGCACTGCACAGGTGGCCTAGCCCGGGCAGGCCCTCCGCTCTCCTGACAGGCGCTGCTTGAGCTTCCAGACGCTGACGCGCTTGGCCTGGGCCAACCAAGTGTTCCCTCCGACTCGGAGCAGGCCCAGGTGGGCAGCTCAGGACACAGCCTGTTACTTCACCATTTTGCACGCAGGTTTAACATAGCAGGCCAGGTACGAGGGCTCACATCACCACTTGTGATATGTTCGCATGCTGCACATGTCCTTCCCTCAACGAGGACACGGCGGCTCAGCAGCGTCAGGGGTCTCGTCCAGCTCTGCCTAGCCGAGAGGTGACTGATTCAGGTTCAAAGGCAGGTGCCCTCTCACTGGAATCTTGACCTTTCCACCAGATGACTTGATAAAAATAATATATTCTCACCGTGGAAAGCTAGGGAAAATCAGAAATGTGTCAGAGAAAAACCACCCTTTTCCCACCCTCCAAAACAACCTCGATTTCATTGAACTTTTGTGTATCTCTAAGCCTTTTTGCTCTCCTCAAATTTAAATTTTGTTTATAGAGGTGGCCATATTGTATTCGTAATTTTTTGTCTTTTTCTTTTACTTGACGAAACATAAGTATCTCCTGTGTCACAAACCTGTCGTGGGCACGCCGATAAAGGCCTGGTTGTAATCTCATCGAAGGGATGCAAGGTCACGTAGCTCTTGCTCTGTCGCTGGATGTTTGAGTGGTTTTGGGATGTTCATTTTCCTGCACGTCACATGCAGTGGCTTGCACATAGGGCTTTTCCGTGTTGGGGTCAGTCCCTCTGCGAGGAGTTCTGAAGTTGTTAATATTTTACGGGTTTGTGGTTGTAGAGTGCAAATATGTCCGCATCTGCTGCGTGATGGTGTTGTCAGCTGGCGTGGACGGGCACGCTGTTGGCGCCAGGCTGCTGTGCGTCTTGGCCCTGGCTCTGCTGCTTCCTCGTGGCGTGACATCCTTGTGCAAGTGGACGAGTTCTCGGAGCCTCGGTCTCTTACGGAGGACTCGATGACACCAAGTCCTCAGTGAGGGTTCGCAGAGACGTCTGCCTCTCAGGGGCGGGTGGGGGGCCGATGGAATCGCTGTGTGCCTGTTGGTCGTGGAGAGGAGGAAGCTGGGATTCTGGGGTGCATCCAGGACCTTCCGTGGAACGTGCGGAGGCAGAGCGGGGCTGGGGCGGGACCCCACGTTGGCATCATCGGGCTGTGGCTCCCCCGTGCTCCCGTCTCCGTCTGGAAACTGCCCTGCACGCTGGGTGGGAGCAGAGGGCAGGCTGCAGAGCTCCATGTCCCCTGACTGTCGAAGGACCGTTTCCATTCCAGTCCGTAGGTGTTGGGTGTGGTGACAAATGAGGCTGGACTGTCGGCCACACTGATTTAAGTTCCCAGTCCTGCGCCCCTTCCACCTCTCTCAGCTGATTTCAGTAGCTTCCTAGGTACATCAGAGATGGTCTGTGCTTTTGTGGGCAGCCCGGCGTTCCACATTCGCTATGTTATGCAGTGGGTGTTCTGAGCGCACATCCTCCGAATCATCAAGTGAGCCCCGCCGTGCGCTTCGGCCCTGAGCTGTGATGTGCAGGCAGCGCGCACGGGCGTGAGGGTCACGGGTCTGGGGAGCAGGAGACATGTGAGGCTGGGACCCTGCCTTAGGGAGCAGCCGCCCTCACGGTTGGAGAGCACGCTTGGCCCACACTCTCCACGTGGTTTGTCTGACCCGTGCACGCCTGTGAGGTCATCCTCTCTGTCCCCTTACAAAGTAGAAGGTACTCAGAGGTTTCTGGTACCTGAGGTTACACGGAGAACGTAGACCGTTGGATTGAGGGGTTTGACCGTTCACTCAGGAGGTAGCTGTCTGTTTGATCATCTAGTCTGTAGCAGGCACTGTCCCAGGTGCCGGGGACTCAACTAGAAGTTACACTCCATCCCTGCCTTCAGGATGCGCCTGGTCTGATGCAGGTGGTGGACCTGGTCAATTAACAGACCATCCATGCACAGCCTGGCGTCCTGGAAGCAGAGGCCCGAGGCAGCCCAGGAGCCAGACTCCGGCAGCCACCGTGTTACAGAGGGGCCAGCCGTGTGCTTGGGGACAAGGCACAGAACCACTTGCAGGCCCGTCGCGTCTGAGTGTTGATCCTGTCTCCGTGGCACCTGCTGCATTCAGCAACTCCGTTCAGGAGTCTGGATCTGGGGTCCAGGAAGCCAGGCTGTCCTCACCTCGGGGGGGCGGGCTGTATTTTGGGGACACTCCTGCCGCATGTCTTTTCCTCACATGTGTCACGCAGAGGCCTTGTGGGGTTCGGTTTGTCTCTGACCTGAGATTCGTGCGGAACAGCTGCAGTAAGTCAGCAAGTGCTGTCGTGCCTCAGATGCCTCGGGAGGGAGAGT
Source organism: Crocuta crocuta (assembly GCF_008692635.1). Taxonomy (NCBI): domain Eukaryota; kingdom Metazoa; phylum Chordata; class Mammalia; order Carnivora; family Hyaenidae; genus Crocuta; species Crocuta crocuta. The sequence goes on along the minus strand of NW_027551562.1, from coordinate 8,152,971 downwards.
GGGGAGCCAGGTCCCAGCCAGGCATCGGCAGGACAGTCAGCAGCCACACATGGCCGCAGGTGGCCCAGGCCTCCCTGGAGGCTCAACCTGCCCGCCAAACCCTGCCCTTTCCCAGGGGACCTGGCAACAGCACAGGGCTGTGGAGTTCTCCAGGCATCGTGCCCAGGAGAGAGTGTTCGCACACGGGCCCACCAGTGAGGCGGGCTTTGTGGGGCCGGGCTGATCAGGTGGCTTTGGTGAGCCAGAGAGGAGGTCAGCCTGGGCTGGGGGGCTCCTCGGGGACGTCTCACTGTCCCTTTAGCACCTTTGCCAAATGTAACTATGTAAATTTGTAAAGAACAGAAGAATAGAAAAAAGTTATAAAGAATACAAGAGTAGTTCTACTCTTCTTGAAGAAAGAAGTGGCGACAAAACCCCATACACACAGGCACGCCTGCCTCCCCTCCTTGGGTATGACCCCGCGGGCTTAATGGGTCCCCTGCGGTCCTTTCACGGGTGACGGGCAGTCCTGCCAGAGGGCCCGGCTCTGTGCCAGGTGCTTCATGGGCTCTGTCCTCACAGCCAGCAAGGGGAGGCGCCGTCTCTGTGTCCACGGAGGGACCGTGATGGACGGTGGAGCCGCTCACCAGCCCGGCCTGGTGTCCTGCGTCTCTGTGAGACCCCGTTCCCCCACCGGTTCCCCCCCGTCCCCCTCCACCCCCATCATCTCCCGGGTCCCAAGTGTCCTAGTTGTGAAGTAACGTTTAGGAGTGCTGCTTGCTTGCGAGGATTCCCCCCGAAGAGTAACTCTCTGCAGAGACTTACCGCAGCGCGTCGGGAGCTGTGGGCGGTCACTTTCTGCGTCGCACACTTACTCTCCGGAATCACCCGCTGAGATCAGCGTTATTACAGATCTTACCGAAGAAGCTGGTGAGTGAGAAGATTATATAATTTGTCCCCCAAGTTGCCGTTCTCGCATCTGACCTCCTCCCTGTGATCCAGGGTCCCCTGCAGACTTGTGATTCTTTCTCACGTGCCCTGTGCTGCCCCCCACTCACCCGGCCATCCACCCAGCAAAGGGCGACTGAGCCCTTTCCAAGTGCCCGTCTGGACCATGCTCAGGGGACTGCCTTGGTCCCCCCAGCCATCAGCTGCCTGCCACCTTCTTTCTTTGAGAGACCCCTTCCTTCCGGAAGAGGATTTCTGCACTAAGTCTCTGCCTGTGGGAGGATGGGCCACAGGGTCATGCCTTTCAGCTTTTGATGCTTCTGAATCTGGGAAATCAGGATTCGTGTCTCTGCACTGTAGTGTGTGAGGTCTCCCCGCTCCCCTCTTGCCCCTGGGGCCAGGACAGGCCATCCAGGGGGAGATGAGAGGTGTAGTGCCCTCGCTACACCACCCCCCTGCTCCACGGGTGCTGAGAAAGGGCAGGTGTTTCAAGCCCCAAGAAGACGGGGAGAGGTCTGAGATCTCCAGGGTGCCAGGCACCAGGTTTCCAGTCCCCGACGGGCAAAGAGTTTGAGTGCTCCCTGCTCAGCCCAAGTGGGCCAGTTTCCCTCGTTATGACCGACCCGAGCCACCAAGCCATGAAATCTCCCAGCTCTCAGACTTGTACCAGCAACATCAACACAACTAGCTGTGTGGAGAAGCCCCTGGGAAGGGCGTCTGCTGGCCCCAAACGTGCCCCAAGTCATACAGTCCCCACGACAACCCCGAGAGATTGGAAAAACCACCCTTGTCTTGTAGAGAGCTCGTGTCCCCAGCCCTGGCACATGGGTGGTGGGTGAGGAGTGATTCCAGGCCTGTGCCCCTGCCTCAAAGGGAGAGACTCTGATCGGAAGCGGGAGAGCCTCACGTCTAAGTGCAACCGCTGGAGGCCACTCACTCTGTGTTCGGTCTGTTGCTTTTGCAAACCTAAACGCACAGGCGAGCGTCAGAATTCTAGAGGTGCAGCGGGCTGTGCGTGGGGTCCCCATCCTGCCCCCCTCCTGTCCCGGAGCCACCCTGTCCCGCGGCCCGGGCTGTGCTGGCACCTGCTGCGTTCTCCTCCTCGGGGGCAGCACCCGAGTGCGTCCTGCCGCTTGTCTTTCTCACTTACCAACTGGCCCTGCCGACCCTTCCCCGCCGCCCACGCAGAGCTGCCACGTTCTTCTGACTGCCACGGAAGGCACGTGTCCTTCACATGCTCTGCCTTCTGACGCTCCCTTAGGTGGTCCCTGGTCATCCACTAACCTGAGCATTGTCACATTGTCGGAACAAGTAAGCGTGCCAGTCCTCAGATGAGTGAGACAAACGGGAAGACGCTTATTTTAAATTTAGCAAAAGCTCTTCAAAAATATCTTCTGTGTCTGTGTCATGCTTAGAAAGACTCCTCTCCTCTAGATTATATGCATATTTTAAATCCTCATACTTCCAAGGGCTCATCCACTATACTGTTTAGATCTTCTCTTGATTGGGAATTTATTTTTTTAAATTTTTTTTTTTAATGTTTTATTTATTTCTAGGAGAGAGAGAGACAGCGTGAGCAGGGGAGGGTCAGAGAGAGAGAGGGAGTGACAGACTGAAACAGGCTCCAGGCTCTGAGCTGGCAGTCAGCACAGAGCCCGACGCGGGGCTCGAACCCACGAACCGCGAGATCATGACCTAAGCGAAAGTCGGACGCTTAACCGACTAAGCCATCCAGGCGCCCCGATTGGGAATTTATTAAGGTGTGAGGAACGAGGCATGGAGCCACCCTTTTTCCAGAAAACTATTCCACTGTCATTTAACGGTAAACTTTCTTCACTAATAAGCAGTATCATTTTTCTCATGTGTAGGAACATTTTTGGACTCTCTTCCATTGATCTTTCCACCCATGAGCCAGAACCACCCTCATAACTATTTATGGGTTTATAGTATATTTTAATATTTGCTTGGTATTTGCTTCAGTGTCATTTTCTTGCTTTTCTTTCTCATCTTAATTTAAAACTGTGGTGAAAACACATAAATATGCCATCTGGACCATTTCAAAGTGTACAGTTCAGTAGCCATAATTGCATTCATACTATCGTGCACCAGACCCTTTACTTGCAAAGTCGGAACTCTGTGCCCATAGAACACCTTTCATATTTTTACCAAACTTCAGAAGGAGCTCACTTTTTTAAAATGTTTTTTATTTATCTCTGAGAGAGAGGCAGCATGGGCAGTGGAGGGTCAGAGAGAGAGGGAAACACAGAATCAGAAACAGGCTCCAGGCTCTGAGCTGTCAGTACAGAGCCCAATGTGGGGCTCAAACCCATGAACTGTGAGATCATGACCTGAGCCAAAGTCAGATGCTCAACTGACTGAGCCACCCAGGCTCCCCAGGAGCTCACTTTTTAAACATTGAACTTCTATTGGTATTTAACTGCCTTTTAACCTGAGGTCATTTCCCCCATTTTGTTTCTTTTCTATAATTTTGCTTCCTCCTCTTTTCCTTGATTCAGCCGGCCAACCGATGATCTGCTCTCCATCCGTTCTCCTCCCTTCCCTAAGTCAGTAACTACTGTTTCTGTCCTCACACTGCTGCTTCATGTGGGCTCTCACTCTGTTAGCTTTTCCTCATTTACAGAGCTGGATGTTGAGTCCATTTATTTCAAATGTCCTATTACCAGTGCAATGATTTTAAGGCTATGAATTTTCCTACAATTACCCCATTACCTGTTTCCTGCTAGTTGACGTCTCTACGTTTGATATGATCCAGGCATTGTGCAATTTTAGCTTGTTTCCTCTTTGTCCCCAGAGTTTTTTTTTTAAAACATAGATGTTCTGTTTCCTGAACTTGTGCTGATTTTCTAAATGTGAGGGCATTGTGATCAGCCCAGTGCTGTTTTCACCTCTGAGAATTTACTGAGGTTTCTTTGTGCTTAGTTCTTTGTGAATACTGCACAGACATTAAAAAGGAAGGCCTATTCCTTGTTTTAAGTATATTGAGTTGCAACGTATATCTGTTAATTTCCCTCATTAATGACATTGCTCAGGTCTTTAGGACCCTCACTTATTTGATCTGCCATGGACACTGAGAGGTGAATTACAGCTGCTGCTGCCATGGGACCCCTTCACCCTGAGGGGACTTCTGTCCACTGATGCGGTGGCCCTGGGGCCTATAGTGGGCACAGCACAAGTGTGGGTGGTTTGTGGTACGTGCCCCGTATCCCTTGAAGTGTCCTCCTCTGTCACTTTCCGTGCTTGTTGTTACATCTGATATGATCACTCTTGTCCCTGCAAGCTTTTTGTTGGGCTGGGACGCCTTTACCTGTCATTTTATTTTAAACATTTAAGTTTTCCTTTTTTTCTTCCCCCATGTGGTTCTCTTAGATGAAGCAGGGAGTTGAGTTTTGGTTTGCAGTCCAACATTAAAGTGTTTTCCAGTAACAGGTGGGGTTAGGACATTCATGCTCCTTGGCATGGCACAAATGTTGGCCTCTTCTCTGCTGTGTATTCTGTTTTTGTAGTCTTTTACCTTGTGTTTTCTTGGTCTTGTTTTCTGTGATGATTGTATTTTTCTGCCACTTTCTTCCTAAATTCTCCTACTTCTCTTGTCTGACATGCTCACCCTCACCACCTTCCAAGGCCTTGCCTGCTTTATTTTTCTTCACAGTCCTTATTATTCTCTGAAAGTTCATTACATACACATTTGTTTCTTCTTGCTTGTCTCCCCCAACCCCTGCTAGAGTAAAAGCTCAAAGGAGGAAGGATCTGCCCTTCACTATATTCTCAGAGCTTGGATCGGTACCTGGAACATTTAGCGCATGCAGAATAAATATTCACCAAGGGAATGAATGGTGTAGCTTTCACAGCGTGTCCCTGAAGCGGGTAGTGTCGGGGGAGACAACCTGAAAAGTGAGTGCAGCCTGTGAGAGGCGATGCTAACGAGGACTGATCTTGAGATCCATGTCTCTCGCATGACATCACACTTCCCGGCACCACGTAATAAGCTAGTCGCCTACAGCCGGATCTCAGGCCTGCCTCTGCTGACCCCTCACCAAGCATCGATACACCACACCCCTGTGGGAGGAAAAGAATTTATGATAGTGCCCAGACTTTCAGAGAATCTTTTTTCTACACCGTTTTAGAGTTAGCGACTGGCCCGACCCACCGTCGTCCGTGGATTCTCTAATGCGTGTTTCCCACGAACAAGGACTTCCATTGTATGACCGCAGCACGCCATCAGGTCAGGGACGTGAGCGTCAGTACTACTTACCACCACATACTGAGAACCCGCCCAAGTTTTGCCAGTTGCCCTGCTGATGTCCTTTGTACCTAAAGGGCCTGCGTCTAGTTTGCTAGAATCACTGGCTGCACTGAGCTCCTCTAGGTCATTGGTCTCCTCGGTCTGAAATAATTCCTCAGCCTTCCTTTGACCCTGATTCCCTTGGCACTTTCAGATGTTTCCAGCCCAGCTCTCCGTAGGAAGCCCCCCAGTGTGGGTTTGTGGGATGCGTCCTGTGGCAGGATTCAGCGTGGGTGGCTTTGGCAGGAATGTCTCAGGGATGCGCGTCCTCCCTGGGTCTCCACGCGGCTTGTGAGTTCCATTGTCCTCTTGCAACGATGGTCATTTTGATCATTTGATGAGGTGGCATCTGCCAGCCTTCTACGCGAAGCTCCTTTTCCTCTCTTGGTAATTAACCAGTATTTTGTGGAAAGGTGCTTTGAAGCTGTGAAATATCCATTTCCCCATCAAACTTTCCTTTGTTTATGTGGATTCATCATTCCCGGTTTTATTCAGTGGCCTCAGATAGGTGACCGTCAATGTTCTGAGGCTCAAACCGTCCCACACTCGAGCGGGAGCCCTTCAAGCTGACTTCTGTGCCTCTGGACGTGGCTCTATCATTCCTGGAGCACCCGCCTGCCTCCTGGCACAGAAGTTCCAGATTCGTCTTGAACTGGAGCCCTCACGCCATCGTTTTCCCAAGGTGTCTCCATTCCCTTCAGTGAAGGCTGGTGTTTAGAAACAGAGATGCAGATGGGAGTGATGGCCGGTCCTCCTGGTTCCTACCCCATGGTCTTCTCAGAGGACAGAGCCAGGAGAGGAGCACACGCACGTCAGCGCGAACACGCACACACTTCAGACCCCCGCCTGCACGCGTAGCCGTGAGCTCCCGCCGATGCCCGTCACGGCAGCCCAGCCGCCAGCTCATTCCGTTCTCCCGCCCTCACCTGGGACTCTCTCCCTCGGCACTGGCTCTCCTACCTGCCGGAGCCCCTCCCCACCGCACCCCAGCCCTCCCCACAGGGTCTCGGCCTCTCGTCAAAGGGGCCCTGCCCCATGGACACCTCAGCTTGTGCTCCGGACCCCAGCCAGGCTGCCCTCTGTGCAGATGCCCTCTTCCCCCACCCCTTCCCCCAGCTTGGGCCCTGGTGTCCCGCGTCCCTGGCGGCTCTGTTGCATAGATGCCCTCAACACCCACCTTCCCTGGGCCTCAGGACTTGGCTTGTGCAGGAAGGGGGAAGGGCCTGCTAGGTTACCTGTGACGTGAGCTCAGGCCTCCCCTCTGCCGTGGCCTTTCCTGGCTGCTCAGCCAAGCTTGTTCGCGCTTTGGGGCCCGCATGAGCTGTACGCTCTTCTCCAGCACCCCTTTCCCAGGGCTCCACTCTGCCCCCACCCCTGGGGCTCTCCCGGTTCCCCTGAGGGTATTGTGCCCGTCACAGGCTCTCTGGGAACAACAGGTTACATCGGCATCCCTGCACCCCAGGCCTGCTCCTTACCTGGCACGGAGTGGGCACAGAGCTGCTGCTCGAGTGCCTGGTAAGTGGTAAGCCTTCAGCAGATACTCAGTGAGTGAGTGGGAGAGAAACAGTCCCTTTCCTCGAGGAGTTCACAGGCCTGTCGGGGAGAAAGGCCGTCTTCCCAGCAGACAGGGCGACCGGACTTCTTGGGGAAGGGCCTCTCCGGTCATCTGTGAGGGGGGCTGTGCCTCTGGGCCCCGAGAGCAGCTTTCCGCCAGACCTGGCAGGGACAGCCTCCATGGTGAGGACCCCTCCTCTCTGCTCCCGCCGCCTGATCATGCAGACCCCAGAGACCTGAGCCGGTGCTAATTAGTGTAGGTGTGAGTCAGGCCCGAAGCTCCAGGGTCACAGGACGTGCCCGGCAGAGATTCCATACGTGAGACCACGTGCGGGTCCTCTGTGGCCTCACGCCGCCCTCCTGGGCCTGGTGATACTTTCAGCGCCCCGGGATGCTGGCGTCCGCCTGCCACCGGCACGTGCCCACTGGGCAGCCCACCTCCACAGCTACTTCCTGCCCCTTCCCCTCCCCCTCCTCCAGCCACCGCATCCCCTGCTGCTGCCAGAGGATGTCCTGATAGTGCTTGTTCTTCCTGTTCAGGCCCTGCCAGCCCCTGCATTTGGGGTGCACGCCTCCCCTCTCTTTGGTCACATGGAGTGTCTTACAGGCTGCCACCATCCAGAGGTCCTGTGGGAGCCCTAAGGAGGGAGGATCTTTGCCAGAGGGTCACGTGCCCCTTCCTGCGGTGGCCCATCAGCAGCCTTGCCTGCCTCTCTTTCCCCAGCCCACAGGCCCTCCTTGGGGAGCCCTCCCCACGCGGCCCAGCCCATCCCGTCACCCCTGCCCTGGGGATCCTCCGCAGGGATGCCACGAGTGTGGGCACGCGAGGCTTGTGTGTATGCTGGTTGTGCCGGCTCTGTACCCTCGGGCCGGTGGTGCCTTTCACTGCTTGTGTCACTTCACCCAGGCCCCCCCTGTAGTGCGGACTCCCTTCGGATATAGACACAGGCTCTGCGTCTCTTGTCTCCTGCTTCACTGGAGAGGATGCCCAATACCGATGCCCATGTTCTCAGTCCTGGAGATGGGCCCACAAGGTGCTCTTGCATCTGTTTGCGTCAGAGCCTTGGACTCGGTCACAGAGTTACGAACGAGAGCCCTGGGGCCTCCAGCCAGGCAAGGTGACCTGCCCAAGGCCTCCTGGCCAGGAAATCAGCTGCAGGCATCTGGGTCCCTCTGCTGTGCACCCGGGCTGCCTGCTTCCCGACACCTGGAACGTGGGCCCAAGCGTTGGTGAGGGCTGTGGGTGGGTACCGCGCGGCTTCCGCGGAAAGGGAGCAGGGACGCCTGCCGAGGTAGGGATGCAGGGTGGGCGCCTGCTTGCACTGAGAAGTGCAGGTGAGCAGTAGGTCACCGGGGCCATGTCCCTGCTGAGCCAGGGGCAGCCGGGCCCGCACCAGCAGCTCCTCCTGGACTGTGGCCCCAGCCCCCTGGCCTCTGCCCCCGCCTCCAGGCAGACGTGGGAGGCAGCTGCTCAGGGCTCCAGTCCCAGCTCCGTGACCTTAGCATCTGTCTTGATCTAAGACCCAGACACAGCTGTGAGGATCAACAGCCGACCAGTGATGAATGTATTTAGCTACTACCTGCTTTTCTCCTGTGGCCCCGAATGAGGCCTGTCCTTAAGTAGCTCATATGCCAGGCCCCACACGCCCTGCGCAGAGGGGCTGTGCCCGGGCTGGTGGGCCACTCAGGGTGGGGCGGCATCGGGGCTCCCAATGGCGGTGGTGCCATCCCTGGGGCCCCGGATGCTTCCGTCCTGGCGGCGAGCGCAGGGCTCTCGGGCACTTCCAGGCAGGACTGCTTGTTGCCCCTTGTCTGGATCCCGTTCGCAGCCTGTTGTGGGGAGAACGGGGGCGACTGCCGCATGCCCCCAGGCCCCTCCATCCTGTGTGTACTTTTAGCTGGGCCATTCAAACCCAGGCTGGAGCTGGGACAGGAAGCCCCACCGCAGTGGTAGCCTGGGCACCTCCGCCATCCCGGCGCTGACAAGTTTGCCCCTTCAGCTTTTTGCAGAGGTACAAGCATCTTCTCTAGGCATGAAGGTCAAGGGCACGTTCAGAACAGGATGCCTGGCGTTCTTCCCATCTCCCCACTCTGGCACCATCCCTTGCTCAGAAGGGGAGTCCCTCGCGGGGCCTGGCACGTTGCAGCCCAGCAGGCTGAGCTCGGGGCATGGGAGCGGCAGGGGGCTCACCTGCAGAGGAAGGGGTCCGCCTGCCAGTGGCTGCGCTCGCTCGGTGTGGAGGTGCTCTCCCGGGGGCGCTGGAGAGCATCAGGGCCAGTGTTCCGTCTCTGTTTTCTGGAGCCTGGGGATGCCGTCAGGAGCCCGTGGAGGCCAGGCCTGGGGCCCCACATCCTCTGCTCATGCGCACAGGGTTCATTCATTGTTCACACGGAGGCGGATTGCAAGCGTGTGGGGTCGGTGCCAGGAGCTGAGCCAGGCCCGGGACTCAGAGCTGAAGGGACATAAGGAGCCGTGTCACTTGTTGGCCCACCACTGTGGGTTAAGTTCAGCTCCCGCGGCTTTTTCTCACGCAGACAATGAGCCGCAGGACATCTTGTCAGTATTTTTGGAAGCATCTACTGAGATGAGGGAGCAGGGCTTGGCCCCTGGGCCCCTGGAGCTCCCTGTCAGAGGAGGGGCTTCCTTGCTTCTGGCTCTTGCCAGGAGGTGGGGGAGGCACCTCGGCCATCTGTCCCTGCTACAGGGTGACCATCACCCCCGGCACACCAAGCTGTAGAAGGAAGACAGGCCAGGTAGAAAGGGCCCTTCACACACCCCTTCCCCTTGGTGGGGCCCTGGGGGAGGGTGGGGGGGGTCTGGGGAGGGGAGGGGCCCATCCTCTCTGGGGACAGCATTTGGGGACCATCCAGAGCCACAGACATTTCTCCCCGGCAGGTGGAGTAGCTCACATTTTGACACCTTGCCCCAAATCAAACACCATGAAGTAGGATGGATCTGGGTCATTTTCCCAGAACTGCGCTGCGCTGCTGATCAGCTGGAGAAGNGGGTTGGTCACCACCTCCGAGCTGTCCTCCGGCCCCTCTGTACAGCTGTGCAGGTGGAGGGCCGGGTGGCCTGACGACCTCCCTCCAGCTGGTGTCACTCACTGCCCCTGCCTGAGCCGTCCCCACCCCAGCCGGGAGCCACCAGCAGCAGGAGGGACACAGGTCTGGGTCAGAAACCCTGGTTCCCAGTTCCGAGTGCTCCTGCCCTGAGGCTCCTTCTGGAAGTGCGCAGTGAAGGGGGACCCTCAGGGCCCAGAGCTCTTGTGGGGCCGCAGTGCGAGCAGGGCCTGAAGGCCACCTCACCTCCCTCACGTCACAGCCAGTGGCGTCCTGTGCTGGTGGACTGGACCCCAGCCTGTCCCCTTCTGGTCTGTCCCTCTTCCTGGGCCACAGGCTGCCGGCCTCGCCGCGCCTCACCCTCGTCTGTCTGCCCTGTGTTCTGACTGTGCTCAGCAAGCACAGAGCAGATGCTTAAGGGAACGGGTTTGAAATTAAGCTGTTTAATTTCTTAGGAAGGAAATAAAAAGGTCTGGAAGCAAATGTGGGTCAGCTTAGGCTGCAGTAGGTTTGGGGGGAAAATAGCTCCTTCCCATTTGAGGACCCAAGAAAGAACCAATTTTTAATGAATCGCTGGCCTCCAGCCACTGTGAAGCCAGACCTTGAGCAGTCAAGCCTACTTCAAAGCCTCAGCCTCCTGACCTTCCTCAGGCAGCTCCCGACAACAGCCTCCTCCTCAAGGCCCTTGGCTGGCGATTCGTCCCTGGACCGTTGATCCAGTCCAACAGCTGGAAAAAAACAGCCACGTAACCTTCACTCTCAGAGATGCCCGTTACATCAGAGGACGAGCTCCTTAGCTTGAAACAGGTTCACCCCATCCCCCTGGATGGTGGATGTGTCGCTTCTGGCGAGGCAGGAAAATGCGGGCGTCGGCCCGTCTTCCAAAATCACAGTGCATCAGGGGGAGCACAGCCTTCTGGGCCAAGCACCTGGCTTCTCCCGGCGGAACCTTTTCCTGCCATGCGGGTGGGTCCGTCGTTTGGCCTGCAGAACCTGGTCTCTGAATCTGTGGATGGACCACAGTCCCGAATACGAGAGTGGAGAAGATGGCGGCAGAACGTACACGTGGCCTCCGTACAGCAGGAAGGCTGGGGACGTCGTGGTGTCCGCAAAGCAAGAAGTGTCCAAACACCAGTGACAAGGTGTGTCGTGCTGAGGACTCCTGAGAACCTAACGATAAACCCACATGCGAACAAGGTTCTATGGTCTCTTTTCCAGAGACTCGACCAGTTCCCCCACGTTTCCCCCGGCCCACCCGTAAGTCTGCTGGTTTTCAGCGAAGACCCTGCTTTCACAAGGGGGCGGGAGCAAAGCACCACCATGACATGGTAGCCACCGGCTGGACGGCTGCATAGACGAAACTGCCTCCACATTGTCATGTAGGGAGGCCAGGGCTCAGAGACCTGAAGCTTTTGCTCTGAATCCCTTGCTTCATAAGCTCCATGAGGCTCAAGGCACGTCTACGCTCCTCTGGTTTAGGACAGATGCATGTGGAAGCCATGGGAAACTGTGGAACCCGTGCAGCCACGGGAGGTGCCAAGATGGCTGCTCTGCCATGGCCACAGGCTTTCTGGAACCTGCAGGCTGGCATGTGCCTTACGGCCTCGCCAAGCAGCAGCTATGTTCAGGCGGCCGAGGTGGGTCCAGCCCCTTCTGTGCAGGGGCTTCATTCACTCAACACTTGCGCCCTGGGCCAGAAATGGGGTACAAGTGGGTGGGCCAGTAGGAGACGCTGAAGGCAGTGTAGCCTGGTGTGGTGGAAAGTGCTGGGTCTGGGCTCAGCCCTTAGCACCAGCCCTGGCCTATCGGATGGCCAGGAACGTGTCGTCAGGATTGTCAAGCCTCCCTGCTCTCAGGGCTGAGGACCTAGCAGCGTGCAGGACAGGTTCCCCGCCTGTCGCCAGGGAGCTGACTATCTCACGGAGACGTGACCTTTCCAGTTGGCCCTGGCGTGAGGAGGCTAAGCCGCCACGTCAACAGGTGATCGGGAATCTAGGGAATTCCAGTCACACTTGGGGCACGTTGTTTTGTAGCAGGAAGACGCAGAGGTCCCACTGGTGGTCTGTGTTTTCTCTGTGAAACAGGAAGTGAGATCACGGCAAGGGATGCGGGGATGCCTGGGGAAACATGAGCTTGGCCTTGCTCAGAATTCACTAAATCTACACTGAATTTGCAGGAGGGGAAGCGATATGGTCGAGATAGGGGCAGATTCTGTTCCAAGGAGAACCTTGTGGGAAGAGGGGGAGGTCCCAGCGTGAGCAGAGATGGTTAAGTGCTGGGCCTAACAGATGGAACGTTCTTAGCTCACAACCCTGAGGGAATTACCTAGGGCCTGCATGGGCAGGGCCAGGCCAGGTGTGGGACGGAGGCTGGTTGCCCGGAGCAGGAGGAAGGCTCACCCCCCAGCCATTGGTGAGTTTTGCCCTGGATTGTGTTCCTAAGTGGCTGTGAACATATGTGTTTTCCGTTGCGGATCTTCCTCCCCTTCAAACCTAAACTGATGGAGGGAATACAGATGAATCGGTGCAGGCCTCGTCCCGGAGCGGAGGGGCAGAGCTGCACACAGTCGGCGTTGGCCAGGGCGGTGGACTCTGGTTCCGAGGTGTAGGACAGAGGTCAGTCCGGATGTAGGGGAGCAAGACTGATGTGGGCCATAGGACAGGCGAGGTCCCCCGTGGAGAGCAGGCCACACTGCCGCAGGTCAGAGCCGGTCACCTGCCTCGCGCCTGCGCGGTCCACAGCGATGTCCAGTGTTCTGCTTTCCCTGCCTGTTCAGCCGGTGTCCTTGTGGCCGGGCCCATCCCTGCCAAGACTCTGTAGCTCCCGCCCACCAGTCCTCGCCGCTGCCCTCGGGAGAGACCCCCGCTTCCCACTCTGGGAGGCAGCCACTTGTCTGCATGTGATCCTCCTGAGGCCCAAATCCATCCATTGTTTGGGTTCTCAGCCCCTTGGGGCACTTTGCATGAGGTCCTGCCCACAGACCAGCATGGTCTGTAATTTCTGAAGCAAAATCAGGGCCCAGGGCCTGACGTAGGACCTGGCGCTTCTGGGTGCGACGGTGTGACAGGCAGCCTGAGCGGCGGGAGGCTTCACTGCAGACGGGAATACTGGGGTTTCCTGCCCCTTTGGGGCCATTACAGACAGCTGGAGCTCAGAACAGCGGCGGGGAGGCAGGGCAGGCAGGGAAAATTGCTCTGAGTGGACCCATGTTAGGTGCAACAGATTGGTTTATATTTGGCCAAGTTTTGTTAAAAATCCGTTTGAGCTCTTGAGACACCACAGTGAGAATATACGTCTTGCATTTTATCGTGACTTGTGTCCCCCAGTGCATGCTGGTCCTTGTGTGGATTTCAGGGGCTTGTGTTGGGGACCCAGAGCCGCCGGCGTGCCTTGCTCTGTGGCAGTCCATCCCAGGGGCCATCTCCCTCCTCTGCCTCCAGGAACCTTGTGACCGTCTCTTTAGGACCAGGGTCTATACTGTCGTTACACAGGTGGTTTTCGTGAGCTGGTTCTTAATTTGGGGAAGATGCGGGTTTATCTGTAGAGAACCAGATACACTTGGTTAATGAAGAGCTTGGACGGTCGTTGATTTAGTCCATGCAGGGAGCGTGTGCTCAGTGCTACTGTCTGCCCCGGGCACTGGGCTAAGTCTCGGAAGTCCAGAGATAAAAGACCCACCCTCAGCAGCTCAAGTGCACCTTGCTGGCTGCATGGGGACAGAGCTGGCATCAGAGCCTGCTCCGTGCGTGCAAGGGCAAGAGCCGCAGGCCAAATGGTCTCCGGGTGGCCATTCTCTTTCTCAGACACCAAGCCTGCCATGCTGTCATTACAAGGAAGCATTAATTTCCTTGCTTTGTGAGGCTGTGGCGTGTTATCACCCATACACCTTTTCTATTTCTGGAAACGTGAACTTCATTATGCAGAGACTCAGCTTTGCTCAGTAAGCACCAGAGGGCCCTGCTTTAACGAAATGTCTCTGTAGGTCATTAGGACAGTGAGCAGTATCAATTGCCACCTCCAAACACAGAAGCAGGACGGCCTGGGTGATTAGGACGGGCACAATGCGAGGGCCTCCCGTGTGCCGAGAGCCAGCACTCAGGGAAGCCGTCCGGTCCCGTGGCCGCCCGGGGGCATCTGCAGCTCTGTCAAGTCAGAGACACTTCTTGAACTTTGACTTGGGGCCCGGCATCGGGGGACGGGGCTGGGGGAGCCTTGGAGAAGCCCAGGTCCGTGGGCGTGGCCTCGTCAGTCGTGTGGCGTTGCAAATACGGAGTGCTCTCAGTGCCTCGTCCGGGGCTGCGCAGAGAGACTTCGTGGACGAGGTTGCGTGTGAGAGAGGGCTAGGATCAGGGGAGGATTCCAGCGTGCGAAAACAGGGAAGGGTGGTCAGTGGGGACAGCAGGGTGAGCTGGGGCCGCGGGTGGCATGTAGGCGGTGTGAGGAAGGGGTGCGGGAGGGTGGTGGTGTGGTGGGTGGTGTGTGTGGCACTGGCAGACCCAGATCTCCGCTCCATTCGCTGTCTCCAGCCTGGGCAAAGCTGCCGGTGGTTCTGGAACATGCAGCATCTTGTCCTTCAGAGTTCGGGCCCCTGCGGGTGCAGGCCGAGTCACAGGTGAAGATCTCGGTCGCGTGGGTTCCCACCTATGTCCCTCCCCGCCTCCTCCCGTGCAGCCTCCCTTTCCGGTGCCTTCCCCTGTCCACAGCTTCTAAGCATCTGATGGTAGGATGCAGAGAAAATGTAAATCAGTTGCAAAGCACATTACAGATCTTGGTGAAGATGCAGAATTTCTCAAAGCAGGTGAACATGACCTAGGAGAGCTGTGATTGGACCCTCTGCTCGCAGCCCTGGGCAAAGGAGGGCCCGTGGGGCAGAGGGAAGTGAGCAGGGGCCCTGCGGGGGCCCGACCACGGCTGGGGAGGCCGCTGAGCTCTCAGGGAACTGGCCTCGGGGGTGCAGTCATGCTGCGGGTGGTGAGTGTGGGGTAAGTGTGCCGAATTGCGCTCTCGCACACGCTGGTGAGAAAGGTACTGGAAAAAGTGATCACAACGGTCTCTTTGCCCTTTTAAAGGATTGGTACCTATGGTGAACATAACCTGAATTTTCTTACCTCACTTCAGGCAACCTTGTTTTCATCATTTTTTTTTTTTTAATTTCACTTTCCAAGTAAAGCCCCAATCACACCTTCTTTCCACTCTGTGCTGTGACTATTTGGTCTCATTTGTACATAGATTCACTTGAATGTACTCTTTTCTGAGCACTTCCAAGGTGGCAAGGCCTCCTTTCCTTGGGACAGTGGTCTTCTCAGCGACTGGTGGAAAGGGGGGAGCGCCCGGGGCCGGCCACTTGGCTCCTTTGCGCCTTCACTCGGGTGGGCTGCTCCCTCCCCCCGCTGCAGGCTCTGTGGCAGCGGCTGGTGCATTCTTCTCGATGGGAAGGGGCTTCGCCTCTGACCGAGGAGTGGCAGAGGGCCAAAGGGACCGTGCGCACAGCTCCTGACTCGGGGGGCACGTGTGGTACCCCCCTGGCCTCCCTGGCTGGTGTGTCACTGCGCATGGCCATCGGCAGCCGTGAGACCCCGGGGCACTGGACTGGCATTCGCAGGCAGGGTGGGCGCCTGCTGCTACCCTTGCCGTGGGCCCCCCGTCTCCTGAGCTCATCCCGTAGAGCTGCTGTGAGGCTGCACTGTGAGCCTTGCGTCATGTTCCTCGTGAATGCAGGAGGTCGTAGTGTTTTGTCCCCCCTGCCTGCATTTCTAAAGACCTGCCTCCTTCACGTCCCCTCTGGCTCCCCTGTCCTCAGAGGGCAGACGCACGAACGGGGCCTATGGGGCCATGCCTGCTCACCCTCTTCTCCTCGGGCCATGCTGACCGAACACAGCTTCCGGACACCTCTGCCCGGGGGCCCCACCGCCTTCCTGCTCGCCTCTCAGGGTGCCGCACGGGCCCCCATCCTCCCGAGCTGCCTTGGCTCCTGGCCTCCCAGCTGGCCGCCTCCTGCCCTTGTTGCCCTGTTTCCTCTCGCAGACCGGAGCCTCCTTGAGGGCAGAGGTGTGGCTGAGACACTGTGTCCTCGTGCTGAGCACACCAGACGCCTGACAGGTGCTTGGAGAATATCTGAGTGAGAAATGAGTGTGTGAACGAATAAAAGAATGAGGATGAATTGGCGGACGGACACATGACTGTTGAGAAAACGACTATGTGAATGAATGAATGAATGAATGAATGAATGTGTGAATGAATGAATGGATGGATGGGTACAGTCTCTCACCGTAAGTGGCTCTGTCTGTACTTCCCGTGTCGTCCCCATCCCTGGTCCTTTCTGGGAGGCACCAGGTTTTGACGTGAGCAGAAGTGAATTCCGGAAGCAAGCCTATCACATGCACAAACGGTGATGGCGTTCAGACGCAGTTATGTGGCTGCTCTTGAGAAAAGAAATTCATAAATCCCTTTGCCCGCCCCCTCCGCCCCCAGTCTGACCACTTTGCTGTCGGCCTGCGTTACAGGAGAGCTCCGGGAAGGCCCAGGCGGGCCTAGGGGAGGGCAGGGGTCCACACACATTCCAGGCTGCATCGGGAGTCGGTGGGCTCACTGCCCGGTCCCCCGGCCAGGGAGGCTGGGGAGTGCCGAGGGCTGTGAGATCCATCCCCGGGGAGCAGGTATGGCTTCGGGACGCAGTCCCTGGCCGGTTGGCGCTGGTCCTCAGAAAGTTCCAGGTGGAGGGAGAAAAGGCACATTGAAGTCAGACATGTTGCTGCCCCAGCCTGGGGTCTCCCAGCCCAGTCCTCGGCCTGCGGTTCTGCCCAGCGTCTGCTCCCCAGTCTCCCAGATGCTGAGGTGCCAAGGATGTGGTGGTCAGAGAGATGTCCCCCCCCTCCCCCGGGAGGCAGGACGAGGCGGCCTCGGGGAAGCCGCTGCTGTGCTTACTGAGTGTGTCCTGAGTCCTTCCTGCTTGTCAGCCCCACCTCCTCTTGTTTTGGTACAGCCCAGGGAGGCCAAGAACATCGTCCACTTGATGATTCTGTGGGAGGCCCGTGCTGGCGGTGCCTGCTGACAGACAGGGAGGCTCAGTGCTCTCCTCAGCACCTGTCGGTTTTCCGTGCTGGGTGAACCATGGATTGCGTGGCTCCATGTCATGGTGGCCCCAAGGCACCAGGGTCAAGCCAGGCCTTCCCGGGAGAAGAGCATGCCCGTGCTCCGGGAGCTCTTGAGTGCCCAGCGCCCAATAGGGCGTGGAGGGCGCTGGTGTGCCTAGGCTGGCCGCATAGCAATCGCCTGAAGAGTAGGCGCGAGGATTCCCAATCCCCGGCCTCGTGAGGGTTCTTACGTGCTGCGTCAGACATGGGGCTCGCAGTCTACATGTTTGCTGAGCACCAGCACAACCGTTACGAGAGGCCAGGCTGGGAATTCCTGGGAATCTCCAGGTGGACCTGCGGCTTGGTGGTGCCGCTGTCCTCTGAAGCTGTCGAGGCTGAGGCTTCAGGCCCCAGAATCACAGAGTCTTTGGGCCTCTTTTATTTATTTATTCATCTATCTTTTGATCTGTGGGCAGGCTCCTGGTTACAGGGTAACCGTGTAGGCCTGCTGGCCCTCCAGGCATGTTTGCACAGGAGGCAGAGTCGCCCGCCCCTCCGGGACACGAACAAATAATGGTTTAATGATTGACGCGTCTGCCTCGGGAGCGCCGAGCCAGCTGCACGGGAAGATGATTGATCACGCAACGGCAGGAGCCAGGGAGCCCCTGCAGAGGCCGGTGCCCTGTCAGCCGGGCTCCAGGCACACCAGCCAGGCTCATGCGACTTGTGGACGGGAGGGGGGGCCAGCGTGCTTCCCTGTGCCAGCCCCAGTGCCCACTTGGCGCCCGCTTTGCTTCGCTCACGTGAGAACTCCCCACCCCCAGGAAGTCTCTTGAGAGATTCGACCAGAAAGGAGGAAGGATAGGCATTCTTTAGCATTTATTACGATTCTACTGTGTGCCCGGCAGTATGCTGAGGGCTCCTTACGAGGTAGCTGTGTGATCACTGACTCTTACCATCCTCCCCAAGGCTCAGAGACGCTAAATTCCTTCCCCACAGCCACACAGCCGGGAAGACGAGGAGCCAGCTCTGCGTCTGGGTGCCTGGGTAGGCTAGCCTTCAGTGAGGGCACTGTGGTGGGCGCCCCCATGCATGGTCCCTCACCTCCACGCCGGGCGCAGACGAGGCTGCTGAGGGTTGGATCGCTCCCTGGGGAGGGTGGGACCCCAGCCCAGGCCTGACTCCCAGCCGAGCTGGAAGCCTTGTCAACGGCGGCCTCTGGGGTCTGCGGCTCCAGGGAGCAAAGCTGGCCCCATCGATCCTGACTCAGAGAAAGCAGGGACTTCCGTTTCTGGTGTTCTAAAGTTGCGGGAGGAACGCAGAAAATTTCTGAGTGTTGGAAGCACTCAGGCTGCAGAGGTTTCGCGGCACAGTGAGTCCTCAGAGTCTCTGATAAGCTGGTAGGAAATGAGGAGTTTTCTGCCCCAGAATGCTCAAACACAAAGCACGAGCAGCTGTGTTCCTTTTCCTGGCTTTACTGTTCAGTTCAGGTGAGCCTCACAGTGAGACCGCTTGCCCTGAGAATTAAAGCAAAATAACAACAGTTACGTTTGCATATTTGTTATTTAATTATGCACATGTGTGTATATATAATTCCTCATAATTACAATAGTCACATGTGATGTCTGTAACATAAAAGTACTAAATATTCATATATTCACTTACAAACAGAAATACCAAAATCAAAACAGGAACCCTTTGCCTCCTCTTTGCCTTGGCCCATGCTGGTGCCCAGCTCTGCCATCACGCGCGCCAGCCACTGAGGGGCGCCTGTGCCCGAGGCTGCGCTCGGGGGGAGTGAGCACACCAGGCCGGGACCCTCCCTCAGCTCTCACCTTGGCACCAGGTGTGCTCCTGACCCCCTTGGGCCTCCCCTCTCCTGGCTCCTAATCTCCACCCACCCAGAAGGAAGACAGTCACAGCCTTGACAGTGCCTCCCATTTCCTAGAGCTTAGAAGTAAATCATGATCTTGGGGATGCCAGTGGTTGGAGACCTGTTCATTCATTCATTCATTCCCTCCTTCATCTGTTTGTTTACCCTGTGAATGACTGCCTTGTGTCCGTCGTGCTGGTGACTCAGGGGACCCTGGCTTCGATCCCTTTCTTGCCAGCCTCTGCTAGTTGTGGGGCAGACAGACTCCAAGTCAGTGATTCAGTGCCCTTTGCTGCATAAGATGGGGCACATTCTCCACCTCTTTCTAAAACAGAGGATGGATTTGGAAAGTGCTTCTGAGTGACTCTGTGCTGATCTCTGGACCTCCCCCTGCCCTTTACCCCGTGAAGACCCCTGCAAATGGGGAACCGGTTATTTGGGTCACCAGGAAGAAGGTGCCCTGCACATTGTGTGCTTGCTCACAGTGGCATTACTGAAGGTGCTGGGTTTGAGGTGCGCCAGCCAGCACAGGCTTGGACGGGTCAGGTCTGTGGGCCGAGAGCCTTCCATGTGCTGATACAACAGGAGCAATTTAATACCAGGCCTTCGTGTCACTTGAGAACATTTCACTAGATGGGGCACCTGGGTGGCTCAGTCGGTTAAGTATCCAGCTTCAGCTCAGGTCATGATCTCATGGCTTATGGGTTCCAGCCCCGCACTGGGCTCTGTACCAACAGCTCAGAGCCTGGAGCCTGCTTCAGATTCTGTGTCTCCTTCCCTCTCTGTCCCTCCCATCCCCCACCACCGTCTGTCTCTGTCTCTGTCTCTGTCTCTCTCCTCCTCTCTCAAATAAAAATAAACATTAAAAAAAAAAAAAGCGTTTCACGAGAGGCCCAGACTCAGATCCCTCACTGGGAAGGAAGATGCAGAGAACAGTGTTGAACTGTGGAATGACATGTGGCCTCCTCAGTGGCTTACACTGTTGCTCAGAAGGTAGGAGTGGGCAGGTGCCTGAGGACTGTTTTCTCTGTCCCCCACCGAGGGACCTGCCGTTCTCCACTCCCTCTCCCCAGGGCCCACCCGTATTTTAAAAGGTTGTGTCCCAGCCTGTTCAGTGGAGGATGATGATCCCGTTTTCTCGTCTCATTAGGCAGAACCGTGTACCTGCCAGCCCGCGGTAACTGGTGCAGACTCACAGAGCTGAGCGCGTTCCAGCCCGAGGGGGGTACAGGTGACGGTTTCCTTAGTGTGGGCTGCCCTACGGGGGTAAACCTGCACTCTCCCGTGGACTGTCGGAAATACTGAAAATCATGAGCCTGAATACCCTCAGTGCTTCTAGGAGGCTGCAGGTAGGAGCCATCAGTGTGATTCCTCTCTGCCAGCTTACACTTCTGCAAACTGCCCATGAGAAGCAAATTCATGAGCATCAGGACCAGGACATGATGCCGGATGTGTGCTCACTGCGTACCCTGCACCGTGTGAGGGGCTTACGCTCCAGCCAGAGCCAGGCGTGAGCAGCTGCGTTTCCAACCCAGTGTGAACATTGAGGCGGGCAGGGGTCGGATCTCAGAAATGGGGCACTGCCTTGGAGGGAGGTGTGTGGAACGCATGCTTGTCACTTTTCTGCCACCCGGCTCCACACGGACAGAGCCCACTCAGGCCCCTCAGGCTGGCTGGACCCTTTGTAGCCTTGGGACTTGGGAAATCCTTCCTGATGCCCACTGAGTTTCTCTGGAATGTTAACCAGAAAATTACTCTATGCAGCCCCTGCCGTGTGCTCCAAGATCATTAAATATACATATTTCCAGTAAGTCCATGGGACCCCTCTCCCTAACCAGTTGATTTCTCCGTTGAAAGTTAATACTTGCTTTCTGGCATCCTCCATGCCTCTCGGGCTCCATCCCTGTGTCTGTGACGTTCTTCGTGCTGTGCTTCCTCTGGAGGCCCAGCAGTGGTGTGGGGCCTCCCAGGGCCTGGGGGCCTTCCCCGGTACCCTTCCTCCCAGGACCCCGCCTTGTCAGGAAGCCCACCACCTACCAGCCACCCTCACTGCTCCTGCAGTCAAGATTGGGTAGCATTGGGGTCAGCATTTCTACTTCCTGAGTTTCGGGGCCTGAGATGCTGAGTTCTTACCAAAAGCAGGGAAGGGTGTAAGCTTTCGAATCACATGGACTTAGGTTTGAATCAAGTCAAGTCCGTGCGACATACCGTGTTCTCCGAACCTGGTCCATGCTCTTCCTGCTCCTGTGGCACCTTTCCTGTACGTCTCTGTAGAACTTAGGGCCTTGTTTACCGAAGCTCCTCTACTAACTGGCAGAGCAGACTCTGAAGGTCTGGTCACTAGCCTTTCCGTCGGTACGCCCAGGAGTAACACCATGTAAGCGTCCCGTAATGTCAGGTGCCCGATGGGGGCCGAGCTGATGGGTGTGTTCTCCGCTCCTGGCTCTCCTTATTCCCAGAACTCCCTCCAGTGACAGTCTGTGGATGCTGGGGCTTCTGTGGTTGCCTTCACTTGACGGTACCGCCTTCGCGCCGAGTCCCTTCGAGTGGGGGCAAGTTGTCACATTGGCACCCCAGTGTTGGGAACCGTGCTCGGCACACGACAGGACTTCCATAGTGAGGCAGACCGTCGGGGGGGAGGGGTGGGTGAGAAGGTCGCTAGGTGGCTAAATGGTTGGACAGGTGGAGAGCTGGGTGAGTGGATGGGTGCAGAGTTAAGTGGACAATCGGGTGGGTGAAAAAAGGCCGAGTGTGTGACGGATGGACGGGCAGATGGTTGTGCACGTTCCTGGATGGATGGATTGTTGGGTTGCCCAGCGCAGTGATACACAACAGTGTTCCTTTGGGCACTTGAATTCCTTCACCAGGTAAGCTAGTTGGCCCAGTGTTTGTAGATGTTCTGAGATGTGTGTTAGAGTCTCTTACTTTTCTGTGACAGCTGGGTGACTCGTGATGAACGTGCTGGCACAGACCCCTTGTCTCTCACTAGCACAGAAGCACTGTGGCAGCCACAGTGACAACACCACTCTTAGGAGCTCCAGCTCCCAAAGAGCCCTGCAGCCCTGGTCACTGGGGGAGAGCCCCGAACTGAGGTCCAGAGCCCCGGGGGCCAGGCATGGCTCTGCCTCCTGAGACCCACCCGCTTCGCAGAGGTCAGCATGAATTAGTCATGCGTATAAAATCCTTACCACTGTGACTGACACATCGTGAACGCTCATTGGTTCTAGTTTTTCTGCAATCACCGCATGTAATGTGTACCAGGGAGACGTGATGCCCGAGCACTTGGACAACAGTCCAGCCCCCAAACAACCAGGAGGAGGGTCAGGGCCAGGCTCAGGTGCAGCTGGGGAGCTGATACAGGAACCAGGAAGCAGAGCCCAAAACTGCCAGAAGCCCGGGCACTGTGGGCAGGGAGAGCAAGTGCGCAGACCCCCAGGCTGCAGGCGGGAGCCCCTCCACGCCCTCCCCCCCAGAGGTCAGGAGCCCCTGGTGCTGAGCCTGGTTCACGCTGTGAGGAGGCCCTCTGGCAGTGCTGGCCCCTGACTCACACACACTCAGGAGTCCTGCCAGGGTGACCTAGAGAAAGTTCCTTCATCCCTGGCAAAGCCAGCCGGCAGGTGAGACCACCTCGCAGGGCCGGGTAAGGGGCTGGGAGCACTCAGCACGGCTCCTGCACGGAATGTGATGGTGTTACCATGACCGTATTCACCATCCTGTGTCAGTATTATGGGGGATTACCTTGTACACTGTAGCATAACCAAGGATACATTGTCTATTTAATAGGGTAAGTAAATGCATTTGTGTTATAAAATTATAACAATTACTGTGCATAATCTTGTGATTATGAAAAAATCCTTGCTCAGGAGCCTAATGAAGTTGCAGAACCAGGAGGGGGTAGGGAAGGATGGGCAACCAGCTGTGTTTCCCTCTCTTCCTGGTTGCTGGCGCCACGTCCCAGGCGGGAGCTCTGGCTGCCACGGACACCTGAGCAGGTAGGTGCGACCATCGTGAGGGCTTCTCAGCAACAGGAGTGCTGTCCCGACAGCCCAGCCCACGCCGTCCGTGTCCCATTTGCTCTGTGCTCTGTGTCGTGGCCCCTTGAGTGTGTTCCAGGAGCCTCAGAAGACCCGTCTTCCCCGCAGCTGTCCAGGCAAAGGCAGGAGGGAAGAGCGGGGTCCAGGGGTGGCCTCGCCTGACCGCTGCTGGAGATGCGTTGTCTGAGGAGGGGGATTGTGGGGGCGGGTGGACAACTAATGCTCGGAAACCTGAGTACTGGGCAGGTGTGCCCTGAAGTCACCTGCACGGAGAGTTCTGGATCAAACAGGCACAAGCCTTTTAAGGTGATGCCCTTTGATGTTGGGTGTCTACATTACCCTCCATCCTGGGCAGACCTGCCTCTGGCCAACGTGCTGGTCAGTCCAGACCGCCCACCTGCAAGTGGGGCCGAAGTCACCCCCTCCTGAATCAGACACACATGGAGCCAAGGTGAGGCTGCTTCAGGAGGAGAGAGCACAGTGCTCGGCTCTGGCGGCTTCCTTCTGAAGCACTCAGATTCATCTCAGTCTGTAGGTTTCTGTTTCCAGGNTGATTATGAAAAAATCCTTGCTCAGGAGCCTAATGAAGTTGCAGAACCAGGAGGGGGTAGGGAAGGATGGGCAACCAGCTGTGTTTCCCTCTCTTCCTGGTTGCTGGCGCCACGTCCCAGGCGGGAGCTCTGGCTGCCGCGGACACCTGAGCAGGTAGGTGCGACCATCGTGAGGGCTTCTCAGCAACAGGAGTGCTGTCCCGACAGCCCAGCCCACGCCGTCCGTGTCCCATTTGCTCTGTGCTCTGTGTCGTGGCCCCTTGAGTGTGTTCCAGGAGCCTCAGAAGACCCGTCTTCCCCGCAGCTGTCCAGGCAAAGGCAGGAGGGAAGAGCGGGGTCCAGGGGTGGCCTCGCCTGACCGCTGCTGGAGATGCGTTGTCTGAGGAGGGGGATTGTGGGGGCGGGTGGACAACTAATGCTCGGAAACCTGAGTACTGGGCAGGTGTGCCCTGAAGTCACCTGCACGGAGAGTTCTGGATCAAACAGGCACAAGCCTTTTAAGGTGATGCCCTTTGATGTTGGGTGTCTACATTACCCTCCATCCTGGGCAGACCTGCCTCTGGCCAACGTGCTGGTCAGTCCAGACCGCCCACCTGCAGTGGGGCCAAAGTCACCCCCTCCTGAATCAGACACACATGGAGCCAAGGTGAGGCTGCTTCAGGAGGAGAGAGCACAGTGCTCGGCTCTGGCGGCTTCCTTCTGAAGCACTCAGATTCATCTCAGTCTGTAGGTTTCTGTTTCCAGGGCTGGGAGAGGTGCGTGTGCACATGCGTACTCCTGTGGAGGGGGCCACACCTCCCCTCACTTCTGTCATCTGTAGAAGGAGTCCCGCACACGGCACGTGCACACTCGTGGAGTGTGCGTGTACACGTGCTCACGTACGGGTAATCCCCACAGCACATCCTGTGCTCTCTTTTCCAGCCTGTTTACTCTAGGCGGACGTGTGTGCGAGTGCACGCGTGCCTAGTTGTGCGTCACTCATCTTTTGTGATCATTAGAGCCGCAGCGTGGGCTTCAGGGTCTGGGGACCAGATGGTGGCGCTTCCTCCGCAGAGAGGTTGGGCCGAGCCCGGGCCAGGCTGATGCCCACGGCTCAGGACTGGTGGCCGGCTCTGTGATGGATGTTTGGCTGGCGCCCCTCGGGCCCCGCTGTCTAGAGCCAAGCTGTTCTCCTGCATTCTTCCTTCAGCCGTTTCTGTGATCTGCCCTTCTGCCTCAGAGGCCCATTGAGAAAGCCATCTCAGTTGAGTGATCTGCCCGAGGGAGGCGGCCATGGAGCATCCCAGCACACGGCCCTGCCCAGTGCCTGAAATTCTCCAGCTCCCGGAGACCAAAGTCCTGGCCCCTGGTGGGGGGCGCACGCCGGGCCGGGAGGAGCAGTGCTTTGTGGGTGGGGGTCCTTGTGTCTGGCAGGGGTCTTTAACTGTGCTCCTCTCCCCAGCCCCCTCCCCCAAACTTCCCTGAGCTCGTCGGAGGCTTCCGTCTCACGTATTCCACGTTTGTCTGGAGGCATAACATGGGGGTGAGGGAAGGGGCTCACTGGCTCCAGGAACCCGTGTGTGTGTGTGTGNATTTTTTAAAAAACCTTCAAAAAAGTACATGAAGACTTCACCTAAGTGGTCAATGAGGGGTACTTGCCTTTTACAAAATGAAAAAATTGTTTTCTTTCCCGGACTGTCCAGAAAGCTTGTGCCCAATTTACACTCAAACTAATAGTCTGTGAGAGTAGAGCCCCTCCCCTGCCTTCCTTTCTTGTTCTCCCTTTTCCTTTCTTAATTTATGGCACAGAATTTGGGGTTAGCGGGTTGTGGACAGACAGGAGGTCATCTAGCTATGGGGCAAACCTACCACCGGCGCTTGTTTGTGTGTGTGTGTGTGTCTGTCTGTCTGTCTCCATGACATGGAAAGAGATGTTTTCTTCCCAATCTATCTGCCTTTCTGGAAAAGTAGCTCATGGAGAGGACGAGGATGGGGGTCTTGGTGAGACGGAAACACCTCGTCCTTCTGTCTCATCCCATGGAGGGTTCAAAGCCCCCCAGAGTGTGGGGTGGGGAGGAGGGCCAGCAGGTTGGCTCCCTTCTCTACGCCAGGCATGTAGCTGGGGCACGCAGGCTCCGAGACAGCCAGGTGTGCTGTTAGTTGCCCTAATTGACACATGGGGAAAAGGAGGCCGACAGAGGCACCGTGTGCCCACCCGAGGGACAATTCTACAGGTGTCCCTGACCTGATCCTTCCAGTGATGAGGTATCCTTGAGTGCAGGCTGCTCCCTGGCTTGGGTGCGGCAGGGAGGGTCTCTTTGTGAAGGTACCCATGTTGGAAAGTGGAGGGATGCTGTGGAAGTCTGGAGAACCCCACCCCAGGCTGTGCCTTCTAGAGGGTGGGCATAGAGGTGAAGGGCGGGGTGGCGTGTGGCCATCCGCAGGTTATCGAGGGGAAACTGAGGCGAGCTGTGTGGAGACTAAGTAGCCAGCACTGAGCTCTGGCTCCCACGCTGTGTCCGTGTCCTGAGGCTCCTGTAACACTGGTGAACTTGATGGCTTAAAGCAGCACACATTTGTTGTCTTACGGTTCAGAGGTCAGAAGTCAGAAATGGGTCTCACTGGGCCAAGGTCAGGGTATCTGCGGGTCTGTGTTCTTCTGGAGGCTCTAAGGAAAGCCCTTTCCATACCTGCTTGCACTTCCAGGGCCGCCGGTTCACCTCCAGAGTCAGCGATGGCTGGTCGAGCCTCTGTCCTGATGCCATCTCTCTGGTTCTGACTTTTCGGCCACCCTCTTCGTGTTTGAGGACCCTTGTGATATGTTAAACTCACCTGGACAATACAAGCTAATTTCCCTATTTGGAAGCCAGCTGAGTAGCAACCTTAATTCCATCCACAACCTAAAGTCCCCTCTGCCACGTGACCTGACAAGTGCATGGGCTCCGGGCACCTGGGGGCAGGGTTTATTCTGCCTACCACACCTGCTAGGAATTACAGAAACTCCCTGGAGTTTAACTTAACCCAGTGCACAGAAGGGACATTTCAGGACCTGATGCTCAGGGGCCTAGAAGTCAGAAAGCCGTTCACTGGGAGACTGGACAGCAGCTCGGGTCCCAGCCCTGCCACCACATGGCTCCTCTGGTTCACTTCTCTGAGCCTCGGTTGTTCATTTCTGAAATGAAGACCCACCCCTGCCCTCTACCCCGCATGACTGTTTACTCCCTACATATTTGAATGCCTACAGTGTCTGCTTATTCTTTCTCTGCGTCAGTACCAGTGAGTGCTACCATGTGCCAGACACAGTGCTGGGCTCAGACCACTGAACCAGATGGGCCACCGCCTCCAGCTGCATAAAGGCCAGCCACCAGGCCAGGGTGGGGCTGGCTTCCTTGTCACCGTCCTGCCTGGGCATCCTGCTGGACTGTAGGATGTTAGGTTGGTTGAGACCTGTCCGGGGCCCTGGCACGGGCACTCACTCCATGGGGAGGCTAAGTGTGTGAGTCCAGAGGTCACCGGCCGAGTCACACTTGCTCCCGACGCAGCGACTTTGAACACCGATGGGCGGGGCTGTGAACTACCGGGCGGCGGAGGCTGGGCCCCTGTGCTGTGCGCGGGCAGGCGGTGCTGGCTCCCACCGCCCCCTTGCCAGGGTCCATCCCCGCCCCGTGTCCTGAGCCTGCCTCCCCACTCCTGGTGCCAGGGGGGCTGTGATCGTGGCCCGGCAAGAAGGCAGGAGAAGATGCTGATTCAGTTTACAAATGTGACGGCACCTGCTGACTGTGTTTATTTGTCAGGGCTGCCGTGAAGTTGGTGTCCGTGGGGGGTGCCTGTGCGATCGAAGCCCGTACCTGCTCCGGCAGGAGTTCAAAGCGGCTTGTTTTCTCCCACAGACCTGTGCTGATCACTGCATGCGACCTGGCTGGGGGGCTCCTCTTGGGACAGAGCCAGCCAGTAGCAGGGGCTGTAAAGCAAGTTGCTGCAGGCAGGATGCCACAGGCCCAGGCTGTTCCTTTAGTGGGCGCAGGAGGGAAAGCCCCCAAGGCCAAGCAGGGGCCATAACGTTAAAGCTCCCTACAGCTGTCCAGAGAGGCTGCAACCTGGCCAGGTCAGGGCCAGAACAATCTTTTAAAAGCATAGATCCAGTGGCCAAAGGATCCAGTCCTGACATCTTAGTTTCCAATCCAAGGTTCTCATGAGTAGCCTTGCGAAGCCCACTGCTCTGCTTCTCTGCAGTGAGACAGCCCCCCCTCCCCCAACTCTGGATCTCCACCTGCTTGCCACACCCTCCCAAGCTCCCCCTGGCT
Organism: Crocuta crocuta; assembly: GCF_008692635.1. Classification (NCBI taxonomy): domain Eukaryota; kingdom Metazoa; phylum Chordata; class Mammalia; order Carnivora; family Hyaenidae; genus Crocuta; species Crocuta crocuta. The sequence goes on along the minus strand of NW_027551562.1, from coordinate 8,125,310 downwards.
ATTGCTGTCCAGGCTCTAATGCCCCCTCTGCTGGGAAGCCTTACCTGGTTACCTTAGTGGGGAAGGGATCCTGGCTTCCTCCTCGGGGCCTGACTCCTTCCTAGAACTTGTCATATTGCCTTGGGGTGCTTCAGGGCCCGGGTCTCCGGCTGGCACTGGCCTGCTCTGTGCATCCCCTCCCCCCCCCCGCCCTCAGGGGCCTGCACAAGGATTCCTTCCCTCTGGTCCCTCCTGTGAGCAAGGTGAATTCTCGGGGTTCTGCCTGCATCCATGAGGTACCGATAGCCTCTCCGGGAGGGTGAGGACTGATCACAGCACTCTGGGAAAGATGTGTTCCAGCCCACCCTCAGCAGGGGGTGGTCAGGCGGTAACCATTGGTGCCATCACTTCTATGCTGCTGAGTTCATGGGTGAGCCTGCCCGGCCAGGCACACAGAAATCTTGGGAGAAATGGGGGCAGAAAGAGGGTACCAGGAGGGCAGGAGGCCAGCGAGGGTGTGCCGACCCGTGTGCTTGGCACAAGGCCTCCCAAAGTTGCTGATGCCCAGAACGTGTGAAAGTGTCACTGTGTGTGACAGGGGAATGAAGGTTGCAGATGGAACGAGGTTGTTAACCTAACTTTAAAAAGCAGGAAGTAGCTAGGATTCTCCAGGTGGACCCAGTATAACCACAAGGGCCCTTAGAAGTAGGTGAGGGAGGCCCACGAGGAGGTCGGAGAGACACCAGTAAGAAGGGCTTGACAGAGGAGGAGGAGGAAGGGGCTGGAAGCTGAGGAACGCTGGAGGCCCCTGCAGCCGGAAGGGCGGGGGGCAGATGCTCCCCTCGGGCTCCAGACGGAGCACAGTCCTGCCAACACTTGCCCTGAGCCCAGTGAGACTCCCTGCCAACTTCTGAGCTCCAGGATGCGAGAAAACAGATTTGTGTTGCTCTGAGCCACAGCAGCAGGGAAGTGAGACACCCCAGTTGTGCCTCCCCGGCCCCGAGCACCCCAGAAGGCGGCTGGGTGGCTGTGCTGCCTCTCTTGGCTGCCCGGGGCCAAGTAGGAGCCTCAGCGTCAGATGACGACAGCAGAAGGTGGCAGAAGCCTCAGCTGGCGCGAGGGACAGAGGCCAGAGAGAAGCGGCGACGCCAGGGACAGCAGAGCGGCTGGG